>NW_006796716.1:4268198-4295032 GCF_000442215.2 Lipotes vexillifer | reverse complement strand
GGTGTGTGTGTGGGGGGGGGCTTGGAATCCCTGGGTGAGAAGAGATGTCAGAGAAAATCAGGGGCGGGAGGTCTGGACCTGGAGCAGTACAGGTTGATTAAGATCTGTTGGGCGTGTATTGGCCGCTGTCTGTTTGACCCAGCTGGGCACGAGAGTGACCACGAGACATTCCCTACCTTATAGGAGCTTGTTTAGTTGGAGAGATAAGATGTACATCCAGGAAACAAACTGCATAATAGGACCGAGTGTGATTCAAGTAGACAAGAAGCGCAGAGGAGTCCAGAGGAGGGAGACCTGGGCTTGGGCCGGGGAGGGCGCGGGCCGGTGGAGCTAGAGGTGGCCGTGAGCGGGGTTGGGAAATTCAGATAGGAGGTGGAGGGAAGGCGTCTGAGGAAAGAGCGTGGATGAAGGCCTGGAGGGAGGGATGGAGAAGTGTGGGGAGAAGGAGGTGATGAGGTCAGCTGAGCCAGGGCCAGAGACAGGTCAGGGCTGGGGTCTCCGTGAGCTGGGGAGGCTGGTGGGGAGGCAGTGGGGGGGGAGGTTTAGAACGTGAGGAGAGGGTAGCAGGGCCAAAACGCCCAGATCCCTAGGACGGATGCTGATCCCCTCTCCTCCCTGGGAACGATTCCCCTCTCCTCAGCTGGCTACGCCAAGGACTACACCACGGGGGCCACGATGACCTTTGCTAGCGTCTTTGCCGTCCTTTTTAACGGCTGCACAGGCATCATGGCTGGGGCCAACATGTCAGGTGAGAGTCCTTGGGGGAGGGGGGCTGCCTTGCCACCTTGTGCCCCTACAGGGCACTGAGGGTTCAGGGATACAGGGCATGGTGGAGGGTTGACCTCCCTCCCTCTGCTCCCTGCCCTCCAGGGGAGCTGAAGGATCCCAGCCGGGCCATTCCTCTGGGCACGATTGTTGCCGTCGCCTATACTTTCTTCATCTACATCCTGCTTTTCTTCCTCTCCAGCTTCACCTGTGACAGGTGCCTGGGGAGGGGGTGAGCCTGGTCCTTGAGGGGGTGGAGTGGAGGCATTGTCACACCTGGATCACCAAGGGAAGCACGGGCCGGAGGCGGGGGGTGGGGGCAGATACCCAAGCTGTTGGGCGGTGTGGAGAAAATGGGGACTGTTCCTCCCACTGGGAGAGAGTTAGAGCTGCTGCCCTGGATGCGGAGGGCTGGCTACATGGTAACAGCCAACCCGAAGCCAGCATTTGCTTTGTGCCTGGTACTATTGTAAGTACTTGGTTTGGGGGTGGGGTGGGGAACAGCTTTCTAGTCCATTTGTATTTCCATAAATATTTGGCTTCTTGTGCACGTACTGTTGGGAATGTCCACTCTGTTATTAAATCCAAAGCAGCCCAACGACAACCAGTGAATGCAACTGGGCACACTTGATCTATTAATGTGGTCCTTGAGATCAGGGCTAGGGTCAGCTCAGAAGACCCAGCGCTTAACCTCAGCCAGTGTTGTGAGAACTGTTCCCACCAGGCCCCTAGGATGGATGCACATTTATTATCTGCATCCTCCTCCCTTCCTTCCCTGTAGGATCCTGTTGCAGGAGGACTATGGGTTCTTCCAAGCCATCAGCCTGTGGCCCCCACTGGTGCTGACCGGTATCTATGCCACATCGCTCTCAGCCTCCATGAGCTCCCTCATCGGCGCCTCCCGCATCCTCTACGCCCTGGCCCAGGACAACCTCTTTGGTGCGCTGTCCCCTGCCTCGTGCCCGGCTCTGAGCGCACCCTCCCGTGTCTGTCTTGGTCCCCCCCTTGGCCCAGGCTGATGTGTCTGCTGCATTTCCGTTTGCACAGGAGTGATCCTGGCGCCAGCTAAGGTTATATCCCAAGGGGGGAACCCCTGGGGAGCCGTGCTGTATTCATGGGGCCTAGTGCAGGTAAGCTTTCCTCTTCAAGCTGCCCTCACCCTCACCCTCACTGTAAGCCCCCCCCTGGTTACACTCGCGGGAACAGGAAGGGTCAGACGCGCACTGGGAGACGTGCCTGAAAAGGCAGGATGTGTTGGCGTTTGATGGGGAGCGGGGCGCGTGGATGAACGCCCAGCCTCTTGGTCCTTGTCCAGCTGGTGCTCCTGGCTGGGAAGCTGAACACGCTGGCCGCTGTGGTCACTGTCTTCTACTTGGTGGCCTATGCTGCCGTGGACCTGTCCTGCCTGAGCCTCGAGTGGGCCTCGGCCCCCAACTTCCGGTGAGCGAAGGAGATGCCTGTGTCCTCAGAGAAAGAGAGGGAGGAAATGGGAAGGCCTGGGACCAAGCGGGCAGAGGCTGGGGATGGAGTGGAGCGGCTCGCTGTGGGGGCAGCCCCAAGCCGCCTTCCTTCTGTGTCGGCCCCCAGCCCCGCCTTCAGCCTCTTCTCCTGGCACACGTGCTTGCTGGGGGTGGCCTCCTGCCTGCTCATGATGTTCCTCATCAGCCCCGGGGCCGCTGGCGGCTCCCTGCTTCTCATGGGCCTGCTTTCTGCCCTGCTCACAGCTCGAGGAGGCCCCAGCAGCTGGGGTTACGTCAGCCAGGCCCTGCTTTTCCATCAGGTGGGGGGAGCTGGGGGAGGGGGGAGGGGGAGGGGAGGGGCTGGGACGGGGACGGGAACGCCCACTCCCGGAGGAGGTTCCCGCCCAGGTGGTGAATGGGCGCCGCGCCCCAGAGCCCTTCCTCCTGTCATCTCACCTGGTCCCCAGGTGCGAAAGTACCTGCTCCGGCTGGACGTCCGGAAGGACCACGTGAAGTTCTGGCGGCCGCAGCTGCTGCTGCTGGTGGGGAACCCCCGGGGCGCGCTGCCGCTGCTGCGGTTGGCCAACCAGCTCAAGAAAGGGGGCCTCTACGTGCTGGGCCATGTCACCCTGGGAGACCTCGGTCAGTTGCCTTCCACTCTACCCCTCCGCCCCGACCTCTCTCTCCCTCCCGTTCCCAGAAGCTCTTTGTGTTCTTTGTGCCCCAGAGGCCTCGTGCTTCCTCCCAGTTGACCCTCCCTACCAGCCATACCCCTGCCCAGACCTTTCTTTTCTGCCCACGTGGACTTGGACTCTAGGAGAAAGTACGAGAATCTGGCCCACATGGGCTGCCTGCCTCCTCCGCAGACTCCCTGCCCTCGGACCCCGTGCAGCCGCAGTACGGGGCGTGGCTGAGCCTGGTGGACCGGGCCCAAGTGAAGGCCTTCGTGGACCTCACCCTCTCGCCCTCCGTGCGCCAGGGGGCTCAGCACCTGCTGCGGATCTCAGGTCTTGGTGAGCTGCTCCTCTCTGGGTGCCCTCGGCCCCCCACTCCGTGGCCCCTCTCAACCTCTGCTCCCCTCCCCCAGAGAGTCAACCACGGATTGCAAACTCCAAAAGGAACCCACAGTCTAGTACAGGCAGAACTTGGTTCTCAAAGATAAAAGTGTGTGATAAGGTCTCCGAGGTGATTCCTTAAGGACTAGAGATGGAGCAACACCGTTTGTTTGTTTTCTTTCTGACCCATGCTTGGGGCACAGGCTCTGCAGAACGTGTTGTCTTTCGGGGGGCAGTGGGGGAAGTCTTTGAGGTGGGGCTGCCCCATCAAATCTAGGGTGGATGCTTTCTAACCACCAGAGTGCAGAGAGAGGAAGACCACTGCCACCGATTTGGCCGGCAGAGGTCTTGTGATGAGTTGGTATCTCAGCTGGGCCTTGAGAGCAGCAGAGAAGTTGGGGGCCGTGTAACGTGGCTCCCAGAGACTACAAAGGAGGCCAGGGGTGTGTGGGTCTGATGCTGCCGCATGGAGTGGGACGGCCCCAGCTCCGTGACTGTGTCTTCGTGCCAAGGCCTCCAGCCCAGCTCCCCAGCTTCCTCCAAATCTCTGCTCAGCGCCTCCAGCTTTCTCAACCCCGGGACTGGCGCCTGTGCCGTCTCTGAACGCATGTTTCCTGCTCCGCTTACAATCTGGCTAAAGTTCAAGTGTTGGGACATTGCCCTGGTCGGTGTCAATCAGAGCCCTGGAAAATGCTCAGGAGGGGGTGTGACTAGTTTAATTTGCAGGATCAGTTGGAGTTCCCACCTGCCAAGGTGTTTTAGGGGTGTTATCAAGCCTTGTTAGCTAGAACCTGGAGCATCTGAGGGCTCGTCTCTCCTCAGCCCCACCTTTTGTTGGGGAGAGACCCTTGGTCTCTGGACCAAGAGACCACTCCTTTCACGCAATTCATCCTGCAGAAAATGATTCAAATAAAAAGGAAAAGGTTTCCTTTAAGTGGTTAATCCCCCAGCATGGAGAATTTGATTTACTGGCAGATTTTGAGTACACCTTTTGTCCCGTGAGAAGGGGTCTCGGAGGAGGTCTGCGGCTTCCTGTAAACTCAGCCCTGGTACATGGGAAATTATCTGATTCCATATTCGTTGTTCAGATACTAAAACCCAGGAGCTGTCAGCAGGGACTGGGGACTTTGTGGTTGGTGCACCACCAGCTTAGTGGCTCAGAGAATGGGCTCTGGTGCTGGGTACATCGTGTTCACTTGCTGGCCCCAGTGTCTATCAGCCATGGGCCTTTGGGCAAGTGACTTCACCTCTCTGGGTCTCAGGTTCCTTGTCTGTCAAAGGGGGTGAGTAATAGTCCCTACCTCAACTGTCGCTTCAAGGATCAGATGAGTTAAAACACCAAGGGCTTTCAACAGGATGGGGGCTCCAGTAGCGTGCAGATGGTGGCTCACGGGGGCCAGTGCTTTGGACATGCTGTCGTTAGGGCTTTGCAGTCATAGAAACAGATTGTGCAGCCCCAGCCCTGAGTTCTCATCCTCCCCTAGCAGGGTCTGAGCGCTGTTTCCCTGGGGATTGAGGCCATGAGCTTGACTAATCAGGGGGTCCCATCTGCCAGTGGAGTCAGACTTGTATCTCCTATCATGAAAAAGGTGTTGAAGCCCAGAGTGAATACATCCTACTGCCCCGAATGGAAATGCTTCTTAGTTACAAGAATCCTAAGGCGAACTTTGCCTGTTTAAATGGGGGAGATTAGTCATGGAGATAAATCAAATAAATGCACATGAAAGTGTTTGGGAAAACTAAAAGTCATTATGCAAATGTGCATAATGTTGCCTTAAGAGGCCAAGCATAATGCACATGTCATACCTGATGGCTGACACAAGTTGCTGTCAGCGGGTGGGAGTGGACACCTATTAGCATAGTGTGAACTCAGCCATGAGTCTGATTCCTGTGGGTTCCTTCCTGCCTACCTCAGGTGGCATGAAGCCCAACACGCTGGTCCTGGGTTTCTACGATGATGCTGCACCCCAGGACCACTTCCTGACGGACCCAGCTTTCTCTGAGCCTGCGGATGGCACCCAGGAGGGCGGGTCCCCAGCCCTGAGCACCCTGTTCCCTCCACCCCGGGCTCCAGGAAGCCCCCGGGCTCTCAGTCCCCAGGACTACGTAGCCACAGTGGCAGACGCCCTGAAGATGAACAAGAATGTGGTTCTGGCCCGGGCCTGTGGAGCCCTGCCCCCCGAGCGGCTAAGCCGGGGATCTGGAGGCACCTCTCAGCTGCATCACGTGGACGTGTGGCCCCTCAACCTGCTGCGGCCCCGGGGCGGGCCCGGCTATGTGGATGTCTGCGGCCTCTTCCTGCTGCAGATGGCAACCATCTTGGGCATGGTGCCTGCTTGGCACAGTGCCCGCCTGCGGATCTTCTTGTGCCTGGGGCCTCGCGAGGCGCCAGGGGCAGCTGAGGGGCGGCTGCGGGCATTGCTGAGCCAGCTGAGGATCCGGGCCCAGGTGCAGGAGGTGGTGTGGGGCGAGGGGTCTGCGTCGGCCCAGGAGCCTGAGGAGGAGGAAGGGGACTTCGTGAACGGCAGGCGGGGAGACGCCGAGGCAGAGGCCCTGGCATGTAGCGCCAACGCCCTGGTTCGGGCCCAGCAGGGGCGCGGCGGAGGAGGGGGGCCTGGTGGCCCTGAGGGTGGGGATGGTGAGGAGGGGCCCGCCACCGCCCTGACCTTCCTGTACCTGCCCCGGCCACCTGCTGACCCTGCTCGCTATCCTCGCTACCTGGCACTGCTGGAAATTCTGAGCCGCGATCTGGGCCCCACGCTGCTCATTCATGGCGTCACCCCTGTCACTTGCACTGATCTCTGATGCCCATTCCAAGTAGAGAGTGTCCAGGTAATCGTAATCGGGTGGCCCACCTTGATTACGGGGTGAGGAGGGGAAGGGCCGCCTTCCACCCGCCTGGCACATGGGACTCGGACCCTGGTGGAGGTATTAGGGGATCCTGGTCTCTGGCATCTCGGTCTCTGGGAGAGGGGCCCCGGTGCACTAACTAACGCAGGGCAGCTGTCCCCGCCACCACGGGGGAGGGCTCCCTCCCCCGCTGGCCTCCCTCCCTTCACCCGTGCCTTGACGGGGGCTGGGTCTCCGCTTGTGACTCTAGGCTACCTCAGTCTCCCCACCTCGCCCAACAGACTCCCGGACCACTGGGGTTTTGATGTTTTTGTTCTGTTTTATTTTTCTAACTAACAAACGTGAATAAAAGATCAAAACACTACGCGTTGGCCGGGCGTTTCTGGAGGGGGGCGGGTAGCTGGGACGGAAAGAGGGAGAAATCTGTATGGGGGATGGGGAAAGAGGGGCGCTGGAGCGTCCCAGCGGCGAGGGGGCCACGTGCGGGACCCGGGGCTCCGGGCCTGGGGGAAGCTGGTGGAGATGGAGGCTGCCCGCAGCCCCCAGACTCAGGCTCCCGAGGAAAGCCCTCCCTGCTCGCAGGAGGGGGCCAGACTCGGGGAGGGACGGCAGTTTAGGGCCTAGGGGGCCACGTGACCCTCCCCCAGGAATGCGGTGACGTCACCGGGGGCGTGGCCGTACCCAAAATTAGGGAGGAAGGGGAAAAAAAAAGCCAGAAAAAGTTTCTTTCCTGGAGTCCCAAGCGAGGTGTGGGACAGAAGGGATCAAAGTCAGAGGCCCGGGGCTCCGTGGGGCCCTGACCGTTGTCTGGAGTCCCCCTTTCCAGGCCATGTCCGGGCCCACCTGGCTCACCCCGAAGCAGCCGGAGCCTGCCAGAGCCCCTCAGGGGAGAGGGCTCCCCCGAGGCGCCTCGGGGCCGCCGGCGGCCCACGGAGCAGGTAAGGCAGCCCAGTGCGGCCGAGGAGGCCACCGGGCCACCAGCGCTCACCTCTGTCCTGTGGCTCCTGCCTCCCGCTGAGCCCGCTACTGCCGCCCCTTCCCAAGCCCGGCTGGACCTCGCCGCCCCTGCCCCCTCGCGGCCCTCCCTGCCTCCTGCCCCATCCGCGGACCCCAGGTGCGGGGGTGGGGGCGTGGGGGAGGGGAGAAGAGAGACCCAAGACGGCGGCGTCCACAAGTGTCACCCTCTCCTTCCCCAACCCCACCTTCACTCTCTCTTCCCTCAACCCAGCACTCCAGCCCCACCCCAGGGTCAATTTTTGCCCCCTCCCATCTGAGCAGTGTTACCAGGCCCCTGGGGGACCGGAGGATCGGGGGCTGGCCTGGGTGGGGTGCCATGGAGCACCCCAGCGCTCGCAGGTGAGCACGGGGATTGAGGGGTGGGGGGGCTTAGGGCAGGAGAGGAGACCGTGTGATTTGCTTTCTCCCTGCTTTTGCTCCATCCCCAGGGGCTCCCCGCAGACAGGGGGGGCTTGCGCCCAGGAAGTCTGGATGCTGAGATAGATTCCCTGACCAGCATGCTGGCTGAGTTGGACGGGGGTCGAGGTCACGCCCCAAGGCGGCCTGACCGGCAGGTGACTCCCCTGTCCTGCCCCTGTCCCTTCCGGTCCTTGTCCCGTGCTCCTCCCCCTCCCCCCCACCCCAAGCCTGGTCCCTACTCTGAATTCTCACCCGCTCTCGCCCTCTGTGTGAGTGATGCCCACACCAGCGTGGAGGAAGCTGGGTCAGCAAGGCTCACTAGGTTGTCAACCACTTGAGGGAGGCTCCTTGTCAAAACCAGTGCTTGCCTGGGTGCCACATGGGGTAGGGGGTTCTATAGATGTGTGTTCTAGAATGGGCCCAGCTCACTCCTTCTGGTCTGCGTTTCTCCCCAGGCTTACGAGCCCCCTCAGCCCCCTGCCTACCGCTCAGGCTCAGGCTCCCTGAAGCCGAATGGAGGGGGTGTTCCTCCCCCGCCGCTCCCAGCATCCCCCTATGGGGGCCCCACTCCAGCCTCCTATGCTACGGCCAGCACCCCCGCCGGCCCTGCCTTCCCTGTGCAAGTGAAGGTGGCACAACCAGTGAGGGGCTGTGGCCCCCCCAGGCGGGGGGCCTCTCAGGCCTCTGGGCCCCTCCCGGGGCCCCACTTTCCTCTCCCAGGCCGAGGTGAAGTCTGGGGGGCTGGCTATAGGAGCCACCGCGAGCCAGGGCCGGGGGGCAAAGAAGAGGCTGCTGGGGTCTCCGGCTCTGCTGGAGGAAGAGGAGGCGGGTACGGGTCCCAGGTAAGCCCCTGGGCACTGGGATTTGGGGTCCTCAAAGACAACTGGATGCTGACCACATGGGGTGTGGGTGGAGTTTCACGTCCCGGTTGTCAGAGGTCTGGGGCGCTGGAGCTCTGGATCCTCTGGGGGTGGGGGCAGGTCAGGAAATAAAGGAGGAGGGGGTCTAGATCTGCACACTGGCTCCTGCAGGGGCACCCCTGGCCCCTGAGCTGGGATGTTCTCCGATGAACTCTCTGTAGAATTGCCCGGTCACCCTAAGTGACAGCATCAGGAGCTAGAGGTAGGGCCAAGCCCCTGATTCTCACCTCCCAGGTCCCCCTGAGCCAGCCTCCCGAGGAGGAGCTTGAGAGGCTGACCAAGAAGCTGGTGCACGACATGAACCACCCACCCAGCGGGGAGTACTTCGGTGGGTGAGCTGACCCCGGGTGGGGCGGGAAAGGGGAGATGGGGCTGGAGAGTCAGAAGGCCCGTGGATCCAGCTTCCCGGCCTGTGCAGATTGACCCTGTCCCTCCCCGCCCCCAGGCCGGTGTGGTGGCTGCGGAGAAGATGTGGTCGGGGATGGGGCCGGGGTCGTGGCCCTGGACCGCGTCTTTCACGTTGGCTGCTTTGTTTGTTCTACGTGCCGGGCCCAGCTCCGGGGCCAGCATTTCTATGCCGTGGAGAGGAGGGCATATTGTGAGAGCTGCTATGTGGTGAGTGGTTGGGGCTGGGGGCAGGGGGAGGTTTCCAGTCTGAGATGGGAACTCGATATCCAAGCCCCAGAGAGGAATAGGGCTTGAAGCAGGGGGACTAAAACTGATACACAAGAGGAGATGAATGAAGTCAGTAGCAATACACGGGCTGCTAGAGAGGAAGGATGATATTCCCTCATACGTGTGAGGCATTTATTTTATTTTAAATTAAAGATTCTTTTGGCTGCATCGGGTCTTAGTTGCGGCACATGGGATCTTTCGTTGTGGCACACGGGCTCTTCGTTGTGCGCGGGTTTTCTCTCCTCCAATTGTGGCTCTCGGGCTCCAGGGCACGTGGGCTCTGTAGTTTGCAGCACGCAGGCTCTCTAGTTGTGGCGCATGGGCTTAGTTGCCCCACGGCATGTGGGACCTTAGGTCCCCGACCAGGGATCGAACCCGCGTCCCCTGTATTGGAAGGCGGATTCTTAACCACTGGCCCACCAGGGAAGTCCCGAGGCATTTATTTTAGATTTAAGGGAATGTGAGGCAGATATTACTACTGAAGGAAACTGAAGCTCAGGGAGGTTAAATAATTTATCCAGGAAGCTGCAGTGCTGGGGCTTGCACTCAGATCTGTTCAAGGCCACCTTTCACTGAATCACATGCAGGGGGCTACAGAAACAGATGGGTAGGCTGGCAGGATGCCTGTAAGGGCTGCTGTGGGTGTCCCCAGCCCCCGACCTTCCTGCCCTCCTTCCCGACAGGCCACACTGGAGAAGTGCTCCACGTGCTCCCAGCCCATCCTGGACCGGATTCTGCGGGCTATGGGGAAGGCCTACCACCCTGGCTGCTTCACCTGTGTGGTGTGCCACCGTGGCCTCGACGGCATCCCTTTCACTGTGGATGCCACCAGCCAGATCCACTGCATTGAGGACTTCCACAGGTCAGCGGGGTTCCCACCTTTTGTCTCAGGATGTCTGGCCTGGCCTTTCCCACCTTCCTCATCTCTCCTTCATATATCCCGGTACCAGCCGCTCCTGTTTCACACCCCTGGCCATGCCTCCTTCTCATTAAAATCACTCCCTTTCCCTAAGATCCAAGACCCTACCTACCTCTGGCCTCTCCCGTTCCTTCCTGCATCCCACCTTCTCTGGGCTCTGTTGTTAGTTCCCTCTAACCCTGGGGCTTGACAGCCTCCTTGGTTCCCTTCCACCCCAGGAAGTTTGCCCCAAGATGCTCAGTGTGTGGTGGGGCCATCATGCCTGAGCCAGGTCAGGAGGAGACCGTGCGAATCGTAGCTCTGGATCGCAGTTTTCACATTGGCTGTTACAAGTGTGAGGTAGGAGGGCTGGGCAAGGGAAAAAGGGTTATTGGGGTCTGGGGTGCTGAGCACGAGGGAGAAAGAACTCAGGAGTCCGGGCCTGATGGAAAGCTGTTGCTTCTTTCCGAACAGGAGTGTGGGCTGCTGCTCTCGTCTGAGGGTGAGTGTCAGGGCTGCTACCCGCTGGATGGGCACATCTTGTGCAAGGCTTGCAGTGCCTGGCGCATCCAGGAGCTCTCAGCCACCGTCACCACCGACTGCTGAGTCTCCCCAGGAGCACCTGCTGTGTTCTCCTTTCCCATCAATCACCCTCCCCGACATCTACCTTTATAACTTTGTCACCAAATGTTGTCTCCTCTTCCTCCCATCATGAAATAATAATCTCTCGAGAGTTTGTAAAACACTTTGAAGTCTTGTTTTCTCATCTGATTCTCACAGCAGAACAACACAAGCACGGTTGTTGTGACTGCCTGCGTTTTTGCCTAAGAATTGACTTCCTGGGACTTCCCTGGTGGTCCAGTGGTTAGGACTCTGAGCTTCCACTGCAGGGGGCACAGGTTTGATCCCTGGTCTGGGAACTAAGATTCCCTCATGCTGAGCAGCACGACCAAAAAAAACCCCCCAAAAACAAAAAGTGACTTCTTCAGCTTACATCGATCGCTCCCAAGTGGCAGAACCAAGTTCAGAAGGGTCTTCTTAGTCCTGGGCCGGTTTTCTTGCAACTCCACTGTACACTCTTTTTAATGTAGTTTCTGTAAAGACACCCCTCCTCTCAGCGCTGGGAGCAGGGCTGCAGCATGTGCAAGGGAGGCAGCATTTCCCATTCTAAACAAGTCTTCACAATCAACTCACTGAACAAGGGGGGCGGGCAGTGCATTTAATCTGGGGCAACCCAGATCCTGCTTGGTGGTCAGGCCCTAAACCTATAACCGATCTCATCAAAGTACTGGTTGGGGGTTTGCCACTTTTGCTTAAAGATGGGGTGCCTTTCTGGAAGAAGAGCAGGAACAATGGATTTTGCAGGTAGCACGTGCTGAGGCACCAACAAAGGCTGGTTCTCTGATGGGACCACAAAATGGTAGAAAATGCTTTAAAATGGTTGCCGTATCCGCTAAACGCCCTCACTCCCCAAACCCGTGCCCTGCGCAAGGAGAAGGGTGAACCAACCCCGATGAGGTCCGGAGGCTCCGTGATCAAAGTTGGGGAGAAAGCGGCTGGACACGAACTGTTTCAGACCCCGGGCACATCCGGGAAAGCGCGACCTTCGACCTCGGCAAGAGGAAACTCTCCCTCACGCCCTGAGGGTTCTAGCTCCCTGCCGAAGCTACGCTTGGTCCCGCTCTGTTCCCGTAGTTCCTCTCTCCCGCAGTTCTCGTCCTGGAAAGAGCGCGAGACTTCCGGGTCCCCGCCCCTTCCCATCAGCCCCCGGTGCTCCCCGCCTTTGCCTCTTTGAGTTGGTTCCAGATCAGGCACGGTGCGTTGTAGTTTGTGAGCCAAGGCGCCGTTCTGCGAGTGACGCAGGCGCAGCTCGGGCGGCGCGAGCCGACCGCCCATCCTCTGCTGTCCCACTTTCTTCGCGTCTACTCGGCCCCGTCGCTGAGAGCCCCGTGTCTCCCTCTCACACTCGCAGTCCCCGTCGCGCGCCCGAGGCAAGGGGCGGGCCCAGATCACCGGGAGAATCTGCTGGCCTGAGCGCGAGACGAACGGCCGCCACCGCTCCCTGGTGGGGGAGGGGAGGGGCCTGGAGAGCCGGGCTGTGGCCGGCAGCTGGGACAGGGGCCTGCGAGTGGGCGGGGAGGTGGGCGTGGAGGCCCCTGGGGGAGAGTGGAGAGTCGGATCCCTACAGCTGCCGGGGCCGAGGGCTTAGGCTGGCGGGGACAGCGGAAGGTTGGCCTTTGCGGAGGGATGCGGGCGTGCTGCTCCAAGGGGTGGGGGGGAGAATCCTTTGCTCCTATCGTCATTGTTCAACACCCCGATTATTCCTGTCCGGGCTCCAGGTCCCTTCTTTCCGCGCCATGGGTGACAGTGATGACGAGTATGATCGAAGGCGCAGGGACAAGTTTAGACGAGAGCGCAGCGACTATGACCGTTCCCGGGAAAGAGATGAAAGACGTCGAGGGGATGATTGGAATGATCGGTAAGACACTGCTTTTTCTTAATTTCGTCCCCCGTCTTATTCTCTTGCATTCAAGTCTCGTTGCATTTCCCTTAAGGTTTTATTAGAGCGAACCATATGAAATCGCTCATACTTGACCGTTTCATGTGGTTCAGCCTATTTGCTCTTGGCCAAGGAGCTAGCTGTGGCTTGATTTTTGAAATGTCCAGCAGATCAAAGCAATAGAGGTAAGAGTTTAAGTATGAAAAATCAGTGTTTGTGTGTGTGTTTTATTGTTTGTAAGTTATACCCCAAAAATGTTGATTCAAAAAAAGTAGTATTACAGAATTGACTTGATTGGAGAGGTTGTCAGACAAGTACCCTAGCAGGATATGTAAATTTCTTATAATAGTCTAGCCTAAAAACTAAAAGAGTTCTTTGAATAGTGATGATTGGGTTAATTGATTAGGTTTGACTCAGCTAGTGATTAGCTTTTTGGGATGTTCTTGAGTTAATTATAGTTGAGGTGTTTCTGTTAAGAAACAGCTGATAGGGGCTTCCCTGGTGGCGCAGTGAGTTGGGAATCCGCCTGCCAATGCAGGGGACATGGGTTCAAGCCCCGGTCCAGGAAGATCCCACATGCCGAGGAGCAACTAAGCCCATGCACCACAACTACTGAGCCTGCGCTCTAGAGGCCGCGAGCCACAACTACTGAGCCCGCGTGCCGCAACTACTGAAGCCCGAGCACCTAGAGCCCGTGCTACGGACCAAGAGAAGCCACCGTAATGAGAAACCTGCGCAGTGCAACTAAAGAAAGCCTACACGTAGCCACAAAGACCCCAAAATTAAATAAATAAATAAATAAATTTATTTAAAAAAAAGAAACAGCTGATATTTAAAGGAACTGTGGAAGACTTTTATCTAAGGGACATCATAAATATCTAATCGGTGAGCTGATGGCGCAGGCTTGATTTGGAAACAGGTTATCAGGAAAAAAGTGTTTGAGGTGGCTTATTGCAATAGCATTTATTCATTCAGTGTTGTTTTGAAAAGTGAGTTCAGTAAATCGTTCAGTCAGTATATCTCTTCACTGTGGAGACTTTATGTGGCACTTTGTTTTGTTCAGTATCTTCTAAGAGTGTCAGATGACAACAAAAGGTGTTCTTAATTCTGAAGCTGGCTAAGATTGCCCTTAAGGAGTTTACAGTCTGGGGCTTGGAGTGTGGGGCAAAATGGCCTTGGGTGTATTTTGCAAATGAGTATATATGAGAGGTCATGATGAAGATGTGAAATGTTGAGGGAATAGATCTGAGGGAGGGGACAAGTGGTGGAGGTGTTGTAGGGGAGAGCGACAGGAAAGGGACACCTAGCAAGCTTGGAAAGATGAGTGGGGATTCCTCAGACACAGGTGGAGTGTGCACCTTGGAGTTGGGGGCATAATGTTGTGCACAGAAAAAAACACATGTTCTAGTTTTTTTAGAGTAGTGGTTCTCAAAATCCCTAAGAGGTCTTCGAGCTTACAACTATTTTTTTTTTTTTTTTGGCTGCATTGGGTCTTTGTTGCTGCACACAGGCTTTCTCTAGTTGCAGCTAGCAGGGGCTATTCTTGGTTGCGGTGCGCAGGCTTCTCATTGCGGTGGCTTCTCTTGTTGCGGAGCACGGGCTCTAGGCGTGCGGGCTTCAGTAGTTGTGGCTCACGGGCTCAGTAGTTATGGCTTGCGGGCTCTAGAGCGCAGGCTCAGTAGTTGTGGAGCACGGGCTTAGTTGCTCTGCAGCATGTGGGATCTTCCTGGACCAGGGCTCGAAGCCATGTCCCCTGCATTGGCAGGCAGATTCTTAACCACTGCGCCACCAGGGAAGCCCCTAAGCTTACAACTATTTTTTATTTTCTTTTTAATTTTTATTATTTTTAAAAAATTCTTTTTCATTATGGTGTATCGCAGAATACTGAATATAGTTCCCTGTGCTATACAGTAGGACCTTGTTTATCCATTCTATAGAAAATAGTTTGCATCTGCTAAGCCAAACTCCCACCCCATTCCTCCCCACCCACCCCGGCAACCACAAGTCTCTTCTCTATGAGTCTGTTTCTGTTTTATAACAGTTCATTTGTGTCATAGTTTAGATTCCACGTGTAAGTGATATCATATGGTATTTATCTTTCTCTTTCTGACTTACTTGACTTAGTATGATAATCTCTAGGTCCATCCATGTTGTTACAAATGGCATTATCTCATTCTTTTTTATGGCTAAGTAGTATTCCATTGCATATATTTACCACATCTTGTTTATTCATTCATTTGTTGGTGGACATTTAACTGGTTTCCATGTCTTGGCTATTGTGAATAGTGCTGCTGTGAACATAGGAGTGCATGTATCTTTTTGAATTACAGTTTTGTCCAGGTACATGCCCAGGAGTGGGATTGCTGCATCATATGGCATATTTTTAGTTTTTTGAGGACTCTCCATACTGTTTTCCATAGTGGCTGCGCCAGCTTACCTTCCCACCAACAGTGTAGGAGGGTCCCCTTTTCTCCACACCCTCTCCAGCATTTGTTATTAGCTTACAACGATTTTCATAGTAATATTAAGATAGATAGTATTGTTGTTTTCACTGTACTGACATTTGGTACTACAGCAGTGGTGGGTAAAACTGCTGGTGCCTTAGCACAAATCAAGGCAGTGGCACCAAACAGGTAAAAAAAAAAAGTTTCACTTCATGTCATTAATGAAGCAATAAGAATTTTAAACTTTATTAAATTGGATTCTTGACTACATGTGTTTTTTTTTTGAAGTTAATTAATTAATTTAGTTTTGGCTGCATTGGGTCTTCGCTGCTGTGTGTGGGCTTTCTCTGGTTGCGGAGAGCGAGGGCTACTCTTTGTTGCGGTGTGCGTGCTTCTAATTGCGGTGGCTTCTCTTGTTGCGGAGCACGGGCTTAAGGCACGCAAGCTTCAGTAGTTGTGGTGTGTGGGCTGAGTAGTTGTGGCTCGAGGGCTCTAGAGCGCAGGCTCAGTAGTTGTGGCGCATGGGCTTAGCTGCTCCGCGACATGTGGGATCTTCCTGGACCAGGGTTTGAACCCGTGTCCCTTGCATCGGCAGGCGGGTTCTTAACCACTGCGCCACCAGGGAAGGCCGACTATATGGTTTTCAATACACGTGATGATAGGAAGGATGCATAAAGCACTTCTGCATGTAGTGTGGTGGTTACCTTGAGGAGGAGCATTTGTGGGACTGAGTTGTGAGCTGAGCCCCCCCCCCCCCCCCCCTTCAGGTTTGTTACCTGAATGAAAGGCCATCAAACAGTGCTTATTCATATCTGGGTACTTGGTAGACATTTTGAAAAAAGTTAAGAGAACTTGTTACTTTAAGGAAAATTGTCAGCTTTGTTGCCAGTGAGGAAGTGGAACTTCCCAGTGTAAACTAAAATTTTGGAAAACTTGTATCTACCAGTGTCAGCTTGACAGCTTCCCATTACTTTAAAGACTTTTCTGGTGAGATGGGGAGTGATACTAATGATTATGATATTTTGATACCGTGTAATGAGATGTGTGAAGATCTTTTCAAAGAGCAAGGTAGAATAATGAATTTTAATATAGAGTACAAAATGTTCATTGATTTAGTTTCAGATTCAACATTGCAGCTAGCCTTTAAGAAGCTATCTCTTGCCAAGTTTTGGGTAGTATCAAAAGCAAAGAACATCCCCAGCTATCTGAAAAGGTTATTAAAGTGTTCCCTTTTCCAGCTACATGTCACTGTGAGGCCAGATCATCTTCACAGTTTTCAACCAAACAGCACATCATAATAGGTTGAATGGAGAAGCGTGTACCATGAGAATCCAGCCGCCTCTATTAAGCCAGACCTTGAAAAGATTTGTAAATGAAATAACGATGCAACTTTTCTCACTAAAAATTTTTGGAAAATAGCCATTTTTTATAAAAATGTATAAATGGGTAGTTTATGTTATTATATAACTTCAAAATTATTAGGTATTTTTTTCTGTTCTAATTATGAATACAGTTAAGTATTGATAGATCTAATGCACATAAGCAAAAGCTCTTCAATCGTCAGTAATTTTTAAGAGTGTAAGGGGGTCTCAAGACTGAAAAGTTTGAAAACCACTGGGTTATAGCAGAGGATTTTCTTTTTTCTTTTGTTAGATGGAGATGGGGTTGGCTGGTAACAGGTAGAGAACCTGAAAGGACAGCCAGGAACCAAGGTTTTTTTTTTTTTTTTTTTTTTTTAAATAAATTTTATTTATTTATTTATTTATTTTTGGCTGCGTTGGGTCTTTGTGGCTACATGTGGGCTTCTCTAGTTGTGGCGAGCGGGGGCTACTCTTCATTGCGTTGCGCAGGCTTCTCATTGCGGTGGCTTCTCTTGTTGTGGAGCACGGGCTCTAGGCACACGGGCTTCAGTAGTTGTGGCTCATGGGCTCTAGAACGCAGGCTCAGTAGTTGTGGTGCATGGCCTTAGTTGCTCCGCGGCATGTGGGATCTTCCTTGACCAGGGCTCAAACCCCTGTCCCCTGCATTGGCAGGCGTATTCTTAACCACTGCGCCACCAGGGAAGCCCGGAACCAAGGTTTTGAATAGTATTTTGTACTGGCGTTTAAGCAAGGGCATGGCATGATTGGATTTGTGTTTGAGAAAGATCACTTTGACCTTGGAGTGGAGGAAGGGGAGAGACCAGAGGTAGGGAAGACAAACCAAGGCTGCACTTAAAGGAGAAGTGGCCAGGACCAGGGCACATGGACTAGGGCAGAGTTTGTGGGGATGGCGCAGAAAAGGACAGCTTTCATTTGAGGCAGAGTATTAACAAGCCAGTAACAAATTAGTGGTGAGGGTGACACTTGATAACTGGATACCTGGCGATAATGTTGGTGCAACTGAGAGTGGGAAACAGGAGAGGGGAAGCAAGTTTGGGCCCATAGTGATAGAAATAATAGGCTCGATTCTGACATGTTGATTTTGAGGTGACAGTGGCCGTCTAGGAGGGCTTGTTGATGTTGGTCTGAAGCTCAGGAAAAAGGCCAGGCTGGAGGAGTTGGCAGGCCATCAGTTTGTGGGTAATGGCTGAAGTGATGGAAGTAGACAAGAGTTGTTTTCCTCTTAGAGGGAAGTTTTATAATTTCAGGCTTTTAGTTTCGTGTCTCAAATACGATGGGAAGGGCCTGTCCAAGAGTGTGATCTTGGGATATCCAACTGTGTCTTATTTACTGCTACTTGTTCTTATCTCCAGAGAGTGGGACCGTGGCCGGGAGCGCCGCAGTCGGGGTGAATATCGTGACTATGACAGGAATCGGCGAGAGCGCTTCTCTCCTCCCCGACACGAGCTCAGCCCCCCGCAGAAGCGCATGAGGCGAGACTGGTGAGATGGCCACGGTTTCTCTGTCTTCTCTCCTCAGCCTCAGTTCTACCTGGGCCTCAGCTGTCTTCCCTCACTTCTGCTGAGAACTTTCTTGGTCATTTCCTTTTCTCAAAGTTCCCATAAACCCATCTTTTTTGGTTCCTCTAAACCCTTGGGTGAGAGACCACATGGCAGGTGTGCCCCTCCCTCTGTCCCATCTGCCTTTGCGCTCAGGAGACATGATGGCCTTCTCTGTCTGACTTTTGTGTCCCCCACCCTCAGGGATGAGCACAGCTCTGACCCATACCACAGTGGCTATGAGATGCCCTATGCTGGGGGGGGTGGGGGCCCAGCTTATGGCCCCCCTCAGCCCTGGGGCCATCCAGACGTCCACATCATGCAGCACCATGTTCTGCCTATCCAGGCCAGGTAAAGACCTGCGGTTCTGGGGTTCTCGGGAGAAGGGAGTCGGTAGGCCTGGGGGATGGATTGGGGCTGCTGAAGACCACGGCTGGAGCCAGGAGAAGTGGGTCAGGCACACTGGCGTGCCCATGGGGGTGGCCGCAGCTGGCGCCTGGGGTCATGTCCCTGGTGGGCGAAGGAAGGGGGCAGCTGGCTACCTCGGCCCGCCATCCCCCCGCCCTCTTCCCCCACAACCAAGACTTCCTGACCGGGCCCCCCCTCAGGCTGGGCAGCATAGCAGAGATCGACTTGGGTGTACCGCCACCTGTGATGAAGACCTTCAAGGAGTTTCTCCTGTCTTTGGATGACTCTGTGGATGAGACAGAGGCAGTTAAGCGCTATAACGACTACAAGCTGGATTTCCGGAGGCAGCAGATGCAGGATTTCTTCCTGGCTCATAAAGATGAGGAGTGGTGAGTGCCCCTCCTCTCCTGCTGTCTTTTCCCTGGCATGTTTCCCCTGGCCCCGCCAGCGGAGCCTGCAGCCCTGTCCTCTTCCCATTTTCCCCAATCCGGAACTTCCTGGGGGTGGGGGATGGGAAGCGTCACAGCACTGGCTGATGGGTTCTCCTCCTCACTTCCACGTCCACCACGGCCCCCACGCCGTCTCCCTTCCCCACTGTCCTCAGTGAGTGAGACGCCTCCAGGCAGCTGGCCAGAGCCACCTGTTCCCTTGGGGCAGCAGACAGACTGCTTCCCACTCGCTGATACTGGGTCATTGTCATCCCTGATCGCCGGGACCCTGTGTGGCTATGGCATCCTCCCAAAAGCAACGAGTGAATCCTGACAAGAAAAGCAAAGATCTGTGTCGTTTGACAGAAAAAGAATTTTAATTTTTTTCCTTTTGTGGATGTTTTAATTTTAATCAACCATCTTTTCCCCCCTTCCTGCTCCTCCTCCTCCTCATCCTCTTTCTGCTCCTCCTCCTTGAAAAGAGCCAGAACTGGGAACTACACCCGCTCATCGACGGAGCTCGGAGCAAACCCACCTCCACCCCCACCATACCCAGCCCATACATGAGCCCCTGGGCTGACGGCGCTGCCCCGGCCAGGCAGACAGGCAGGGCACTGCTGTGCACAATGCAGCGGTTTAGCTGAATGTGATTGCTCAGGCAGCTAGTCAGTCAGGGCCACCACCGCGGAGTCCCGCGGGGGTGGGGCATCCGGGCCGGGCGCCCCAGCCAGGAGCCAGCCGGTGGCCCACCAGCCAGCATGGGCCCTGGGCGCGGCTAGTTAAATCTTGAGCTCTGTTTGACCAAGCGGCCAAGGTAAAGATCCTGGAGGTGACGCCTGCGGCTTTCCTTTCCTCTTGCTCAACTCGTGGTTCTGTTCTGTCACCGTCTCCTCTTTCTTCCTAATCTGTGTCTTTGTCTCACTCTCTCGTGAACCTTTCCTTCCTTCTCTGTCCTTGTTCTTGCTCCTGCCCAACGCTTCTTTCTACTGTTTTTTTTTCTCCCCCTAGTCTGTTTGCTCTTTACTTTTCCTTTTTTGTTTTTGACTTCTGGGACTTTCTCTCACTTTCCCCTTTCTTTTTTGCATATCCTGATTTCTTCTGTCCCTCCCCCCACTCCTGCCCCCCTGCCCAGGGTCCTAATTTAAGTGTTTCCTTTTTCATGATCTACCCTAACCCCCCACCCTGTCCTCTCTCGATCCCTGTGGGCAGTACCTGAGGTTCCAAGGGCACTTCAGTTTCTCCCTTTGCTCTGTCCCTGTCCCTTCACCATCTGCTTATCTTCCCAAGGGGGGAGAAAGGTATCCTGCCTTTTTTGGCTTTTCCTTTCTGGTGATTTCAGGTTTCCCTGTCTTCCACCAAGGGATGGAGGGAGCTGGTGGGAGCAATCCTTTTAATGACTCTAGTTTGGGGTTGGCAAGGAGAGGGAGGTTCTTTGGGGCCTACTATTTCCTTAGCGTTCCTCTGGGAAGCTTTGGGAAACTACACTTTTTAAAATTTGTGTTTCCCAGATACTCAGGGTAGTCAGTCTGCCTCCAGCCCTGGCTCCCCCTGTAGTCATGCTCTTTCCAGATCCAGAGCTCTTAGTTCCTGGCTCTTCCCTAGATCTTCTCAGAGCATAACCTCTGGTTCCTTTTGGGGGGATTGGGTGGTTCTAGTGCACCCCTCTCCCCTCATCTCTGCTTTTATGATCTTTTGTGGGTGTGAGAGGATGGGGGCTTTCCCCTGATTTTCCTGGGCCCCTCCCCATGTCCTGGCTCTGGCCTCCAGTGACTGTTTGGCCTCTTCCCTCCCCACTTCCTTCCCAGGTTTCGGTCTAAGTACCACCCAGATGAGGTGGGGAAGCGTCGGCAGGAGGCCCGGGGGGCCCTGCAAAACCGACTAAGGGTATTCCTGTCCCTTATGGAGAGCGGCTGGTTTGATAATCTTCTGCTGGACATAGACAAAGCTGATGCCATTGTCAAGATGCTGGATGCAGGTGGGTGGATTGGGAGGGGTGGGATTGTCTGGTGACCAAGGTCTTGGTTGAAAATGGAAATAGATGGACAGAAAGCCAGAGGCTGAAGGCCAGGGCCCTTGGATGGTGACCTCTGCTCCCTTTGTTGGTAGCTGTGATTAAGATGGAAGGAGGTACAGAGAATGACCTACGCATCCTGGAGCAGGAGGAGGAGGAGGAACAGGCAGGGAAGCCCGGGGAGCCCAGCAAGAAAGAGGAAGGCCGGGTTGGACCAGGCCCGGGCGATGGAGAACGCAAGGCCAATGAGAAGGATGACAAGAAAGAGGACGGCAAACAGGTCTGAGTGCCGGGGCTTCGGGGTGCTGCCTGCGCCTCCTGGGGAGGAGAATGGGGCTGCCTCGGGGGTTGTGTCTCGGGGGGAGAGAGGTGAACTTGTGGGCTCAGCTGTGGAGGGTGGCCGGGGCCCTCTGACAAAGGCTGAAGGGGAGACCAGCATCCCTGGTGATCTGTCTCTACCTGTAGGCCGAAAACGACAGTTCTAGTGATGACAAAACCAAGAAATCCGAGGGTGATGGCGACAAAGAAGAGAAGAAAGAAGACTCTGAGAAAGAAGCGAAAAAGGTGGGGGGGCTCCCGTGCACAGGGCCCGCGGCGGGGCTGGCTCCTGGTGCCGGACTCATCTCCCCTTGCTGTGGCTCTTACAGAGCAGCAAGAAGCGCAACAGGAAGCATAGTGGTGACGACAGCTTTGACGAAGGCAGTGTGTCCGAGTCGGAGTCGGAGTCGGAGAGTGGCCAGGCCGAGGAGGAGAAGGAGGAGGCTGGTAGGTTTTATTTTCTTTGCTTCTAGTCCAGTCTCTTCATACTGACCAGTGTGGCGGGGGGAGGTGAGAGGTTGGTGAAATTGATGGGAGGGTGGCCTTTTGGGAGGGACTGGTGCAGGGAGGTTTGACAGCTTCTCTGTCCTCCCCTCCTCAATTGACAATACATTTTCACCAACTCCCACCACTTCCTGCATAGAGGAAGCACTCAAGGAAAAGGAGAAGCCCAAGGAAGAAGAGAGGGAGAAGCCTAAGGACGCTCCTGGGCTGGAATGTAAACCCCGACCGCTGCATAAGACTTGTTCTCTCTTCATGCGCAACATTGCGCCCAACATCTCTCGGGCTGAGATCATTTCTGTGAGTGGGGAAGAATGGTACTGGGGGCAGGGATGACGCCCAGGCTCCATTCCTTCGGGTGGGGGCGACAGCGAGAAGATAACCTGGCACTGCTGACCTACATCTCTGTTTCTCTGATGGGGAGGCCCCCTTCCCATGGGCCCACGCCTTTCAAAGAGGCTGGCCCTGGTTGCATGGTTTGCTTTCAAGTGCTGTTATTCTTAAGCCCTTAATTGTTTCTTCCTAGTCCAAGGAAGGATGAAAAGGCAGTTCCCCAGGGTTCTGAGGACATGGGGATTGGAGGAAGAAGTGAATCCTTGAATCACAAAGTGGGGCTTCTGTTTCTCTGCTTTTCCAGCTTTGTAAAAGATATCCCGGCTTTATGCGTGTGGCATTATCGGAGCCCCAGCCTGAGAGGAGGTAAGGAATGGAGGGAGGTGTGACCCTGGATACCGTGGGGAAAAGGTGTAGGGGAAGATGGGTGGCCAACATCACGTCCATCCCAGGATTATGCTGACATTTTCTTGTTTAGGTTTTTCCGTCGTGGCTGGGTGACCTTTGACCGCAGCGTTAACATTAAAGAGATCTGTTGGAACCTGCAGAATATCCGAGTGAGTCCTGGGAGTGGGGCTGTTGAGGGAGAGAAGGCGGGGCTCCCCCCGCTCCACACAAGTCTCTGATCCCTTCATTCATTGATGGCTTCATCCATCTGCTCCTTATTTCATCCATTTAGTCTGCTCACGTGAATTGTATGCAGTTGTCTCTCGGTTTGGCTCTGAGACTGTTCCTGTGAACAAGACACCCCCGGTCCCTGTCCTTAGGGAGCTCAGTCTGATCGCTAGCGTGCTCAGTCGGGCCAGTCCTTAAGTGGCTCTTCTTGGGCAAGTGTTGGTGAGCCTTCTGTTCCCTCCAGCTCCGGGAGTGCGAGCTGAGCCCTGGTGTGAACAGAGACCTGACCCGTCGTGTCCGCAACATTAACGGCATCACCCAGCACAAGCAGATAGTGCGCAACGACATCAAGCTGGCGGCCAAGCTGATCCATACGCTGGACGACAGGACCCAGCTCTGGGCCTCTGAGCCTGGGACGCCTCCTCTGCCAACGGTTAGTGACTCCTCGTGGAACTTGTTAAAAAGCCGCTGGTTCCCCCTCATCTGCTGTGGGCACCTCTGGCCTTACCTGGTCTGTAGCACTGACCCCCTTGTACCCACCCCTGTATTTGCCCCTCTCCTCCTGAGCAGCATCTCCAGCTTCCAACAAAACAGACTGGTATTAGTGATTATTTATCGGCTAGGGCAGAACCACATACACAAATTAAGACAAATAATGAGGCAAATTTAACAGCCCAGCCGAGCCCTGAACTCCTTTCTGCCCCACATTGCCTTTTCAAATGAGAAGGTTCCTAGGCTACCCTGAGGAGTTCTGTCTGCTCTACCTCTCTCACCCTACCAGAGTCTGCCCTCGCAGAACCCCATCTTGAAGAATATCACTGACTACCTGATTGAGGAAGTGAGTGCTGAGGAGGAGGAGCTGCTGGGGAGCAGTGGGGGGGCCCCTCCTGAGGAGCCTCCTAAGGAAGGGAACCCTGCAGAGATCAACGTGGAGCGGGATGAGAAGCTGATCAAGGTGCCAGTGGGTGCAGAGTGTGTGGGGCGTGGGAGAGCCTGGCTCGGGGCGGTAAAGGGGCAAGTGTATGGGGAACTCTCAGCTTCTCACTTCTCTCAGGTTTTGGACAAACTCCTCCTTTATTTGCGCATCGTGCATTCCCTGGATTATTATAACACGTGCGAGTACCCCAATGAGGATGAGATGCCCAACCGCTGTGGCATCATCCATGTTCGGGGGCCCATGCCACCCAACCGCATCAGTCATGGAGAAGGTGACCTCCCAGCTTTCCCACTCCTGGTTTCCCTCTCTCCCAGCTGCCTCTGGCCTTAGTTCTGCTCTGGTAGCAATGCTCTGCCACCCTCTCCTCTAATCCCCGCCTCCGGGCTCCCTTCTCCAACCTGCTCTCCGTCTGTTCCAAAACCACAGTGCTAGAATGGCAGAAGACATTTGAGGAGAAGCTGACTCCGCTGCTGAGTGTGCGGGAATCTCTTTCAGAGGAAGAGGCCCAGAAGATGGGTCGCAAAGACCCTGAGCAGGAAGTGGAAAAGTTTGTGACCTCCAACACCCAGGAACTGGGCAAGGATAAGTGGCTGTGCCCTCTCAGTGGCAAGAAATTCAAGGTCTGGGATGTTAGACATTTGTGTGTTAGGACTGTGGGAGGAGAGGGTTTAGCCGGGAAGCCTCCTCAGAGCCTGGGGAGGAACTGCTCATTGGGACGAGACAGAGGGGAGGTGGAGTGTCCTTGCAGGGTGGGTCTGGGGAGCTAGGGAACCCTCATTGCTGACTCAGTTCTCACCCCCTCCTCTGTTCACCCAGGGCCCTGAGTTTGTACGCAAACATATCTTCAATAAGCATGCAGAGAAAATTGAGGAAGTAAAGAAGGAGGTTGCATTTTTTAACAACTTTCTCACTGATGCCAAGCGACCAGCTCTGCCTGAGATCAAGCCAGCTCAGCCACCTGGCCCTGCCCAGAGTAAGATACGATCCATGAGGGTCTTCCCCATTCCCTCTCCCTTGACTGTCAAAGACTCCTGGTTTTATTTATTTATTTATTTTTGGCTGTGTTGGGTCTTCGTCACTGTGCGCGGGCTTTCTCTGGTTGCGGCGAGCGGGGACTACTCTTTGTTGCGGTGCGCGGGCTTCTCATTCACTGCAGTGGCTTCTTTTGTTGTGGAGCATGGGCTCTAGGCACGCGGGCTTCAGTAGTTGTGGCTTGCGAGCTCTATAGAGCGCAGGCTCACTAGTTGTGGCGCACGGGCTTAGTTGCTCTGCGGCATGTGGGATCTTCCAGGACCAGGGCTCGAACCCGTGTCCCCTGCATTGGCAGGCGGATTCTTTAAATCACTGTATCACCACGGAAGCCCCTCCTGGTTCTCTTTAACTTGTTGTATCCTGAGAAGTTTCTACCCCACTCTCAGGCCATATTACTAAAAAGCCAGCTGTCCATCTCCTGCCACTGCCCCGCCCTCCCGCCGCCCCCCCCCCCCCCCCCCCCCCCCCTGCCTAATTCATGTCCCTGTCCGTATTGTACTCCCCCCAGGTCTGACCCCGGGACTCCCCTACCCACACCAGACTCCCCAGGGCCTGATGCCCTATGGTCAGCCCCGGCCCCCCATCTTGGGCTATGGAGGTAAGTGTAAGAGGGAGCTGAAAGGACCTGGACTGGGGCTGGGAGAAAGAAAACAGCTAGGATGTAGTTGAGGTCACAGTTTTTCAACTCAGCACTGATCTTTTTCATAGCTGGTGCTGTTCGCCCTGCAGTGCCCACAGGAGGGCCTCCATACCCCCATGCTCCCTATGGTGCTGGCCGAGGGAACTATGATGCCTTCCGAGGCCAGGGAGGTTATCCTGGGAAACCCCGAAACAGGTGAGACTGGGCTAAGATGTCTAAGTTTTCTTGGCCCTCTTCAAACTCCCTTTCAGGGACCCTCAAATCTCACCCCCTCTTACCTCTTTCTAATCTCACAGGATGGTCCGTGGAGACCCACGGGCCATTGTGGAATACCGTGACCTGGATGCTCCAGATGATGTGGATTTCTTTTGAGTCATATACGTTTCCTCACTCCTGGTATCATCTATACTTGTGACTGCCTTGTCCCATCCAGCTCTGAGAAGTTTTTGTACGTTCAGCCCTACTGCCAATAAAAGCACTTGCGTGGTGACTCCTGGCTTAATGTATATATGTAATATACTTCCCACGATGCTCCCAAAAATTAGCTGGGGCCATGGTTGGCTGGGCCTTGCCACTTTATTGACACCAAAGATCCCAGGCTCTGCTGGGGCTTCCTGGGGGTCTGACATCAGGCAGCCTCTGCCTTTGAGATGCGTTAGATGGGGTATGGCGCTAGAGAAGCCTCAGTCCAGGGTGGGCAGCTGCTTTTTTGAGTTACAGCTGGTCAAGCACAGGTTGTAGAAGGAGCTGGGGTCAAAGGCTGTGCTCACCTCTCGCCAGCCCACCCAGCCAGCAGCCTGTAGTTCACTGGGGTTTTTCGGGGCACCCCAGCAGTGAGGGTCCAATACCAGGACGTAGGCTTCCGTGCCTGGCCCCAGGCACACTCCCAGCAAGGCCTTTGACCGGGCATCCGCATCCCCTCCAACCATTACAGGTCCCCCACCCCCTGCGAAGTGGGAATAAAGCCGCTCCAGTTCCCCCTGAAGTCCTGCTCCACGGGGCACGTGACACAGGCGCCCTTGGGGACCCCCGAAGTGGTCAAGGCAGAGGCTGGCCTCTACACAGCCGATCCAGCTCCGAGAGCCCCGGAACCCGGGGGGCTTGTCGCCCATGTCCTCCAGGGCCGCCTGCACTGCAGCCAGTTCGGGTACGCCCGCCGGCCGGCCCTCTGGCCACGAGCACAGCGTTTGCAGAGTGCGGTAGCCGCAGCCCCAGCCCCGGTCGTCCACGCCGTCGCAGCCGTAATGATAGTAAATGTAATGGCCCGAGAGGAGGGCCAGGCGAGCGCGGCCGCCGCCGCGGCCGGGCGGGGCCAGGCCCAGGTGGACGTCCTTCAGCGGCTCCAGGGCGCTGGGCGGGAGCGGCGGTCGCCGAGCCGGGCAGATCCGTTCTCCAGGCGGCGCGGAGCGAACTCCAGGGAGAACTCTGGGCTCTAGCGCTTCCTCTCGGCCCCGAGTCTTGGGCTAACTGCGGGCAGGACCGGCGTACAGGCCCTGGGGTGGCTCTCGCCTGGCCCCAGGTTTCAGCGCGTGGCGCGCCCCGAGGCAACCACCACCAAGCCGCCGCGCGGGGCTCCCACAATGCACCGTCGCGTTCGCGCCGCCGTCCTCACTGCGCAGGCGTGAGCTCCACCTCGCCGGGCGGAATGTACTCGCCGCAGCGGCGGGGGCGTGGCGCGGGCGCCCGTGATCACCCCACCTCACAGATC
>NW_006796716.1:4264611-4266810 GCF_000442215.2 Lipotes vexillifer | reverse complement strand
CCCGCCGGCTTTAGCACCCATCCCTCCATTCACTCAACCCCAGTGGTTGAGGCATTCTGCCCGGACCCTGGCACCCCAGGCGCGCACACTCCTGTGGCTGTAACAGTTTATTGGCAGCCCAGAGGGGCGAAGGCACCGCGGGGGAGGGGGCTCGGCCCGAGGCATGCAGAGGGCGGGGAGCCCCAGGGGAAAGTCGGGGGTGGGTGGGCAGGGTCTAGGGATCCTCTGTGTTATATCCCAACCCTTAAATAAATAGTATATACAGCTGAGGGGCCGGGCGGGGCGGGCAGGGCAGCGGGACGAGGGGGTCCCTCCTGGGTCACAGGTCTGAGCAGCGATCCTGCTTGCTGTAATGGTCAAACTGGTTCTTCCAGTGCACCATGTAGGAGCTCCAGCGGTGGAACTCAGCCTTCCACTGGCGCTCAGCCTCGTCCAGCGTGTCTGCGGCCAGGGTGCCCGGCAAGTGGGTGTGGGGGAGGACATGGGGAAGGACGGGAACGGACATTGGAGGGGGGCGTGAGTTCAGGGAGGACACACGGAGAATGTAGGAGACCACGTTGGGTGGTGGAAAGAGGATCAGGAGAACATGCAACAGACGGAAGACCAGGGGAAGGACGAGGGTAGAGGCGGGCCAGAGAAGGATGGCGGGAAGGAGGAGGGAGGGAGAGAAAATGACCGGAAGACAGGGGGACAGAAGGGATCAGAGGAGAAGGATCCGTGGGTTGGTGGGGAAAAGAGAAGAGACAGAAATGGTTGGCGGTTATAGCCCCACTGGGGGTGCTATCTAGCCCTAGGGCCTCCCTCCCACCCCAACACCAAGCTCAGGCTCCAAATAATAATTTTATGAAAAAAGAAAATTGGCTTTTTCATTTCAACAATAAAGGCGTGTGGATCCCTGAGATGGGTCGTTGGTGTCCTCCCACCCCCCCCACTACCCCCCTGCCCCCAGCCCTGTCCAGTTTGAGTTTCTCGGTTTGAGGAGGCAGGGGGCGCTGGGTCGGAGATCCCTGAGTGGAGCCCTTCCCCACAGTCCGACCACTCATTAGAGGAGGGGCCCCCTGAGGCCGGAGGGGGAAGAGGCCGTGGTCACAGCCGCAGGAACCGGGAGAGGAGGAGGGAGAGGAGGAGGAGGAGGGACAGGGGGAGGCCGGGCCTGGGCCTCGGGGCAGCCTCCCCGTGGGCGGGGCCTGAGCAGGTGCAGGGGGCCTCCGAGGCTGGGGGGAGAAGAGAGGGGTTACACCCGGCCGGCTCCCAGTTCCCTCTCTCTCTCCGCGCCCCTTTTCTCCCCCGCCTCCTCCCAGCCCCTGCCCGCTGGCCCCTGCGTACCGGTGGCGCTGAGCAATTTGGGTAGGAAGCGGTTCCAGAAGGCGCAGGCCTGGGCGCGCAGCCCCCGCCGCACCTCTAGCGGCCGCAGGTTCAGGCTCACGTACTGCTGCGCTCCCGCCGTGTACGGTGGCCACTGCGGGGCTTTGGGGTCTCGGGGGTCATTGGGGTCCCTGCGGAAGGAAAGGGAAAGCTCAGCCCCTGGGGGCTGGGGAATGGAGATGGAGAGTAGGAGGAGGCAGGCTGCTTCCTGACCCATGCCGTTCCCTCTTAGGCTCCAGGGAGAGCCCCGTCTCCTCCCTCCCACATTCTCCTTCATCCTTTCTCTTTTCCAATATGCTCCGTCCTCCGGAGTCTTCCCCTTCCTCCTGCCCTCCCTCTTTCTGTTGTTCCTCTTTTTTTTTCCCTCAATTTTTCTGCTCCATCTTTGTTTCTCCCATTTAAAAAATTGCTATGATTTACTGAGCCCTTACTATATACTCAGGCCCAGTCCCATCTCTACAAACATCAGGTTTACTTCTGCGGACACCCATGTGATGGGATATTTATGGTCCCCTTCTTCAGACAGGTAAACTGTGTGCGTGTGTGTGCATTCGTGTGCGTCACAGCTAAAAAAATCATCACTGGTCCAATTGATCCAGTTCTACAATCCACACTCCTAACTGCTCTGGTAACTCCTTTGTCTGTCTCTCCTTGTCTGTCTCTTCTCTTTGCCTCCCTCAGCTCTGTCCTTGTCTCATCAGGATCTGCCACCTTGCCTTCCTCCCTCCTTCCCTTCTCTTGGGGTCTCCTTTGTCATTCTCTCTCTCCCCCTTTGTCTCCTTTCCTTTGTGAACTCGCGCCACCACCACCACCACCACCCACCCGCCCCCCACC
>NW_006796716.1:4253282-4262123 GCF_000442215.2 Lipotes vexillifer | reverse complement strand
CGGCCCCCTCCTCCCCGCCGGCTTTAGCACCCATCCCTCCATTCACTCAACCCCAGTGGTTGAGGCATTCTGCCCGGACCCTGGCACCCCAGGCGCGCACACTCCTGTGGCTGTAACAGTTTATTGGCAGCCCAGAGGGGCGAAGGCACCGCGGGGGAGGGGGCTCGGCCCGAGGCATGCAGAGGGCGGGGAGCCCCGGGGGAAAGTCGGGGGTGGGTGGGCAGGGTCTAGGGATCCTCTGTGTTATATCCCAACCCTTAAATAAATAGTATATACAGCTGAGGGGCCGGGCGGGGCGGGCAGGGCAGCGGGACGAGGGGGTCCCTCCTGGGTCACAGGTCTGAGCAGCGATCCTGCTTGCTGTAATGGTCAAACTGGTTCTTCCAGTGCACCATGTAGGAGCTCCAGCGGTGGAACTCAGCCTTCCACTGGCGCTCAGCCTCGTCCAGCGTGTCTGCGGCCAGGGTGCCCGGCAAGTGGGTGTGGGGGAGGACATGGGGAAGGACGGGAACGGACATTGGAGGGGGGCGTGAGTTCAGGGAGGACACACGGAGAATGTAGGAGACCACGTTGGGTGGTGGAAAGAGGATCAGGAGAACATGCAACAGACGGAAGACCAGGGGAAGGACGAGGGTAGAGGCGGGCCAGAGAAGGATGGCGGGAAGGAGGAGGGAGGGAGAGAAAATGACCGGAAGACAGGGGGACAGAAGGGATCAGAGGAGAAGGATCCGTGGGTTGGTGGGGAAAAGAGAAGAGACAGAAATGGTTGGCGGTTATAGCCCCACTGGGGGTGCTATCTAGCCCTAGGGCCTCCCTCCCACCCCAACACCAAGCTCAGGCTCCAAATAATAATTTTATGAAAAAAGAAAATTGGCTTTTTCATTTCAACAATAAAGGCGTGTGGATCCCTGAGATGGGTCGTTGGTGTCCTCCCCCCCCCCCCACTACCCCCCTGCCCCCAGCCCTGTCCAGTTTGAGTTTCTCGGTTTGAGGAGGCAGGGGGCGCTGGGTCGGAGATCCCTGAGTGGAGCCCTTCCCCACAGTCCGACCACTCATTAGAGGAGGGGCCCCCTGAGGCCGGAGGGGGAAGAGGCCGTGGTCACAGCCGCAGGAACCGGGAGAGGAGGAGGGAGAGGAGGAGGAGGAGGGACAGGGGGAGGCCGGGCCTGGGCCTCGGGGCAGCCTCCCCGTGGGCGGGGCCTGAGCAGGTGCAGGGGGCCTCCGAGGCTGGGGGGAGAAGAGAGGGGTTACACCCGGCCGGCTCCCAGTTCCCTCTCTCTCTCCGCGCCCCTTTTCTCCCCCGCCTCCTCCCAGCCCCTGCCCGCTGGCCCCTGCGTACCGGTGGCGCTGAGCAATTTGGGTAGGAAGCGGTTCCAGAAGGCGCAGGCCTGGGCGCGCAGCCCCCGCCGCACCTCTAGCGGCCGCAGGTTCAGGCTCACGTACTGCTGCGCTCCCGCCGTGTACGGTGGCCACTGCGGGGCTTTGGGGTCTCGGGGGTCATTGGGGTCCCTGCGGAAGGAAAGGGAAAGCTCAGCCCCTGGGGGCTGGGGAATGGAGATGGAGAGTAGGAGGAGGCAGGCTGCTTCCTGACCCATGCCGTTCCCTCTTAGGCTCCAGGGAGAGCCCCGTCTCCTCCCTCCCACATTCTCCTTCATCCTTTCTCTTTTCCAATATGCTCCGTCCTCCGGAGTCTTCCCCTTCCTCCTGCCCTCCCTCTTTCTGTTGTTCCTCTTTTTTTTTCCCTCAATTTTTCTGCTCCATCTTTGTTTCTCCCATTTAAAAAATTGCTATGATTTACTGAGCCCTTACTATATACTCAGGCCCAGTCCCATCTCTACAAACATCAGGTTTACTTCTGCGGACACCCATGTGATGGGATATTTATGGTCCCCTTCTTCAGACAGGTAAACTGTGTGCGTGTGTGTGCATTCGTGTGCGTCACAGCTAAAAAAATCATCACTGGTCCAATTGATCCAGTTCTACAATCCACACTCCTAACTGCTCTGGTAACTCCTTTGTCTGTCTCTCCTTGTCTGTCTCTTCTCTTTGCCTCCCTCAGCTCTGTCCTTGTCTCATCAGGATCTGCCACCTTGCCTTCCTCCCTCCTTCCCTTCTCTTGGGGTCTCCTTTGTCATTCTCTCTCTCCCCCTTTGTCTCCTTTCCTTTGTGAACTCGCGCCACCACCACCACCCCCACCCACCCGCCCCCCACCCCCGCCCTTTCTGCTTGTCTCCCTCCCTCTCTGTCTGTTCCCCCAGCCCCTTGCCTCCCTGGCTCCTGGAGGCCCTCCTCCCCTCAGCCCCGCTGACCCTGTGCGGGCGAAGTTGGCCCAGTATCTCATCAGTCGTTGGGCAAAGTTTCTCTCCTCGACAGTGTAGTTTAGCGAGGGTTCCAGGGGGAGCCCGAAGATAAACTCGATCTCGTAGCCGTGGGGCACCCCCATCCAGAGGGGCCAGGAGAGCGTGGATGCACGGTGTTCAAAGATGTAGGCATAGACGCGAGCGCCTTGGGCGGCCAGTCGCCCAGCCAGCTGGGCTACGGGGCACACGACGTTGTGGTCGCCCACCACATCACTCATGGCCTCCCTCAGGCGCGCCGGGTCCTCAGGGTGCAGCCAGTCTGTGTAATGCAGGACCACAGCCTCGGCAGCCAGGTCACTTGCCTGGGGGACCCCGACCCGCACCCCGGCCAGGAACTGGGCCCGGCTGATGAGAGACTCGTTGTCTTTGCTGAAGCCTGGGGCCCCGTAAACCAGAAAATAGGAGCCCTCATCCTTCACCACACCCACCAGCACCTGAGGGGACAGGATGGAGGGATGGGGGGGAGGGGAAGCACAGACAGACAGGCAGACAGAAACAGATGGACAAAGAGCCAGAGAGATGAACAGTTATAGACCCAGAACCAGGGAGTAAGAGAGTTCGAGATTGGGGAGGGGAAAGAGAGAAAGAGAAAATATACCCACATTTCCTTTCCTCTCTGTCCCACTGACCACCCTGGGATTGAGCCCTCAGGGAAGAGGAGCGGGCCATGGGGCCCAGAAGCCTGGGCCTTTGGGAGTGGGTTTTGAGGAGCCCTCATGCCTGGGTCCCCACGGGGAGGGGCAGGTGAAGAACAGGCCTAGAGGTAGCAGCTCCACCCCCTCCAGCCACTAGTCACCTGCAGGCCATGGAAGTCTCCAGCATTGATGAGGGCTTCGGGCGTGTCGCTGAGGAAGTCTCCATCCACCACAGGCACGAAGGAGAAGCGGAAGACGCTTTCCTGAGGCAGCACATGCCACTCGTGGTCCACCAGATCCTGAGACGGCCGCGTCCGCAGGCAGGCCACCAGGTCTGTGTCATTGCCCCCAGCCCCACCAGGCGGACAGCCCACGAGGCGGGCCAGCAGTGTGGCCCTGCGGCGGGCCTCTCCCACACCCACTGTGGCCCAGGGCCCATTGGGTGCCCCGCTCTGCAGCACGGCCCTGTGGAACAGGCCCCGGCTGGGTGGGGACAGCAGGTGCATGCCCACGGAGGCAGCACCTGCGCTTTCCCCAAACAGAGTCACTGACGTTGGATCCCCCCCGAAGACTGCTACGTTCTCCTGCACCCACTGCAGTGCCAGCCTCTGATCCAGTAGACCCACATTGCCTGGGGCCTCCCGGCTCCCCGGCAGGGCCAAGAAGCCAAAGGCTCCCACCCGGTAGTTCATGGACACCAGCACAGTCCCCTCGGCCTGGGCCAGGAAGCGACCATCATACACGTCCAGGGAGGAGGCCCCGCTGTAGAAGCCACCCCCGTAGATCCAGACGAGGACAGGGGTGGGGGACGCAGGCCGGGGGTACGGTGTCCACACATTGAGGTAGAGGCAGTCCTCGCTCAGCTCACGGTTGGGGTTCCACATCTCGGTGCCCTCAAAGCCGGGGTACAAAGTGTCTACATATTGGTAGCAGACTCTTTGGAAGGCTGTGGCATTCAGCACCCCTGGCCAGGGCCGCTTGGGCTCTGGTGGCAGAAAGCGACGGGGGCCCACAGGTGGCTCTGCGAAGGGGATGCCCAGAAAAGCAGAGACAGGGCCCCCAGGGGCCATTAGGCGGAGGCCTCGTAGCCGGCCCCCACGCACCGTCACCAGCAGCTCTGGGTCCTCTGGGCCCTCAGCCTCTGCCCCTCCTCCCAGGAGGAAGAGGAGGAGAAGGAGCGGGGAAGCCAGGGAGGGCGTGTGCAGGGGACACCACGGGGGCCTCATGGCTGCCGGGGCAGGCAGGCGTCTGCTGGGAGAAAGAAAGGCAGAGGGTGAAGGCTCAAAGCTGCCAGGAGGGAGGAGATGATTAGGTAACACTCTTGCCCAGGGGTTATCACTGAGCTGCAGAGGAGGTGGGGCAGGTTGGCAGAAAGGAGAGAAGTGGAGGGAGGGAGGGAGACAGGCAGAGACAAGGACACAGACAGGGAGAAGCAAGAGGGGACAGAGATCAGGCACACGCACATACACCCAGACGGACAAATGCAGGCAACAGAGACAGACCTGCCAAGCCATACCCTCCCCTGCCCTGCTTCGAAGACCCACCGCCCTCACTTCCTTCCCGCAGCTGGGTGGACTGCCTTGGGCCCAGTTCGAGCAGTGCGGGGCACCAGCACCAGAGGCCGAAGGCCACGCACAGGCCACCCGACAGGGGCGGGGCCCTCACTGACGGGAGGCGCCGACGGGGGAGCTTGAGGTGGCGTGAAGGCTCAGCCTCTCATGCAGTTGGCCAGGGCCGGACCCTGGGGGGGGTGTGGGTTGGGCATTCAGGGTGTGGGAGTCGCAGTTCCCGGAGTACCCCAAATCCTGCCTACTCCACACCCTGCCCCACCCAGCCCCGCCTCATCCACTGTCTGACACAGCGCGTTGGTACCCGCGGATGCCCGTCAACTGCGCACCCCCCTCGCCTAGCCTCAGCCAACAGGCTCGCTAGCCCTGGCCCCACAGGACTCGAGTCCCCCATCCATCCGATGCTGCGGTGCACGCTGCCGCCAGCGGGGGGCAGTAAAGACCGAGAAAAGGACGGCGCTCCCCGCCCCGAGTCCAGGAGCCGGGAACTTGGGGCGGGGGTCTGGGGGCTCGCGGGCATTGCCGAGGGGTCTGAAGGGCGAGCCGGGACGCCTGCGTTCTCGGAGCTCCGGAGATCCCCGGCTGCAGCGGCAGGGGCGCTATTTTGGGGCAGCAGCTGCTGCGGTTCCGGCATCTCCAGCCAAGGGATCAAAATTCCCCGGGTCGGAACTCCCCCCTCTCCCGCCGGTCACCCCTCACCCAGCCCTCGCCGCCCTGAGCTGGGGTGGTGGTGATGGAGATTAACTAGGAAACCCGAGTGGGGCTAATTATAACTCGGGGCTTCCGCTAAGCCTCCCCTTCCCCTAAAATAGAGACGGAGTCCCCGCGGGAGGGGGACGCCTGGGCCTGGGAGGGGGCTTCGGCTGGGAGCTAAGCAGGGGCGCTGGGGTCGCGGGATCCCGGAGGGCCCAGCCGGGCTCCAGGAACCTGCGCAGCTTGGATTCCGCCCCCAAGCAGGGGGCATCTCCCAGTGGCCCCAGACTTGGGGGCGAGCAGGGGCAGTGGCGCTCGGGGGTCCCCACAGGAATTCGAGAGCAGAGGCGGCAGCTGGCCCTGCGGGATGCTGTCTCCCGCGCGGGCAATCGTTAAGTATGCGGCGGTGAGGGAAGAGTTAAGGGTGAGTGTGGGGCGTCGGGGGGCGTCGCTGGGCAGGCCCCGGGGCGCGGTGGGCGTCCTGTTTGGGAGCCTGGGTCCCTCGGGGAGCGCACCGTTCCCGGGACGCGGAATGGGCCGCGGGCCGGAGGAGGGTCCCGGGCGGGGCGGGAGACTCACCTGAGGCGGCCGGGCCGGGCCGCGCCGGGAGCTGGAGGCGGCCGATGTTCCCCAGCGCAGGCTGAGCCGACTCTGACAGCCGCCGCCTCCGGCCCCCCGCACACACCCCCTCCGGGCCGCTCGGCGCCCCCGCCCGCCCCCGCCCACTGTCTCCGCCCCCGCCCCTCCCCGCCTCCCCGGGCTGCCACCTCCTCTCCCTCTCCCTCTCTCGGAGCCCAGACCCAGAGACCCCGGGGCCCAGACGCACTCCAGTGACAGACGCCGACAGACGGACAGACACGCAGTGACAGACACGACAGAAAGCGGCGGAGCAGACACCCACAGGGACAGACAGAAGGACAGAAGCCCGCGGAGACAGACACATGCAGACGGACAGTCTCATGCAGTGACAACCAGAGACAAACGCAGTGACCGACATTCACAGACGGACGGACACACTTGGACACATTGACAAGTCGGGGCTGGGGGCCGAATAAATGGCCATCCCTGGCCACGACAGAGCAGGGGTGGCAATGGGAGGACCGGTACGTGAAAATGCGGTTGAGGACCCCCTCAGGGGCCCGAGTGGCACCGGTGGAGAAAAGGTGACACCTGTGAGAATGAGGATGTGAACATGAGATCACGAGGGGACACGAAGGGGACCCCCGAAGAGGGAGGAGACCCCCGCGGGGAGGGAGAGGTGACTCCGGGACACCAGACAAGGAAGGCCAACGTGGTGGCACGCGCGAGGCTGCGGGGTGAGGCCGCCGCCGCAGTGGAAACTTCCGGAACCCCCGCGGGTGGGTTTGCGCTGGTTCCCTGACGGGTGACCTCGGACTTCTCGTCACCAGGATCCGGTCGGGGCATGACATCACCACGCCAGGCTCTCATTGGCCGCCGCGGCCGGCCGGTGGGAGCGGCCTGGTCTGGGCTCGCGCAGCCTGGTCGGAAGGGCCGGGGCCGCACGGACCCCCCAGGTCCCGCCCTGAGGGGGTCACCCATGAGGACGGTGCGGCCACGGCGGCGTCCCCGCGCGCGAAGTGAGGTGGAAAAAAATGGGTCTCGGTGTGCCCGCTCTAGCTCGCCGCGCGTGAGCCCCTTCCTCTCACGGGGTAGCTGGCTCGGGAGCTCGCTACCCGCTCACTGCGTGGGAGGCCGCCCGGCGCGGGCGAGCGTCGGGGTGTGCGTGCGTGCGAGCGCGCGGCGGTGCGGGGCGATGCGTGGGGGCGGTCGCGTGCGCGCACGCTCACTCGGCCGCCGAGCGCCCCGCAGCGTCCGACTAGGCCGTCCGCCGCCGCTAGGGGCCGGGTGGCACCGGGTCTCGGGGTCTCGCGAGGACCGCGGGATCCGCGGGAATCCAGAGACATGCCAGGCCCTGGGCCGCTTGGTCTCGGCTCTCTAAGATGGGCGACCCCCCTCCAGCCTACCCACCCGTCCCGCAGGAACCGGCCTGCGCTGGGTCCACTCTCCGCTTTCGGGCGGCGGCCGCCAGGTGGCGCCGAAGGCAGCCGCTCCAGCCTTGGAAACTGGGATGGCCCATAAAGGTCTTGGGGGTGATGGGGGCTTGCCTCCTTGTCACTCTCCTGAACGGGCTGTGCCACGCGGTCGCCTCACCTGACTTCTGTAGTCATGAAGTCCTAGGCCCGGACCACGGAGATAGCGAGGTCAGGGACAGCTTATAGCCTGGGGTTGTCATGAACTAGTGATAGCTTAGAAGGTGAAAAGACAGGGCATGTTCTAGGAGTTGGCCCAGCAGAGACCTCCTCGGAGAGGTGAGTGCTGGCTCCTGCGCTTGGAAATGGCATCAGTGGGGCAGTACCTGTGGGGGAATCCATGGCAGGTAAGGGCAAGGCTGGTTGTGGAGATTTCTTATTTTTACATTTAATTTAATTTAGTTTTTTTATGCAGCAGGTTCTTATTAGTTATCTGTTTTATACATGTTGGTGTATACATGTCAATCCCAATCTCTCAGTTCATCCCCCCACCCCCCCCCACCCCTGCTTTCCTCCCTTGGTGTCTGTACATTTGTTCTCTACATCTGTGTCTCTATGCCTTGCAAACTGGTTCATCTGTACCTTTTTTCTAGATTTGTGGAGTCTTCTGAAGCCAGTCAGAACTTTATTTTGGCGGGGGGTGGGGGGTGGAGCTTGGGGTGGAATATGGAAGGTCAGCCAGTAGGCGAGGGAAGGGGGAGTTGCGCCTGAAGATGCTTCAGATTCTGGGGCAGAAAAGGGGATGCAGCCAGTTATGTCAATACCCTCCTCCCCCTTCCGCAGGCATGGGGAAGGCAGGGGCAGGGCTGCACTAGGGAGATGGGAGGAAGGGCAGGCAGGCCCGGTAGGGGGTTAGGTTGGGATCTGAGGAGGGTATTCTGATCTTGGAGCCCCTGCTGTGCTTCCCCAGGCCCTGGGTCAGGGAGGGGTCAGTTGAATGTCCAGCCAGAAGAATCTGCAAGTCTGCGTGGAGTCCTAGGGCATGCAGGCCCTGTGCCTGCTCGGGAGGTGCTGCAGAAGGAGGCCAGGGCTCTGCAGCTGCACACAGCTCTGGGAGGTGTGCCGAGGAGACACGGTGTGTCCTCAGCCGGCAGTTTGTCCCAGGATTGTGAGCATGGAGGAGATCATGCAGATTGTGTCCCCATCTCAGAGAGTTTTAAAATTAGCAGCTGACCACTGGAGAGAGCCAAGATAAAGGGTGCAGGTGTTGGGAGATCCACAGGGCATTGGAGCAAGCCCTGGACTGGGTTCTCACTCAGTGTTCTGCTGACTGGCAGGGAGACCTCTGGAGGGGCCACACTCCTTGTCTGGGCCTCTGTTTCCTGACATATAAAAAGGTGGGGCTTCCCTGGTGGCTCAGTGGTTGGGAATCCGCCTGCTGATGCAGGGGACACGGGTTCGTGCCCCGGTCCGGGAGGATCCCGCATGCCGTGGAGCGGCTGGGCCCGTGAGCCATGGCCGCTGAGCCTGTGCGTCCGGAGCCTGTGCTCTGCAACGCGAGAGGCCACAGCAGTGAGAGGCCCACGTACTGCAA
>NW_006796716.1:4234323-4252884 GCF_000442215.2 Lipotes vexillifer | reverse complement strand
ATCTTCCCGAAACGGGGCACGAACCCGCGTCTCCTGCATCGGCAGGCGGACTCTCAAGCACTGCGCCACCAGGGAAGCCCTGAGTGGAGTTCTTAAGTCTGTGTTTTTAACAGGTCGTCAGGGCAGTCCCATGAGGGTGGTCTGAGGACTACATGAGGAGAAATGCTGGATGAGTTGCCCTCACAGTCAGGCCAAACTGACCTCCTCTGGATCAACAGGCTGTGTGGGTCAGCAGGAGGTGCTGTGGGCAGTCAGCGGATACAAGAACTAACAGGGACACCTCTGGCCACCAAGGGAGATGGACAGGGACTTGAGCTGTTTCTCTAAAATGGATAGAACTTCCGGGAACAATTCCTCTTTTTACCTTTAGCCTCTCTCCAACCTTTGTCAACACAGGGACCTCACCTGTCTAGCCATGACACCTGTCCTTACATAGTCCAACATGTTAACCTCCCCAATGTCCTCTGTGACCCCACCCTACACAGCTGCCACTACAGAGATGTCCTTGATCCATTTCTTCCTTCACCATGTTGTTTATCCAGTAATCAATCTGACTTCTATCACCAGTGCTGCCGATTCTATTGATACTTTCCTTGCATCTCTGTCTCCCACCTTTGCTAACACGGGGAACCCCTACTTCCATTACAGTCCTTGCCTATCTCTGCCAACAAAAAGGATTCTTATCTCCTCTGTTTATTGGTTAGGATTCAGTTTAGCTATGTGAGACAGAAAACCACACAGTAATGGCTTGAATGAAATGTAATGGAAATGTATTTCTCTCTTAGATAAAAGGGACCCAGAAGTAGGCCATGCAGGGTTGGCAGGGTGCCCTTGATATCGGGGACCTGGTTCCTTTACAGAGAATTTTGTTACTTACCTGTCTTCAGTATGTAGCTTCCACTGCATGGTGTAATATGGTTGCTGGAGCCTCAGCCATCACATCTACATTCCCAGCCAGCAGGAAGGAGGAAGGACTGAGGAAGGGCATCGCTCCTCCCTTTAAGGACATTTCTTGGAAATCGCAGACACAGCACTTCAGTATCTATCCCACTGGTCAGAACTTAATCCTAAGGTCATAACTGGCTATACAGGAAGTTCAGAGATGTCGTTTTTGTTCTGGATGACAGGCTCCTCATCTAAAACTTGGCTCTCCTAATACTAAGGAAGAGGGTGGGGCAGATACTGGGGGTAGCAGACGTTTGCCAAACCCCATGAAGGCTTCCTTTGCCTCGTCAGTGCAAGACTGAAACACACTTCTAAAATGTTTCAATTCAGGGATGATGTCCCCCACCCCGGTACCCCCTTTCCCCGCTCCTTTTTTTTTTTTTCCCCCCGGCCGCACCCTGCGGCTTGCGGGATCTTAGTTCGCCAACCAGGGATTGAACCCCGGGCTCACCGCAGTGAAAGCGCGGAGTCCTAAGCACGGGACCGCCAGGGAATCCCGCCCACCCCCTTTCTTTCGTGAACGTCCCCACTCTGCGATTTCTGTGACTTGGGACTTCTGCTGTCCCCAGCTGCTTCTCCACGGACACGCACTGGTTCTCGGGCGCTGCGAGGTGGTCATCCGCTGGAGGGCGCTGGGCGTGGGCCTGGCCGGGCCCCGCCTCTGCCGCTGCAGGTAGCGCCGAGCGTCTCTGTTGCGCGCGCTCCCGGAGGAGGGACCGACTAGGCGGGGGCCAGTGAGCGCGCTGGGGTTGGAAGGGTGAGGGCTGCAAAGGGTTTCCAGCCGCGGCGCTCCCACCGGGGTCCTCCCATCACCCCCGTGCTCATAGCGAGTCAGGGGCGCTGGTTCAGGCCAAGGATGTTCTGCGGGACTGCCCCCACCTAGGGCTGGAGGGCGCCTGATGTGACCTCTGCTACAATCCACGTTAAGCCAGGTTGTTGACCTGCAGAGTTGGGAGCCTGAGCCATGCGGGAGGCTTTCCTCGCCTCTCCCCACCCCTTCCTGTGACCCCTTCTGAAAGTTGGCCTAACATTCATACTTGATCCAAGTTTCATCATTTCATATGATTCCTCCTTGGACTCATCCGTCCATCCTGTTTTTACCTTTCCCCTCTTTTGCTAGTTTTGAGTATTTCACACATTTTTAAGCCAGTCTCTGGATAGTCTAATTTTATTTTCACAGTTCTGTTAAATATTTAACCAGTTCACAGTTTTTCCCATGTAGTTCATCAAACATCCTTTATTTTCTCCCCTTTTCTCGCTGAGGACAGGGTGGAGCAGGGGTTTCATATCCCTGTGACCCGGACTGATTAATTATAGACATCAGGACCCTTCTAGGGTTGGTTTCCATCCATAAGCTGTAATGGTTCCGAAAGAAATGAAAAGTGTAATTTAATTCACAGCGAGTGCACTTCGCCCTGTGTTATCATTTATCTGCTCTGTGTCAGCACCCTGAAGGAACTCAGGATCCAGGAGTGTGACTCAGCACCCACCTGATGGACCCTGGAGCGCTGACCTGTTGCCCGCTCAGATCCTGGTTTCACACAGGCTCCAGCCAACCCTGATGATGGTTTCGGTTTAAAGGTTAGCAATGCATCTTGGATGACTTCTTGGGAACAGCTGGCAGGGTTGGACTAAGTACTATCCATGACACCCAGGGAGCTCCTGTAAATGTTCCCAGCTGCTCCTGGCTGCCCTGCAGGTATCAGCCAGCCAATGAGAGCCATCCCAAAGCAGAGGTTCCTTGAATGAACCTGACTGTGGCCCAGGGACACCAGGCATCGGATCCAGGAGTGGTGCAGAGGCTAGCAGCGCCTGTCTGGGGCTGACTGCAAGGTTAGCCGCATGGCCAGTGGTCCTGTGGACAGCTGTAGACCCAAGGTGAATGTCTACTACGTGGGGACACCAGAGTGGGGTTGGTGAGTAGCCCAGACTCAGCGTTACTTCCACATTAGCATTTACTGGGGGCTTGTTTGCCAGCTGCTGGACTGATCATGTGTCAAAGCATCACCCTATTTCATTCTCACTCACAACATTCCAAAGGGATACATCCTGTAATCCTTACAAGTTAACAGTCAGGAAACTGAAACTGACACACAGAGAGGTTAAGCTTTTCCTTACTTTCATCAGCTGGTAGGTGGAGGCCCTGGATTTTGGATGGGAACTCTGGCCTGCGATGGGGCTGTGCTTCAGAGCCAGTCACCTCTTCTGTGACTTCCAGAAAGTTAACTCCTAGAGTCTGAGAAATGAAAAGGGATGGGGGTGGGTCCCTGCGCTTCCAGGGACAGCTTCCTACTTGCCTCCCACTCTCCCCTCCTCCCTTCCTGCCTTCTGTCCCTCCCTCCCTCCCTCCCTCCCTTGCTCTCTCCCTCCCGGGATTCTGCCTGTCAGACCTTCTAGCTACCTTGGACCATGAAGAAGACGGGGTCCGAGTGAGAGGCGCTAGGGTACTGCCCCAGCGTTCTGAGGGGCAAGAACAGAAGCAGGACACACTGTGGGGAGACGGACAGGTGATGGTCTCTGCACTTTCCAGGGCTGCTTCCTCCTCACAATTTGGGACCTCACACCTCCACTCCAGTCCCACACCCAGAGACCTTTCCCTACAGCAGGATACCACCTTCCTCAGCCTGGACAGGGCCTGAGGGCATGGGTTGCCCATGGTCAGAGGAGGTTAGCGCTTTCTGAGTCGCTCTCAGGACCCACAGCCCAGTGCAACCCCAGGCCCCGTCTCTCTGACTCTTCCCTGACCACTGATGAAATACTGTATAATTCTTTTGGGGATGTGTTTTCTCTCTTTGGTCTAATGCATGGTAAAGTCTGCATTAGAATGTTCCATTGGCACCTGCAAAAGAGATCTATTCTCTGTTTTCAGCATACAGTATTCATTATATAGATCAGTCGGATTTGCCTTAGTATGTTATTTAGGCTTTTTATATTCTATTAAACCCTTTCTACATTCATTTTTGGTCCATTTGATTTATCCTGGGCTGAGAGAAATGAATTAGTTTTCTATTACATGCTTCCGTCTGTTTCTTCTTATATTTTGTATAAGTGTAGCTCAAAAAATGTTGATGCTTTGCAAATTGGTGCATAGATGTTCATAACTTTCATATCTTCATTGTGAATTGTACACCCTGCCGTTAGAAAGTGTCTTTTGTGGTACCCAAAGCACTGTCTATAGAAGGAAACAAATGGATAAATTGGATTTTGTCAAAATTAAAAACTTTTGCTCTGTGAGAGACACTGCTAAGAGAATGAAATAAACTACAGACTGGGAGAAAATATTTGCAAATCACACGTCTGAAAAGGGACTTGTATTCAGAATTTATAAAAAACTCTCAAAATTCAACTGTAAGAAAACAGAGAACTCAACTGAAAAGTGAATAAGACTTGAACAGATACTTATAAATGGTAAATAAGAATATCAAAAGATGTTCATCACTGCTAGTCATTAAGGAAATGCAAACTGAAACCACAATGAAACACCATTACATGCCTATGAGAATGGCTAAAATTGAAAAAGCACTGACACTTGGTAAAGTGCTGATGGGGCTGGTGAGCAAATATACATTGCTGCCGGGAGTGCTAGATGGTGCAGCCGCTCTGGAGAACAGTTTGGCAGTTTCTTACCAAGTAAATATACAGTCACCACATGACCCATCAAGCCCTCTCTTGGGTGTTTGCACTAGCAAAGTGAAATTTTCAGTTCACACAGAAATGTCACACACTGGAAACAATCCAAATGGCCCTCCAGCGGTGAATGAGTAAATAAACTGTGGTATATCCATACCATGGAATAAGTCAGCGATAAAAATGAAAGACCTGCTATTGATACACCAATAACTTGGGTGAATCTCAAAGGCATTATGCTGAGAGAAAGAAGCCAATCTCAAAAGATCCATTTATGTGACGTTCTCACAAAGCTCAGGGATAGTGGACAGATCAGGAGTTTTCAGAAGTTAGGGGTGGGAAGAGGTTGTGACAGCAAAGAGAGCACAGAGGGAGGTTTCTGGACTGGGAGAATTGTGTTCTGATTGTAGTGGTGGCTGCGTGAATCTAGACCAGTGTTAAAATTCATTGCATTGTACACCAAAAAGTCAATTTTACTGTATGATAATTTTTTTTGTTTGTTTGTTTGCGGTACGCGGGCCTCTCACTGTTGTGGCCTCTCCCGTTGCAGAGCACAGGCTCCGGACGCACAGGTTCAGTGGCCATGGCTCACGGGCCCAGCCGCTCCGTGGCATGTGGGATCTTCGCGGACCGGGGCACAAACCTGTGTCCTCTGCATCGGCAGGCGGACTCTCAACCACTGCGCCACCAGGGAAGCCCTTTTTGGTGTATTTTAAAATGGATGCTTACTGCCCTTTTCAACAAAAATGAGAAGTATAGTAGGAATTATACACTACAATTGGGGAATGCACACAGTACAACATTAAAATGTTTGGATTTGATATTTATATACTTCATGAGTTACTCTACGATCTCAGTTTGGATGGGGAAGCTTTGCATGTTTTAACCCATGTTTATTTTCGGTTTCATTTAATCTGAGATGAGTGATAGGTGGAGGCATCTTGAAATATAAAATTATAGATTCAGATTAACGATTTATAGGCCTGCACACAAATTGCATGGGTTACCAGAGCAATACCGAACAATATTCTCCTGTGGGGTTTCTGTTTGATTTTTAGTTAGAAAAGATTCTAAGGCATGGCAAGGTTAAAAATTAAGTTGTACAATGTTATATCTCAATGTAATTTTAATGTAAGAGTTGAAACCAGTTCAGTCCTTGGATTTTTCTTCTTTCCCTTTGTATTGCAACTACGTCTGTGAATCAACATACTGGATCTTTGCTGTTTTCAGAACATTGTGCTCTAATTGCTGGCACACAGACTGCCAAAACTGTGAGCCTTGGATGCCTTGGCAGATATTCCAAAGAAAGATAATAAAAATTTATAGAGAGGAAGTAAGGAATAAAAGAATACTATTATAACACAAAAAGAATAACTCAATATATGACCTTCACTTTCTTGTTTGCATTTGCCTAGGAAGCTTTTGGCCATCCAAAGTTTCTGAATCAAGAAAGAATCTAAAAGAGAATGATATATGTATTTATAATTGAATCACTTTGCTGTATACCTGAAACTAACACAACATTGTAAATCAACTACACTCTAATATAATGAAAATATTTTTTAAAAGTTTCTGAATCACTTTGAGATGTGTCTTTTGTATGCAGTAGAGTTGGGTTTTCCTTTTTGTTAAAGTCTTTTTAAAAAGTAGGTGAGCTTAATTCATTTTCTTTTATTTATATGACAGCTTTTTTTTTTCCTCACATTTCCCCCACCATGCTTTATAACTTCAAAACACTTTTATTGTTTGGGCTCTGCTTTCTTTTATGTTCGTTTCTTCTGATAATTTGGAATATTAAATTATTTTACTATGGTTACTGTTATAGAATATGTAACATACAGTAGCTGTAATTCTGTTTCTTTAGGAATGAATTCCCTGCTATGAGCAATAATTAGATCAATATACTTTTCGTCTTCTGCCTTCCCATCCTTCACTTCCTTTGTTTGTACTTATTATCTTTTTATTTGTAATTTTTTAGTGTAGTTGATTTACAATGTTGTGTTAGATTCTGGTGTATAGCAAAGTGATTCAGTCATACATACATATAATCTTTTTCACATTCTTTTTCATTATAGGATGTTATAAGATATTGAATATAGTTCCCTGTGCTATACAGTAGTACCTTATTGTTTATCTTATTATCTTTCTTAATATTTACCTTTGTACTGTTCAGTAGTTTTATAAGTTTATTACTTGTTAATCAGTTTTAAATGATGTATATAAATCTCCGGCTGTAAAAGGTAAGGAAATCACATTTAGACTTCCTTTTCCCCTCCCAATGAACAATACATACTTTTACGTCGTTAGGTTTTATAATGTATTCATTATCTTTTAACTATAATCCTCATATTGTTTTCAGTTTTACTTCATCAGTTAGAGAGATTCAGTGATCAGAGTTAGTAGTTTGTCCACTCATCTCTTGGTTGGCTGACTTTTTTATTTTAGTATTTTTTATTTTCCAAAAAGGCTCATGAGAACAATATTTTCTAGTTTTTTTCTCACCCCCACCCCTACCCAATCTTCACTAGTTTTTAAAAACATTTATTTATTGAGATATACTACCCAATTCACCTTTTTAAAGTGTACAATTCAGTAGTTTTTAGTAGATTCACAAAGTTGTGTAACTATGACTCCAATCAAATACAAAGGAAAACAAAAGCACAGCCACAGCAACCCCGGCCAGGGTTAGGGACAGGAGCCCCCAATCCAGGAAAGGTTCATGGTGAAAGAATACACACCCCCTGAGCTTATGGATATAGGTGCTAAATTCCAGCCAAAGGCCAGGGAAAGTTACCAGGCACGGTAGGTGCAGCTGTGGGATATGAGCAGCTATGGTTTCTTTGACTGGGCAGGAAGCAGAGAAGATGTACAACATCAGACACTCTCCCCTCCGACAGCGCCTGCGTGGTGCTGGGGTTGGCGGGAGGGTCCAGGTCCTCACTCTCTTATAGATTGGCTTATTCTCTCCTGCGGGGAGGCTTGCCCAATGACAGGGACCTTCCTGGGCGTATGGGACCCTGGAAATCTATAGATGAGGTACAACAAATTCTTAGGGAGTTGGGAATGAGACAGGCAGTCTATGCCCCTGTCTTTGAAGGCCCTGATTGAGCCACATTCACTGCAGGAATGAGTTAAGATGCTCTCGTCTGCCCCCACCACCTGGAGTGGGATGGGATAACCATGCTGAGCCCAGTTGTGGCACAAGATATGTATTTAAAGAAAAAAAAATTTTTTTTTTTTTTTGGCCACACTGTGAGGCGTGCGGGATCTTAGGTCCCCTGCCAGGGATTGAACCCATGCCCCCTGCATTGGGAGCACAGAGCCTTAACCACTGGACCGCCAGGGAAGTCCCTGATGATGTTTGGCAATCCATTGCTGATCTGGGGGAAACTGACAAATCCCAGGAATGGACACAGGCCCTGGGAAAGACCAGAGACTAGGAGGGAGCTCAGAAAGCCGAAAGGGCTATTCTAATTGGCTGTAAAGGGTTGGGGAAGAAACCTGGAAACAAATGTGTTTGACCCCATGGCTGTGGGAACCTCACCTGAACAGGTGGACCGACAACACATTGCTGGGTGGGTCAACCTGTAGAAAGCCTTAAAACCCAAACAACAGCTCAGACCTGCCCATACCATCCCCGATGACCTGCCTGTTCCAGCAGAGACATCAGGGATACAGTTCTCTTTGGGGTGGGTGCCTCCCACACCCCGGGTATAGGAGGCGGATCAAGATTGCCTCCAGGTGAGGGCTCTCGGAGGCAATCAAAGGCCTCACGTTGAGCTCACTATTCACTGGTCTCCTGGAAATAAACAAAATGTGACAGCTCTGGCAGGTGGTGGTGCTCAATGGACTCTAGTCCATGGTCACCCTCTGTTTTCTGGCCCCCTCACCTGCTAGGGAGGGCAAACAGTCATGATCAGGAAGGTCCTTTTGACACTGAAAATTGGGTATTCTACTCCCAGAGAATATGAAGTTTTTCTCTCTCTAATACAGAGAGCATAAGCCTTGGCATCCTACGAGGTCAAACTCTGCAACCTCTATCTGTGATTTCTGCTTCTGTGTGAATCAAACCAGTGCTGAGGGGAAACAGCAAGTGGGAGCTGGTAAGCTTGCCCTTCCCGCAAAGAGTGGTAACTGTCAAGCCATATGAGTTGCCTTGGGGGGCATAAGGAGATAGGAGAAGGTGTCCATAAACCGCACTGCGTGGGTATTTTATGCCCCGCCCATAGTGCTTTCAGCCACCCAGGATGCCTGGTAATAAAGCCAGATGGTTCATGTGGATGACGCTGGACAGCCGAGAATTGAACAAGGTAGTGCTTCCCATCTGTGGGGCTGAGCCTCACATCACCACCATCCTAGACACCTTGGCCATGGTCCTGGGAGTGCATGGACAGTGTGCACTGTACAGGAGTCCAGTACACGTGGTAAATGTGTACTTAGCAAATGCCTTTATCAGTTCTCCCCTGGCCACTGAGTCACAAGATCAATTTGTCTTCACCTGGGGCGGGGGCAACAGGGAACCTTTCAAGTGCTCCCCGAGGCTACCTGCACATATGTCATGGGATGGTAGCCCCAAACCTGTCCCTGTTCTCCTTCCCCACCCCAGTAAAATGGGCCCATTACATGGATGGTTAATGTTAACATGTGGAGACTTGCCTCCGGTGCAGTACACTCTGCAGGCTTTGTTGGAACACCTGTGAGGGAGTTGGGCGGTGAACCTACAGAAAATTCAAGGCCCAAGCACAGCTGTAAGGTTTTTGGAGTCGTTCGGTCGAGTGAGATGTGTGTTGTCCCAGAAGCTGTGTTGGGTAAGATGCAAGCCTATCCAACCCCTAAGAATGTAAAGGAGATGCAAGGCTTTGTAGGGATTTGGGGCTTTTAAGAGGACTTTTATTCCCCACCTGGCACAGTGCCTCCACCTCTATGCTTCCAGGTAAAGAAAGGTACGCATGGGACTGGGGATCCGAGCAGCAAACTACTTTTGAGAAGGCAAAATACTAGTGAATTAGCTCTGGGTACCGCCTAAGCAGGGCGGTCATTTGAGTTAGACGTGTCTGTGACACCAGAAGGCATGGGTCAGACACTGTGGCAGAGACAACGGAAGGGGATTTTGGTCCCAGCTCTGGAAGGGGACAGAAACCCCATATACCCCCACAGAGCAGCAGCTCCTAGCGGTGTACACGTGCTCCTCCAGGTGGAGCTTGGAAGGGACTAAACCACAGCTGCCAGTGGCTGGAACTCAGGGTAGTTTGACTGGTGATGATTCATGAGCCCTGGTTGTTAGCCCTTTGTGCCGGGCTGTTCTAAAGAGATTAACCCTGTGGCTTGGGCAAGGGGAAGCCAAGGGGTGGATGATTCATGAGTGGGCACTTGTGGGGTCAGGATGTGTGAAGGGACATTTTGGTTCACCTGCAAGAGCCTGAGGCAGTCCTCACTGTTTCCCACATCCCAGCTCATAAGACATTGACACCCCCTGGCAATCATGAAGCTGATGCCCTAGCTTGGATATGAGCCCTAGCAACTGACACTTCAGTAGATACAGTAGATTGGGTACCACAGCAGAAAGAGTGGCCACCTCAGTGCCTAGGTGGGGTGGTGTATCATCAAGGATGCTGGATTGCCCTTGAAATACAGTGACTTGGATAATGCAGTAACAGCATATCCTGAGAGTTCTAAACAACACCCAAGGCAACCACCAAAAGAGTCTGGGGCCACCACTAGAATTCCAGTTGGTGAGGGATTGGCAAATTGATTATATCAGCCTTCTCCCTCCGAGTGGGGGCTCTAAACCTGCCCTGGTTTGTATGCACACTGTGTCTGGCTTAACCCAAGTTTTCCCTGTCTCGTTGCAAACCAGGTGCCACCATTAGTGGATTAGAGAAGCTGAGTGCCATGTACGGACACCCTTGTTGAACAGACAGTGATCGGGAGTCACGTTTCAAAGGTCATGATGTGAAAGACTGGGCAAAAGAACGTAAGGTTGAATGGAGGATCCATCTCCCCTATAACCTGCAGGTAGCAGGGTTGGTAAAAAATAATGAAATTAATATTTAATAAGTAGCAGATTAAATTACTAACAGGTAAAAACCACCTTGGCTGGGTGGGCTAAAGTACTATTTAATCAGTTAATACATTTAAATGATTTTACATATTGAAATGATCAACCAGTAAGATCCCGATGCCCCACATGCCAGAGTGGGGACCCCTGTCAAGACACCCAACACGGTAAAGGGGTGAAAGTGGTGGGAGACAGGCATTGCCCTGACTGTCACCGTGGATCAACGTGCTATGCTGTTGAGAATAACAAGCCCCATCATGCCTGGGAAAGGCATTATCTACTGCAATTTGCAATGAGAAATCTCACCAGGATGGGAGAATTACTTCACACCCTTGGGTGAGGAGCAACTACTCACTGTCCACTGGGATCCCATTGTCCTGCTACAAGCTGGACCTGTTGAAACTCTCAGTACCTGGAATGGAACACACACCACTGAGAGGAGAAGGTGGGGGTCCTGGTCTGGCATATCTGGCCCCCAGCCCATCTGACAGTGCTGCCTCCCCCACCCAACTTGTACAGTATGTACAACCAGGTCAAGTTCCTAAAGCTGCCAGCCTCCCTCTCCTCAAGACCAGGTGGGCACGTTCTGTTTCCTACACATAGAATCATTTGGCTGCTGACTTTGTTCCCTCCATTGTCCTGGAGGACATTATAGTCCTTACTAAATTCACCCAGCAAGGCTTAAGTGACAACCAACAAAGCTTGTCCTTACTGAACGCTGAAATATCTCTAAAGAGAAAGGCTGTCCTCCAAAAAAGAAGGGTCTTGAACATTATTACTGCCTTACAAGGAGGCATCTGTGCCATCTGTTGGCATTATAAGTAGCAGGCCAATAGCACCCTCTGTATTTATAGGAAAGCAATAGTTGTTCCTGGCCTGACTGTATGGGGTAGACTAGTGTTAACAGAACTTCCTAATATAACAGACTTTAGGAAGAAGACTGAGTAAAAGAAGAAATAAATGCCAGGGAAAAGTGAGATTCAATTTCCTTGAGTTGATATCATTTTGTTGAACCTTCAGAAATATCCTCAAGCTGACCTTGTCTTCCTTATATGCAATCCTCAGAAATCAATCGCCATGTGAGAAATATTTGTACAAGCTTTCTGTGAGTTTTATTTTAAACTCATAAATCTATAAATGGTGGCATTCATTTCTCTAACTTAATGTGAGCATTCCCCCTAAGAGGATAAATCCCATACTTAAATTAAATAGGGTGTTGGTCCTCATAAGAAAGAAAATGATGGCAACAATATCAAGTCATACTGCACACAGAAACTGGCAAATTCTTGTTCTCTCACTCCCTCCCCCACCGACACTTTCTTTTCTCAGGCTAGAGTGTTTGCATTAAATCATAAACCTTATAATGGGGCTTCCCTGGTGGCGCAGTGGTTAAGAGTCTGCCTGCTGATGCAGGGGACCCGGGTTCGTGCCCCGGTCTGGGAGGATCCCACATGCCACGGAGCAGCTGGGCCCGTGAGCCATGGCCCGCTGAGCCTGCGCGTCCGGAGCCTGTGCTCCGCAACGGGAGAGGCCACAACAGTGAGAGGCCCATGTACCGCAAAAAAAAACACAACCTTATAATGGATTTATAGAAACGGTGGTAATAAAATAAAACTGCCAAAATGAAAGTTAAGAACAGAACTGGCTGCCACTTGAAATGGCACTTTATGATCTTAGGTTCCTGAATAGTGTGAGCTAGGCACTCGATTCTATCCTAGGAATCACTATGGATACATGAAACAAACAAGGAAGAGAGATAGTGGGGGTGAGGGAGGGGGATATTAATTAATGGAAAAAACTTCATAAGGAACAAATTTCACATGGAAACAGAAGTTTCAAAAACTATATTGAAAACATTTTACCCATGACATTCCTATATTATGAACATACTACAGACACACAGATAGCCAACAGGTACATGAAAATGTGCTCAACATCACTTATCATCAGGGAAATGCAAAGCAAAATTACGGTGAGATATCACTTACCACCTGTTATAATGGCTGTTATCAAAAAGACAAGAAACAACAAGTGTTGGAGAGGATGTGTAGAAGAGGGATCCCCTGTGCACTCTTGGTGGGAATGTAAATTGGTGCAATCACTGTGGAAAACGGTCTGGAGGGTCCTCAAAAAATCAAAAGTAGAACTACCGTAGTAAATGGATCTAGTGGATCTAGCATTTCCACTGTTGGCTATTTATCAAAGGAAAAAAACCCACTAACTTGAAAAGATACCTGCACCCTCATATTCATTGCAGCATTATTTACAATAGCCAAGACATAGAAAGAAACTGAATGTCGATCTATGATGAATGGAAAAGGAAACGTGGTATATATATACACAGTCTAATATTCTTCAGCCATACAAAGAAGGAAATCCCAACATTTGTAACAACGTGGATGGACCTCGAGGGCATTATGCTAAGTGAGATAACTCAGACAGAAAATGACAAGTACTGTATGATCTCACTTATATGTGGAATCTAAAACAAAACCAAAGCTCACTGAAACAGAACAGATTGGTGGAGTCTTTTGTAGTTCCTTATAAATTTTGGAACTTTTGGTTCTATTTTGTGAAAAACATCGTTGGGGGTTTGATAGGGATTACACTGAATCTGTAGGTTTCTTTAGGTAGTGTGAACTTTTTTTTTTTTTTTTGCGGTACGTGGGCCTCTCACTGTTGTGGCCTCGCCAGTTGCGAAGCAACAGGCTCCGGACGCGCAGGCTCAGCGGCCATGGCTCACGGGCCCAGCCGCTCCGCGGCACGTGGGATCTTCCCGGACCGGGGCACGAACCCGTGTGCCCTGCATCGGCAGGCGGAATCTCAACCACTGCGCCACCAGGGGAGCCCCGTTTCTTTCTTTCTTTTTTTTTTTTTTTTGCGGTACGTGGGCCTCTCACTGTTGTGGCCTCGCCAGTTGCGAAGCAACAGGCTCCGGACGCGCAGGCTCAGCGGCCATGGCTCACGGGCCCAGCCGCTCCGCGGCACGTGGGATCTTCCCGGACCGGGGCACGAACCCGTGTGCCCTGCATCGGCAGGCGGAATCTCAACCACTGCGCCACCAGGGGAGCCACAACTATGTTGAATAAGAGGGGCAAGAGTGGGCATCCTTGTCTTGTTCCTGATTTTAGAGGGGTAGCTTTTAGTTTTTCACCATTGAGTATGATGTTAGCTTTGGGCTTGTAATATAAGGCAATTTATTATGTTGAGGTATGTTCCTTTCATACCCATTTTGTTGAGAGGTTTTTAAAAACTCTTAAGTTGTTGAGTTTTGTCAAGTGCTTTTCCTGCGTCTAATGAGATGACCATATGATTTTTATCTTTCATTTTGTTAATGTGGTGTATCATGTTGATTGATTTGCAGATACTGAACCATTCTTGCATCCCTAGAATAAATCCCACATTATCATGGTGTGTGATCCTTTTAATGTGATGTTGAATTTGGTTTGCTAACATTTTGTTTCTTGTTTGCTGAACAATAAACCTTTGAATCTAATAGTGTGGCAACTCTGGAAATCAGATTCTCCTTCCCTGGAGTCTGCCGGGTTTTTTGTTTTGTTTTTGTTTATTTTTTGATCATTGTGGTCTGTGTCTGTGCCAAGGATCAGAATAATGTGCAGATTAAGGTCTTCTCAGGTCTTTTTTAATCCTTCTGGGCATGCATGGCCACTTTCTAATTTTCCCCATATATGCAGTAATTTCTGAATGTCCTAGTCTTTAATGTCTGAATCCCAAAAGGGGAGAAGGCAAAAAATGAAGGGGGGGAGGGGTGTTGGCCCTTTAAATCACCCAGAAGTCATTTCAGATGGAGGGGGAAGTTCTTGCAAGAATGGAGGGGGAGGTGCAACAACAGTGGCTATCTACCTGTTTTCCTGCACTTATGTGATCAGAAGCAGCAATCAGTGAATTAGAGCATAGATCCCTGATATTTGGAGTACATAGCCCTTTTTGCCTACCACAAGCTATGCGCAAGCAACTCCTGGAATACATGCATAGCTACCTGCCATGTGGCTGGAGATGTTGAATGGGTAGCTGCTACTGTGCTAAGGAGCTAAAATTGACGAAAATTAACTGAAATTTGCAATTTACCATCCAGGTCTCCCCCTGGAAGTTTCAAGTCTTCAACAGACTCTAGAATTCTGAAATAGTTACATCAGACAGATTCTGCTAATGCAATTGTTGTCTCGGTGGGGAGATGGATTCCTGGTGTGTCCTAGCCCACAACCTCCCCAGAATCCTCCTCTAAATTATTTTTTAATTACCTTCAAAAACCATCATATAGTCTCCAAGTTGTCAAAGGTAAACAAAGCCAGACATTAAAGTGGTAAGGACAGATTTTAATCCATAATATACTATTGCCATAGGAAAAAGAGTCTAGCATAAAGTGAATTCTGCTTCGAGTTGCACAGAAGTGACATTTTAAAGGGAGAGTGAGGGTGTAGGCAAGAGGTCAAGCAAGGGCTCAGCAGTGTTGGGAAAGTGAAAAATTACAAAAAGAGGTGAGAGGTCCACGTGAAACCCATCTCGATTTGCTACCTGGCACTTATAAATTTAGGCTCCTACCCTCCATAAAGGCTAGGAGACAGGAGCCCTGTCTTCAGGTGTTGGGTGGAACAGACAGTAAGGTCTTTTGACAGCCTTGAGTTTTCTTAGGCAAGCAGTTTAAGGAGGGCTGGGGTCATCACAGGGATGGGGCCTTGAGCGGTTAGAAACTATGGTAGTATCTGTTCAAGTCTTTATAGTTCAGGGTTGAGGCTTAGTGAGGAGGGGGACTCAGAGGAGCCAGGCTAGAGTTTGGTCAAGGAGATAACGTTTGTCAAAGTAAAAAAGGAAAAAACTACAGATACAGCCAAAGTTGCCTGACAATCATTCCCAACCTTAGTTCATTCATGCTTCTCTGAGCTCAACTTACCCCTGTTATTGGAGTAGGTGAGCCTCCTTCCAAAGTTGGAATGCACTTATGTATGTATGTATGTGTATGTGTGTGTGTGTTTGTGAATTCATAGGAGACATATATGTATGCGTTTTAAGAAAGCTGTTTCTACTGGTTTCACTGAACAAGACGTTCCAAGAGTCCTGCCATGATGGTACCATTATTTTTTATTTGAACGTGGTAGCCTATAGTGTGATTTGTCCGTAGTCATTCTAGTTTCCTATGGAGGGCAATTTGGGTCGTTTCCAATTTCTATTGGAAATGCGACAAACTGGATGGCAATAAACACTCTCATGAATGCCTCCTTGAAGTGCTTCTTGAACACAGAGATGGAAAGGTGGAATTACTGGGTCCTTGAGCATGCATTTAAAATTTTAATAGATGCCACCAAATTGCCTTTCTTTAAAAATAATTTATTTGTTTGGCCGTGCCAGGTCTTAGTTGTGGCACATGGGATCTTCGGTGCGGCGTGTGGGATCTTTAGTTGTGGACGGTAGACCATTTAGTTTACTGCATGCAGGCTCTTAGTTGTGCCATGCCGGATCTAGTTCCCTGCCCAGGGTTCGAACCTGGGCCCCCTGCATTGGGAGCTCAGAGTCTTAACTGCTGGGCCACGAGGTAAGTCCCCAAATTGCCTTTTTAAACCAGCACAACCCCCTTACATTCCCACCAGCTGGGTAAGAGTGTTTATTTTTCCACTTTTCCCAGCGCCGGATAGAATCAAAGTTCCTAATACTTGCTAATATGCTGGGTCAAGCTAGTCATTTTGTTTGATTGTTTCCACTAGCCATCTGTGTCTCCTTTTCTGGGACCTGGCCCAAGTCCTCAGATATTGAAATGACTTCTGATGGAATTCTGCGTTGTTCCCTGGTACTGGTGGTGGGGTCACAGCCCCAGAGTGATGCTAAGGGCAGGATGGAGACGGGGAAGAGCGAGCGGCAGAGGGAGTGAAGAAAGGCAAGTCTCCATCCCTCCCCGCCCCCTGCAGCTGGGAAGGAAACTAAGGAGAGGCCCCAGACTCCAGCGTCCAAGGTCTTGGCCAAGCGTATTCTCTGTCCAGTTTTTCTGGTTCTTGGCTGGGGGCAAGGGAAGGGCAGAGCAGGGCAATGTCCTGGGAACTGCTGTGAGTGGGCCAGGCAGGCTGCGGGTGGAGCTCTTCCCAGCTGACACTTCCTGGGCTTGTCTTATCTTCTAGAAAGTCCTTTCTTCATGCAGCAGTGCCAGATACAGGGAGAAGGGGGAAAGAGCGGGCAAAGGGAGGTACAAAGGTAAAGCTACTTATGCTCAGCCCCCACACCCAGCAGGGCAGATAACTTCCAGCTGGGTGCTGCTGTGCACATCGTGCTGGTTGGCTCTGCACTGCTATACCCCGTGTGCTGGTGCTGGCCCTGCTTCCAGCCCGCTCTGCACCGGACCCATGCAGCTGCTCAGGGTCCTCTGCCTCCTCTGGATGCTCAGGGTCTCCCTGGGGGCCACAGGTGAGGGAGCGAGGTGGAGGAGGGCTGGGGAGACCCTCCTGATGTTCCAGGACAGGGGTGTGTGTGGGGGGCGGTGGCTCTGAGGTCTAAGGGGAGGCTGAGGAGGGGCCCCTCAGAGCTCCTGGTGCAGGGAGAACCGTAGGCAGTGGGAGGAGAGGGAAGCTGGCTCCAGCGGTGCTGCTCTACACCCGGGACCCAGCAGGTTTGTAGGAGTCCGCGCGTGCATCAGGAGGGTGGGATAACCTGTTTCTGAAAGAGTGCTCTTCCCACTTTGACTCAGTTTTCCGAGCCCCCTTCCTCTTGTGGCCCCTGCTCCCCAGCCCTGATGTTTCCTCCGCCCTGGATTCTATCCCTCCCTTTACTTCCATCGGTTCAGCCCTCCTGAGGGTCCCTGGCTCTGCCCCTGGGGCCCCCTCCTCTCCCTGGGGAGTCCACACCTTTGGTCCCAGTGCCCCCTCCTCCAGCTCTGCCCCTAACTCTCCCACCCCGACCTAGCCTATGTTTCTGGGCACAGCTGTCATTGGCAGGGCTGTGCGGGGAGAGCCTGATGGCTCCCAAAGGGTGGTTCTGAGACCACCTGGTGTGGGGTCCTGCTCTTTCTCCCACCCCTTTGGAACCTCGGAATTACTCTTCACTTCCCTTCCCTCTGCCCCCCAGTGTCTGCTCCTGAACCCCAACCGTAGACCTTCCCAACATAGAGGTCCTCTGGTCCACCCTCTCACTTATCTCCAGGGCCACCTCCTGGCTATAAGGGCTCTGGGCCAGGAACCTTCATAATCCCCTCCCCTATCTCCCTGACACCCCAGCTAAGCTGAGTAGTGAAACCCCAGCTCTCAGAGCAAAGATGTGCTGAGTCTGAGTTGAGAAAGCTACCCCCGAGTGGACAGGAGGTCTGGGTGTTTCCTGCTAGCAACTGCTGTGGCTGCCGGTCACCCTCAGCATTATGAGATGTTTGACTCTCACTTTTATCACCTGTAAGATGGGGATGACAACACCTGTAGAGGGAGGGGCTCATATTTGTAAACTAATTAATTCCTTGGCCGAAATAGAATAGGTGACGGAAAATATAGCTATTTTTATTATTAACACTCACTGCTACACCTTAAGGTCTTCAGGACTCATGCCTGCCTGCCAAGTTATCTCTTTCTGGAAATTTCCTTTTCTTTCCTGTTCCTCCGCCTGTGTGTGATCCTCTCTCCTTGTCCTCAAACTCAATGAAGTCTGAGCTTCAATCTCTGCTTTTCCCTTTTTTATTCTCTTTGCAACTTTCTTCTCTCTGACCCCTCGTCTCCCAAAGTCCATGATGTGTCCCCACCCTCAGCCCAGGATTGGCTGGGTTCTCTCTCTCTCTCTCTCCAAAGAGGAGAGTCAGCCCAGACAGCAGTGGGTCACAGGGAGACGGGCAGAGGTGGGCCAGAGGGGGCGGGGGTGGCGCAGAGAACCGGAAGGGACAAGGACTTTGGGGTGTGTGAGGAAGAAGGGGTGGGGGTACCGATGGGAGGAGACAGGACCTTCTGCTG
>NW_006796716.1:4217054-4234279 GCF_000442215.2 Lipotes vexillifer | reverse complement strand
CTGAACCTGCGTGCTCAGCTCGGCTGTCCCAGGGCTGCAAGGTCAGTACTCAGACAGGTGGGCAAGGGATTAAGCACGCCCCCAACCCAACGCCCCTTGGGGAGGCTGCCTGGGGGGAAGACATATGTTGTCCTTTAGAACCTTGAAAGACCCCAGCCCCAAACTGCCTCTGATTCGGGAGGAACTGGTGGCACTTCCTACCTCTGTGCCATGTATCTGGAAAATGGGGTAGTGAGTAACCTATGTGGTGTTACGGCAACAGAACGACCTACCAATGAATTCCTCTGTTCTACCGCCAATACAGGAGCTTCAGCCATGGCCACGTCCACCTCTAATGTGCTTCTGCACGCTTCTCTCAGCAACTCCCCACACTCTCAAGGCCCAGCAAGGCGGCCACTGAGTACCTCCGAAACTTCTCCCACTCCAGATAGTAGGGAACACATACCTATGACTATCACCACCTCCCCCCACTTGAAATCCATTTCTGAAACATTGCTCAAATTGCCAGTCAATTCCAACACCTCAACAATCCCCATGTCCAAGTTTGTCTTCAAGGTTGAGACCACTCCACCCACCGTGATTGTCTATATGGGCATGACAGAGTGCATCAATCCAACGAAACTTGTAATCACTACCACTTACCCCACCACCACCTGCATGACACAGACCCAAGTGTCCCTCACCAGCTCTTACACCACCACTCCTGTGACAGGGAAGCCATGGACAACCATTACCAGTACTTATCCCGTGACAACTACCAAGAGAGTCACCTCAGCCGTGACCAATTCTCCCAGTACCACCACTCCGGGGAAATCTCCCACAACCATGACCCCAACCCCTTCCTTGGTCCCAACAACCCACACAACTCTAGACACTCAGATCTCCTCTGTGGCTGGTACCACACAAAGGGCTATCCCTACCGCTGCAAGTACCCACGCAACCCGGTCTCCGACCCCAACAATCGTGTCTACCTCTGCTACTACCCCTTCTCTAACTACTAGGAAAACCTTGTTAACAACACTCAGCACCCGTAGCACCTTGATTACAACCATCACTTCATTTCCAGACATGGTCAGTACCTTTCAGACATCCACAGCTATCACTCAAGCACCTGCTTCAGATGATATATTAACAACACCTACAACACAAGTTGTATCTGTTGCCAAAGAAGCATCCACTGAACTAGGTACATGGAAAACAAATCCTCTGAACACCATGAGCTCCACGAAAGTGACACGTATTCCAGTGACTGACATTCCCAAAGAAACTCTCACCACCTCAATTACTTCAATTTCTCCAACCATGTCTTCATTCACTCCTACAAACGCAGTCACTCCTGCCACATTTACCACATCTAAATCCAGCCCTGTGCCCACCAGCACTGATACATACACGGTATCTACTACCAAGGGACCACTGTCCACCACTGTAGCCACTATAGAAATAGGAGAGACAAGGAACAAAACCCCTCATGCTTCATCAACCAAGAAAACCACATTTATTACAACCAGTGATGTTGGTACAGAGTCTCAAACAACAGAGATTACTTGTGCTCCCCCAATCACAAATTCAGACACTCCCACAGATACACTCAATTATTCGACATCCACTATTTGTACTTCTGTGACCACCAGCACCTTGACAACACCCACCAGTAAGTCTCAGTCTTTTCCATCTGCCCAGAGCACAGAAGCGGTCCTGACTACAACAACAAACATCACCTCACACTCCCCTTTGAACACCACAATCCCTACTACCAAGGCTACAACTACCCCTCCATTTCCAGCTACTACTGTGACCACGACCAAAACAGGAATAACGACTCTAACCAACACTTCAATACCTGCCTCCTCGAAAACAGTATTACCCATCACCTCAACAACAAAAATAACCAAGACTGGTACCACAAATATAGTAACAACACCCACATCAATAACACGACAAAGTACACCTGACATCACGTCTTCAACCAATTTCTCTACAGGAAGAACAATGACACCAGCCAACACTAAGTCAACATCCTCGAGTACCACTGGTCCGTTGCCCCCCACCACCGACCTCAGCTCCACACTCGCTCTTCCCAGCACCTCACCCACCCCCACAAATATCATCCCATCTTCCCCTCCACCTGCCCCAGCCACAGAGCCAGTCTCCACTTCGACCACAAACACTAGCCCTACGTCCACCCTGATTACCTCCATCCCCGCTACACACCCAACTTCCGGCCCTTCAACTCCCACTACTCCTCCCACCAGGTCCACAACAGAAGTCACCACTCCCACGCACACTGAAGCTCCTGTCACCTCGACCACAGCCACCTTGCCCATTCTAGCCACGGAAACCACCCAGGGTGCTACCACACACCTGGTAACCACGACCATGCCAACAACACCCAAAAGCTCTCCAGTCATCAGCTCTTCATCCACCTCCACGACAGGGAGCACAATCACATCTGCATTCCCGTCATCCCTCCCTGCCTCTGCTACGGTGCAGACAACCACAACTATACCTCCATCCTCCGTGAGTACTGCAGCCCCTACCGAGACTCCAGCCACCACCGCGTCCACATCCTCGAGTACCACTGGTCCGTTGACCCCCACCACCGACCTCAGCTCCACACTCGCTCTTCCCAGCACCTCACCCACCCCCACAAATATCATCCCATCTTCCCCTCCACCTGCCCCAGCCACAGAGCCAGTCCCCACTTCGACCACAAACACTAGCCCTACGCCCACCCTGATTACCTCCATCCCCTCTACACACCCAACTTCCGGCCCTTCAACTCCCACTACTCCTCCCACCAGGTCCACAACAGAAGTCACCACTCCCACGCACACTGAAGCTCCTGTCACCTCGACCACAGCCACCTTGCCCATTCTAGCCACGGAAACCACCCAGGGTGCTACCACACACCTGGTAACCACGACCATGCCAACAACACCCAAAAGCTCTCCAGTCATCAGCTCTTCATCCACCTCCACGACAGGGAGCACAATCACATCTGCATTCCCGTCATCCCTCCCTGCCTCTGCTACGGTGCAGACAACCACAACTATACCTCCATCCTCCGTGAGTACTGCAGCCCCTACCGAGACTCCAGCCACCACCGCGTCCACATCCTCGAGTACCACTGGTCCGTTGACCCCCACCACCGACCTCAGCTCCACACTCGCTCTTCCCAGCACCTCACCCACCCCCACAAATATCATCCCATCTTCCCCTCCACCTGCCCCAGCCACAGAGCCAGTCTCCACTTCGACCACAAACACTAGCCCTACGTCCACCCTGATTACCTCCATCCCCGCTACACACCCAACTTCCGGCCCTTCAACTCCCACTACTCCTCCCACCAGGTCCACAACAGAAGTCACCACTCCCACGCACACTGAAGCTCCTGTCACCTCGACCACAGCCACCTTGCCCATTCTAGCCACGGAAACCACCCAGGGTGCTACCACACACCTGGTAACCACGACCATGCCAACAACACCCAAAAGCTCTCCAGTCATCAGCTCTTCATCCACCTCCACGACAGGGAGCACAATCACATCTGCATTCCCGTCATCCCTCCCTGCCTCTGCTACGGTGCAGACAACCACAACTATACCTCCATCCTCCGTGAGTACTGCAGCCCCTACCGAGACTCCAGCCACCACCGCGTCCACATCCTCGAGTACCACTGGTCCGTTGACCCCCACCACCGACCTCAGCTCCACACTCGCTGTTCCCAGCACCTCACCCACCCCCACAAATATCATCCCATCTTCCCCCCCACCGGCCCCAGCCACAGAGCCAATCTCCACTTCGACCACAAACACTAGCCCTACGTCCACCCTGATTACCTCCATCCCCGCTACACACCCAACTTCCGGCCCTTCAACTCCCACTACTCCTCCCACCAGGTCCACAACAGAAGTCACCACTCCCACGCACACTGAAGCTCCTGTCACCTCGACCACAGCCACCTTGCCCATTCTAGCCACGGAAACCACCCAGGGTGCTACCACACACCTGGTAACCACGACCATGCCAACAACACCCAAAAGCTCTCCAGTCATCAGCTCTTCATCCACCTCCACGACAGGGAGCACAATCACATCTGCATTCCCGTCATCCCTCCCTGCCTCTGCTACGGTGCAGACAACCACAACTATACCTCCATCCTCCGTGAGTACTGCAGCCCCTACCGAGACTCCAGCCACCACCGCGTCCACATCCTCGAGTACCACTGGTCCGTTGACCCCCACCACCGACCTCAGCTCCACACTCGCTCTTCCCAGCACCTCACCCACCCCCACAAATATCATCCCATCTTCCCCTCCACCTGCCCCAGCCACAGAGCCAGTCCCCACTTCGACCACAAACACTAGCCCTACGCCCACCCTGATTACTTCCATCCCCGCTACACACCCAACTTCCGGCCCTTCAACTCCCACTACTCCTCCCACCAGGTCCACAACAGAAGTCACCACTCCCACGCACACTGAAGCTCCTGTCACCTCGACCACAGCCACCTTGCCCATTCTAGCCACGGAAACCACCCAGGGTGCTACCACACACCTGGTAACCACGACCATGCCAACAACACCCAAAAGCTCTCCAGTCATCAGCTCTTCATCCACCTCCACGACAGGGAGCACAATCACATCTGCATTCCCGTCATCCCTCCCTGCCTCTGCTACGGTGCAGACAACCACAACTATACCTCCATCCTCCGTGAGTACTGCAGCCCCTACCGAGACTCCAGCCACCACCGCGTCCACATCCTCGAGTACCACTGGTCCGTTGACCCCCACCACCGACCTCAGCTCCACACTCGCTCTTCCCAGCACCTCACCCACCCCCACAAATATCATCCCATCTTCCCCTCCACCTGCCCCAGCCACAGAGCCAGTCTCCACTTCGACCACAAACACTAGCCCTACGTCCACCCTGATTACCTCCATCCCCGCTACACACCCAACTTCCGGCCCTTCAACTCCCACTACTCCTCCCACCAGGTCCACAACAGAAGTCACCACTCCCACGCACACTGAAGCTCCTGTCACCTCGACCACAGCCACCTTGCCCATTCTAGCCACGGAAACCACCCAGGGTGCTACCACACACCTGGTAACCACGACCATGCCAACAACACCCAAAAGCTCTCCAGTCATCAGCTCTTCATCCACCTCCACGACAGGGAGCACAATCACATCTGCATTCCCGTCATCCCTCCCTGCCTCTGCTACGGTGCAGACAACCACAACTATACCTCCATCCTCCGTGAGTACTGCAGCCCCTACCGAGACTCCAGCCACCACCGCGTCCACATCCTCGAGTACCACTGGTCCGTTGACCCCCACCACCGACCTCAGCTCCACACTCGCTCTTCCCAGCACCTCACCCACCCCCACAAATATCATCCCATCTTCCCCTCCACCTGCCCCAGCCACAGAGCCAGTCTCCACTTCGACCACAAACACTAGCCCTACGCCCACCCTGATTACCTCCATCCCCGCTACACACCCAACTTCCGGCCCTTCAACTCCCACTACTCCTCCCACCAGGTCCACAACAGAAGTCACCACTCCCACGCACACTGAAGCTCCTGTCACCTCGACCACAGCCACCTTGCCCATTCTAGCCACGGAAACCACCCAGGGTGCTACCACACACCTGGTAACCACGACCATGCCAACAACACCCAAAAGCTCTCCAGTCATCAGCTCTTCATCCACCTCCACGACAGGGAGCACAATCACATCTGCATTCCCGTCATCCCTCCCTGCCTCTGCTACGGTGCAGACAACCACAACTATACCTCCATCCTCCGTGAGTACTGCAGCCCCTACCGAGACTCCAGCCACCACCGCGTCCACATCCTCGAGTACCACTGGTCCGTTGACCCCCACCACCGACCTCAGCTCCACACTCGCTCTTCCCAGCACCTCACCCACCCCCACAAATATCATCCCATCTTCCCCTCCACCTGCCCCAGCCACAGAGCCAGTCTCCACTTCGACCACAAACACTAGCCCTACGTCCACCCTGATTACCTCCATCCCCGCTACACACCCAACTTCCGGCCCTTCAACTCCCACTACTCCTCCCACCAGGTCCACAACAGAAGTCACCACTCCCACGCACACTGAAGCTCCTGTCACCTCGACCACAGCCACCTTGCCCATTCTAGCCACGGAAACCACCCAGGGTGCTACCACACACCTGGTAACCACGACCATGCCAACAACACCCAAAAGCTCTCCAGTCATCAGCTCTTCATCCACCTCCACGACAGGGAGCACAATCACATCTGCATTCCCGTCATCCCTCCCTGCCTCTGCTACGGTGCAGACAACCACAACTATACCTCCATCCTCCGTGAGTACTGCAGCCCCTACCGAGACTCCAGCCACCACCGCGTCCACATCCTCGAGTACCACTGGTCCGTTGACCCCCACCACCGACCTCAGCTCCACACTCGCTCTTCCCAGCACCTCACCCACCCCCACAAATATCATCCCATCTTCCCCTCCACCTGCCCCAGCCACAGAGCCAGTCTCCACTTCGACCACAAACACTAGCCCTACGTCCACCCTGATTACCTCCATCCCCGCTACACACCCAACTTCCGGCCCTTCAACTCCCACTACTCCTCCCACCAGGTCCACAACAGAAGTCACCACTCCCACGCACACTGAAGCTCCTGTCACCTCGACCACAGCCACTTTGCCCACTCCAGCCTCAACCACAGAAGTAGCCAAGTCTGGGACCACAAGCGTGGTAACAGCACCCACCTCGATAACAGCTCTCAGTACTTCAAGTGTTTCTCCTTCATCACCTTTCCCTGGATTGATTACTTCTACTAGTGCTATAAGTACCCCTTTTAGTACCATCATCTCATCTTCAATACCTGAAATAACAATATCATCTCTATCTTCCATCAGCACAAGTTCACTGGTCTCTACGACAAGTAAGTCTTTTCCTACCTCCTCTCATGTCTACAGTACAGACATCACAGTGTCTTCTTCTGTCACTGCTTTTCCTACTTTTTCGTCAACTGAAACTGCGAGAACTTCTCTCACCATTTCTCCCCAAAAGGGTCCTACCCAAACCACCACCATGTTGACTCTTTCTTCCACTACCCAATGTCCAGAATCAATATCGGTTACAATAGTGTCTGCCTCTCCCACTACACCGTGTATCGAAGTGGGTCCAAATCCTGAAGTTACTTCTCCGCCCACCATCCCATTATCCGTTTTTACCTCTACTACTGAGAGGGCCACCTGTCCCAGTTCCACCACCATGACAACTGTGTTCCCTGCAAAAACGGACACTTCTACTTCTGTTTTCAAAACTGACCCCAATAATATGACTGATGCACCTAGTTCTATCAGCACTGGAACCATCCCCATTAACACGGATTTCACGAGCACACAAAGACCCACCAGTGGCACCTGGAACGGCACCAACTTTGTAACCACCCCACGTGTGCCCGGCTTCACTAGCCTCCCAGTGACCATGAAACCAAGTAGCAGCTTTTCAACTGCCATGATGACTTCAAGCAAGCTCACGCGCCCCACCTCACCCATCACCAGCACTCCAGGGACACCAGCGGCTACCACCAAGACTCTCTCCACCCTTACATCACCCAGGACGACTTCGACCACGACTCAGATGACCACACAGTCTAGGTTGACCACCACCCCAGGTTGGATCTCCTGCCTCCATGTGGCCTCTTCTCCCTCTCCTGCTATATTCCCATGACCAAGGTCAATTCTGTCCTGAACTTCCTGTTTTCCTGTGCTACCCAGGCACTTGTGACAATGGTGGCACCTGGATGCAGAGCCACTGCTCCTGCCCCAGCACTTTCTCTGGCTCCCGCTGTGAGTTTGCTGTGGAACACATAGATCTGGGTGAGTTGCTCTCTGCACTTTCTCTTGGGAGGTGCCACTGACTCTAATGGGCCCAATCATTTTGCTGAATCCCTTCATCCTTGCTTTCTGCCTCATGCTCTCCCCTACCCCATACCATGCCTAATCTCCACTCTCACCTCCAGGAGGTCGCTGGGGCCACTTTCTTTCTCCTCCCAGTCTGGGCTGCTTCGAGTTGTATTAGGTTCTAATTTCTGCTGTAACAAATTACCACAAACTTAGCAGATGAACATTGCAAATTTATTATTGTACAATTCTGTACATTAGAAGTCTGACATGAGTCTCGCAGGGCTAAAATCAAGGTGTTGGCAGGGCTGGGTTCTTTCTGGAGGCCCTAGGAGAGAATCCATCTCTTTGCCCTTTCCAGGTTCGCGAGTGGCCCACATTCTTTGTCTCAAGGCCCCCTCGCTCCATCTTCAATGACAACAACTTTGCATCTCTGTGCCTTTTTTCCATACTCACATCTTCCTCTGACTGATTCCGACTTCTGCCTCCCTCTTCCACTGCTAAAGACCCTTGTGATAATACTCGGACCACCCAGATAGTCCACATTAATTTTCCCATAATACGGTCAGCTGGTTAGTACCCTTAAATCCATCTACCACTTTGATTCCTCCATGCCATATAGCATAAGATATTCCCAGGTTCTGGGAATTAGACATAGGCATCTTTGGGGGCCATTATTCTGCTTCCCATTGGGGCAGACGTGGGAGAGACTACAGGCCTGACTGCTGGGCATCCTGACTTTCAGTGTTTCTCACATCTCAGGACAACTCATTCCAGAATTCCTTCCTTTCTCCCTCCTGCTGTTCAGTCAGTTCTCAGGGAACATGGAGAGGGGCCACGGGAGTAGCCTCTGGGTCAGGGTGGTGGTGGTGATGGCAGACAGGAGTGGATGGTGGAGTGACCAGAGCAGGGAATGTTGTGTGCAGACAAAGTGGACACTGAAGTGGGCATGGAGGTTTCTGTCAACAAGGAGTTCTCCCCGGACCTCAATGACAACACTTCTAAGGCCTATAAGGATTTCACGGACACCTTCCGGGATCAGGTGAGGGGGAAGGGGAGGGAACTCAAAGGTCTGCCCCTGGAGTTGAGCTTGGCTCCCTGGGTACCCTCTGGTCTGGATGTTCAGATGTGAGCCCAGGATCCTTGGCATTTCAGATGAAGAAGGTTTACCAAAATGTGAAGGGGTTCAAGGACGTGGTGATCCTTTCTCTGAGGTAGGAGGACCCTTCTGGCACTGTGGAGACAGCGTCAGGTGGCGGGGGGGATGAACTAAGAAGTGCTGGAGAAGACAGCCCTTGCTTTTGGAATCGTCAGATGTCATAAAAAGAGGGATGGAGTGAGGATGCAAACGAAGCACTCTGTAGAGGGTATTTTGCAGTCATTTTCTAGAGTTGTTTCTCTGTAGGAGGGATGTCACCCCTATTCTCAAAGCATGTTGGGAGGTGAATGATTCAGTGGGACAAACAGGGAGGTGGTGCATGAGGGATGGTGCCTGGTATCTGGTCTATAGCTGGTCTCTCTCTAGTTGGCACCTGGTCTGCTGGATGGGTCAGCAAGAGGGAGGCAGAGAGCCCAGGAGGGCCTGGTTTGATTATGGCTTGAGGTAATGCCAAGAGAATGTCAATCATTCCTTGTCCCACCTACTCAGGCTGATAAAGGCAGAGATGCTGGACATAATGTGTCTGGAATCCCAGCTCAATGCCCACTTCCTGCCAAGACCCGTATAGTTGTGGTTGGTCTGGAAGTGCCCTACGATGGCCTGGGCCTGGGCACCTTTTAAGGCTCCCTGCCCCCTTGCCCCCCTCAGGAGTGGCAGCATTGTTGTGGACTACCTGGTCCAGCTGGAGTTACCCTTCAGCCTCCAGCTGGAGAGCGAGTATGAGAAAGTGAAAGTGGCCCTGAAGGAGGAGCTCCAGAATGTCAGCCAGGATAACAGCTGCGAGAAGGACCAGGGTGAACAGAAGCTGGGGGCCTTGGGCTGGAGGGAGGGGTCAGGGTCACAGCCACCATCCCAGCCTGCTCCAGCTCAGACAGGGTCCTCTGAGGTCAGGTGCCAGCCCTGTGGTACCTCTGGCAGGTTGGGAGAAGAGACACAGGTCCCCAGCCAACGGGGTCAAGGATGGGGCTAAGGAGGGGCTCACCAAAACCTGGGTGCTATGGAAGAGACAGTTCTGCTCAAGGTTTCCAGGGTGGCTGAGGACCCCTGACTATTCAGGGGACATGAGGGAGTCCAAAGGGGTCTTCCCTTGTTGCCCATTCACACCTCCTCCATACTGACAGAGCCCTCTCTGCCCCTCCCTGTGCCTCCCCCCAATTCCACCTGTGCCTGTGTGTCCCCCCCACCCGCCCCCAGTCTTGTGTTTTAAGCCTGATTCCATCAAGGTGAACAACACCACCAGGACGGAGCTGTCCCCGGAAGGTGAGAGGTAGGGCAAAGGGCTAAGTGGCTCCAAGAGGCCATGACCCCTCCCACATGGGACATCTGTCCACTGAAATTCCCTAGGGAGGATGGGGAGACCTTTTGGGGAGGCAAGTGATATGGACCCGGCAGTGCTGCCTGCCTGGCCCTTGTTAGTAGCTTCCACCTGAGGACCACCAGAGAAGGTGAGGAGAGGGTGAGGGGCCTGCCCTTTCCTCATCTAATCCCAAGGTCTACCCCGCGACACCCCACCCTCGGAAATGTAGTCCTTCTCATCCATTTTCAGAGTCATTTCATAGCCTGGCCCCAGAGTAGAGTGGATGAAGTCTTTGCCTCTGCAACCCCCTTCCTATCCCCCAGCCATCTGTCGCAACGCTGCTGCCGTGGGCTACGAGGATTTCTACTTCCCCTTGCTGAAGGAGAACAAACTCCGCTGTGTCACCAAATGCACGGCGGGCGTGGACGGCGCCATCAACTGTCGTCAGGGCCAGTGCGTTCTGCAGAGTAGAGGTCCTTATTGCCGGTGAGGCCCCGCCCACAGCCAGCTGAGCCAATCACCCGACCCCGCTCAGCCGGCGCCGCCAGAGGCCCCGCCCCCTGGCCCCCGGGTCACCCACCTGCTAGTACCTGCGTGGTCCAGGGGCACGAGCGGACCAAGCCCAGGAGGTGGTGAGGGCGTGTGACCTGTGACACGCTCCCCGCAGCTGCTTCTCCACGGACACGCACTGGTTCTCGGGCCCGCGCTGCGAGGTGGCCATCTCCTGGAAGGCGCTTGTCGGAGGCCTGGCGGGGACCGCGGCGCTGCTGCTGCTGCTGCTGCTGGGGGCGCTGAGCGTCTTCGTCGCGCGCTCGTGGAGGAAGCGCGGCCAGGGCGGAGGCCTGTGAGTGCGCTGGAGGTGGAGGGCTGAGGGCCGCAAAGGGGTCCCAGACAGGGCGGCCCTGCCCTGACGATGCGGCGCCCGCCTGGCAGGTCCTGGGACGACAGGAAGTGGTTCGAGACCTGTGATGAGAACACCGTGAAGACTTTTTCTAACTCGGGCTTCGAGAATGACAGCACATGTGAGTCCTGTCTCCTGGGGAAGGGAGACAGGGGCTTCCCTGGGTACCATTTTGGCCTGGGCAGGACGGGAGGACCTCTCTTGCCCAAGACAGGCATATACCTCTTGCCCCAGAGTTTGCTTCGTGGCTTCCGCGCCCCCTTCTAAGGCCCAGGTCGTGCACAGGCCGTCCCCGCAGGGCAGGCGCAGGGGCACAGGAGCCCCCTTGGCCCTGCCTTCCTGATGTTTCCTTCCCTCCTCTTTGCTCCCCACCTCTTCCCTCTCCCTGCGCCCCCCCTCCCCGTTCTCTTTTCTCTCTATTTAAAGATGAAAACTTCCATGTGGCCTTGGAGAACGTGGACACTAATATGATGGTGAGGGGGCAAGGTGGGGTGGCGGTAAGGAGTGCTTCCAGGTCCAGCTCCCGATGCCCCCATTCTCAGGCCAGGGGCCGGGCAGGGACAAGGAGGTGTTGACCTTCTAGCCGGCCTCTGTTGGGTGGCTTCCTCTTCTCACTGCCTGTCTCACAACTTCTGTGGCAGCTGCACTTCGACAAACCTAAGGTGACCTTGACCTCACTGTGAGCCCCACACTGCCTTCTCCATGCTGCCGCGGACAGTGCAAGGAACCATCTGCACTGCCTCTGAAGAGATGGCTGTGGACTCCTGCGGCTCAGTCTCCTGGTTTCCTTGGGCAGCATCAGACTTCCTTCTGACCCCATCCCTCTCCCAACTTGTGTGAAACCCACCTGGAGACCCAGTTCAAATCCAGGCTCTTCCACTCTGGGACCTTGGGCAAGTCAGTCACTTCTCAGAACCTCGGTTTTGTCACCTGTAAAATGAGTGTGGCCGGGCTTCCCTGGTGGCGCAATGGTTGAGAGTCTGCCTGCCGATGCAGGGGACATGGGTTCGTGCCCCAGTCCGGGAGGATCCCACGTGCCGCGGAGCGGCTGGGCCCGTGAGCCATGGCCGCTGAGCCTGTGCGTCCGGAGCCTGTGCTCCGCAACAGGAGAGGCCACAACAGTAAGATTTCTGTTTGTGGAGGACGTGATGTTATATGTAGGAAACCCTTGAGATCTCACATATAAAACTTTTAGAAAAAAAAAAAAAAAAAAAGGGGTAAAAAAAAATTTTTTAGGACACAAAAAAAAGTGTCCCCAAAAAAAAAAAAAAAAAAAAGAATGTGGCCCACTCGTCCTAATACCTTGTGGGATTATTGTGCAAACCATATGTGCTTGGTCAGACCTCTGTCCCAATGCACCTTCCTGTGTCGGCCCTCATGCTTATATGGCTTCTCTGAGATCCCCAATCCCCATGTCCTTCCCCAGGGCTCAGGCCTCCATTTCTCCTTTTCCTGGGTGCATCCCTACTGCCGGGTCCTCACCCTGTACATGCAGCCAGCCTGCAGCCCACCCCATCCTCCTACCCTCTCCTTATATAACTCCCCTTGCACCCCTTGCCCCCATCCCTTAAACTTTCTCCCCTCTGAACCCACTTCTTAAGTCACTCCTCCCCCACAGCCCAGCGCCCAGCCCTGCATCTCCCCCAGTTTCCGTACTTTCCCCTTCACCATCCTTGTACCCTCAGCCCTAAATACCCCCCTGCCCCCCACATCTCAGTGCCCCAGTCCTAAATCCTTCCTTCTCTTCTCCCCCCATCCCTAGCTAGGCGCAGATGTCCTCTGCATCTTAGGACCCCCAGGTGGTGCTCCCTAGGCCAGGTCCCCCATTCTGAGGCTCCGTTCTTCCTGTCACCCCCAGGTCCCTGAGGATGAGAGGAAGTGGGGTCCTGAGGTGGGAAAGCTCCTCCAGCACCTCCTCCTCATTCCCCTAACTCTCCCTCCCCTCCCTCAGTGCTTCCCCCCATTCCTACCCCTTTCCCCACCGCTTCCTCCCTTCCTGTCCCTGGTCTCACACCCATCCCTGCAATAACCTCTGAAGACAGAAGCCCCCAACCTCCTTTGCAGGAAGACCTCACTCACCTGGGGACAGGAAGTCTGCAAGTCTCCAGTTCTCCCAACTGAACATAATATAACATTTATTGTAAAAGAAACTGCTCTGCGTCTTTCTCTTTCTCACGCTCTGTTGCTTCCAGTCGGTTGAGGAACAAGGATGTCAGGAGATGTAGGAGGGCCTGGGAGCGCAGGTTTCTCCCAGTGAGGAATGAAGGGTTCCGTGGGCAGCTCTCACGGACCATGACCGTCCTCAAAGGGAATGTCGAGATTGGAGGACCCATTTTCTCAGGGAGTGGGTGGGAGCAGGCGGTGGGAGCCTGTTGGGTTTGTCATCTGTGCCCCTTGACGTTAAGAGCTTATGGCTGAGTCAGGGAGGTGGGTGACTCCAGCTGAGTCAGCTGTCATTGGTGCTGATGGGTAAGCCAGGCATCCCGAAAGCCCTTGAGACTACAAACCTGGGTGTCAGACACACTCAGGCCAGGGCCTGCCATGCCTGGGGCTGGGGCCCTCTTGTTTCCACTTTTGTGGGCAGCAGCAGGCTGTCGGACTGAGCTGAGGGTGGTCAGGGCTGGCAGAACGAGGTTCTCTGGTTGGGGGTGTTGGAACGACCCCCGGGACCTTTGTCCAGGACAGGAGAGAGACTGGCAGTGGCCAGTGTGCGGGTAGAGACCAGGACCATAAAGCCCCAGGTGTGAGTGGGAGTCCCACCCAGAAGAAGCGCTGGTGGTCAGAGGTGGCCTGGGGGGAGGCACTGTCCTTCTTAAGAAGGGGCCAGCTCGAAGTGGGTGATGAGGAAGGAAGGCCTGAAGGGGGGCCTCTTGGGAGTAAGGGCGGAGGGTCCTTCACTTGGCCTGGTCCCTCTGGCAGCTCCTTCTAGGGTTCTGTCAACCCTCCCTCCATAGTCACCGTCTCCCTGGGGTTTCTTGGCCCTCACATCTTGGCAACCATCGCACACTCACGCCTCTGCTGCCTGTCCCTTCCTCCTGCCCTGCCCCTCCCGTGACTCTGGCTTCCGCACTATAGAGACCCCGCAGAGGGAGGTTCAGGTCTCTTAGCGAGGAGGAGGGTTGACCGGCTGCCCTTTCGCCAACTCCCCGTGTCACCCACCAACCCATCGTCTCACCTCCACCCGAGGCCAGGCAGTGTCCTTCCCGAGGCAAAGGTCTCTGGGCTCCTCTATATGGCTGACCCCTCCCTGGGAGGCACTCGCTTCTTAGTTTCTCCTTATGTGGGAAGATCCTACACCCAGGGCCTCACTCTCAGGGAGATGCTGGTGACCTTGATCCTGCCAATGGGTCTCTGGCTCTGGTATGTGGCCCTACACTGCCACATCCATGACATCAGGTGAGTGAGATACAGCCCGAGCTCCCCGGTGGTCCCGGTGTGTGCCGGCCTCAGGCAGGGCTGCAGGTGGCTAGCCTCCCTTCTTCCTTCCCTCCCTTGCTTTTCAGGGGAGGGGGCTGCCCAAGGGCTGGACACCCAGGCCATGACCTCATCCTGCCTTTGGGAGCTAAAGGGGTCACCCTGGAGACCCGCGGGTGAGGATGAAGGGGGCTGGACTGTGCTGTGCTGTTGAGAGTTTGCACCAAGCTCCACCCCGGGGGCTGAGTGGGAGCTGGAATCCACCCCTTCTGTTCTCCGGGCTTCCCCCTGGGAAAACAGGGGGCTCTGCTTGCCCTCATCCTGGGGTCTGCCCCAGCCTAAGGGTCGGCTCTTTCCAGTCACAGAGACACTGCACAGACTGCCAGCCCTGGCCAGGGAGGGCAGGAGTCCACGGGGTGTCCAGCAGCTTCTCTCCTTGCCTGGGGAGAGCCTCAGGGGTGCCAGGGACAGCCCCTCTGGTTAGAAATGGCTGAAGGGCTGAGGGAGAGACAGACTCTGTGGTCCGTGTTAAACCTTTTCACGGCCGTTTGTCTGGGAAGAGACTGCTTACAAGCTGATTCCCATGGGTTCCCTCATGCGGAACAGACTTTCTCATTCCCCCGAGACAGGGAAGTGCCCCTGGGAAGGGGTGGGCAGGGCAGATGCTGAGGAGAGGGATGGTGGGGATGATGATGACAGTGATGAAGGACCCAGAAATCAGCAAGGGCTTGCCTCTGTTTCTCCCGCCATGCCTTAGAGACAGCCACCCACACAAGCAAAGACCCCTGTTGGCAAGGTGCTCATAATTGCATTGAAAAGATCATGCTGAATCCACTAGCACGCCAAGGAGTCAAAAGCATCTATCTTTGATAAATGCACAGAGCCATCAGGAGTGGGGAGGTCAGGCAAGTAGGGCCATTCTGGGGGACTCCAGGTCTGATGATACCCCAAGCCCCCCAGCCCCCTACTCGCAGAAGGCTCTGCTATTTACAAAACCATTTCAGAGCATGTAGCCTGTATGACTCTCATCAGGAAAATTATGAAAGGAAAGGAAGGCAGACAGGAAAGAGAGACTCAGGGTGAGTGACTTACCTGGGACCAGCATGACCCATGATTATATGATAATTAGCATGACCTCACCCGTATGATACTAGGTTTGTGCTGCCCTGACCCCGCACTGGAGGCCCTCAGCCCTCTGCAATACCTCCATCCCACTGCATGCATTCTGGGTCCTCAGGGAGGGGTTCAGAGGTCAGATCAGAGACCGCTGGTGGCATATGTGGTTTTCTTTGTTTCTCATCTGCTCCCTCCTCTTGGTACCCCAGTTCACCAAGAGGACTGATGAAGTCTTGGACAACTGAACAGTGGGGAGAAGGAATGGCAGCCTGAGAAAGTAGAGAAACACTGCAGGGCTGTGCAGGGGAGTCGAGGTGTAGGAATGTCCCAAAGGTGAGGGGCATGTGCTCGGTGGGGAAAGCAGGTTGGTGAGGGAATACCTTTGGGTAACAGGAGCATTAAAACCAGGTGGAGGCTTTTAGACACCAGAGGACCTCCAAGGACAGAGCCGGGGGGTGGGGGTCACCCCTGCCAGGACAGATGCAAAGAGGGACGTTGGGAGCCATCCTGGCATGAGGCCATGGGGGTCCAGCTGGGAACCCAAGTTCCTTGGAAATAGAGAGGAAGGTCCCTCTTGATGATGGGCACCAAGGTAGATGGTTCTAGAACCTGTGTGACTGGGGAGCAGGAGATCCTTTTGGGTGGTTGACAAAGGGCTCCAGGCAGGCCTGTTGAGCTTGGGGTGAGCATGGAATTTCTGGATGGAGCTTTCCTAGAGGCCTGGGACTCAGGAAGGAGGATAAAGATAGGGACACGGTCTAGAATTCTCCATTCTCCATGTGCTGCAAGGGCCGCAAAGACCACACAACACCAAGAATCAACATGAGAATTGGAGTCTGTGTCCTGTTTTGTGTACATGAAGCTCCAAAGTGTTCCTAGGAAGGGTGGGGGAGAGGAGCTGCTCAGGATGGCAGCAGGGAACAGGGACCAAGTGCAAGGGCCTCAAGGGGTCAGAGTTCTGGAGTCTAGAAAGGTGAAAGTGGAAGTGGAAACGTTCAATGTATAAAAGTGTGGTGGGGCTTCCCTGGTGGCGCAGTGGTTGAGAATTTGCCTGCTAATGCAGGGGACACGGGTTCGAGCCCTGGTCTGGGAAGATCCCGCATGACGCGGAGCACCTAGGCCCGTGAGCCACAACTACTGAGCCTGCGCGTCTGGAGCCTGTGCTCCGCAACAAGAGAGGCCGCGACAGTGAGAGGCTCGCACACCGCGATGAAGAGTGGCCCCCGCTTGCCACAACTAGAGAAAGCCCTCGCACAGAAACGAAGACCCAACACAGCCAAATAAATAAACAAATGTGGGGCTTTTTTGTTTGTTTGTTTGTTTGTTTTTTGCGTTACACGGGCCTCTCACTGTTGTGGCCTCTCCCGTTGTGGAGCACAGGCCCCGGACGCGCAGGCTCAGCGGCCATAGATCGGA
>NW_006796716.1:4202962-4216920 GCF_000442215.2 Lipotes vexillifer | reverse complement strand
TCCCCTGCATCGGCAGGCAGACTCTCAACCACTGCGCCACCAGGGAAGCCCCAAATGTGGGTTTTTTAAAAAAAAAAAAAAGTGTGGTGAAGGCCACAACAGACTTGTTCACAGTAGACAAAGGGGCAACCTTTGAAACGTAGGTGCCATAAATTTAGAGCAATTAAAAGGCAGTAGTGTTTTACGCAGAGTAATAAACTTACTCATTCAGCAAACACAGGAGACCTGGCTCTGCCCAGGCAGGTAATTCTGAACCAGGCAGGATGAATAAGCCAGTTTATAGTCTTGTTTATTAGACAGAAACACGGGAACGGGGCAGAAAGAACCACAACCCAGGGCTGGTGCTGAGGCTCCGAGAGGGGCCCCAGTGGAGGAAGGTGAAGGGGGTGCCACTCAGAGGCTGTCCGCCTGGGCTGATCTGGGAGCCTGTAGGGAGAGGTGACACTGGAGTTTGCTGGCTGACGGGGAGTACAGGGAGGAAGAGTAATAGATGCTCAAAGGCTTTAGACAATTTGAGAACTGACAAAGCCATACGTAGCTATGGACAGAACTGGAATAGTGACAAACAGATTCCCTGGGTACAACACATCAGGAAGCCACGCCTCCCATTGTCTGGGTATGACACTAATGATCAGAACTGCTGGTGTTCACCGAGGGCCTGCTATATGCTAGACAGTGTTCTAAATGATATCTCAGTTAAATTTCCCAGCAACCCTGGGAAAAAGCACTGTTACTGATTTCTGTTTTATATACGGGGAAACTGAGGCATGGAGATGTTAACTAACTAGTTCAAGGCTTCCCATCTATCAGGTGGAGGAGCCAAGATGGGAACCCACGCTGCCAGGCTCCAGAGCCCACACTCTTTACCACTTGCTCTAACTGGGGGTGTCCGCGTGTGTTAGTTTTCTGAGGCTGCTACAACAAATTACCATAGACTTTGTGCTTCAAACAACAGAAATTTATTCTCTCATAGCTGTGGAGGCCAGAAATCTGAAATAAGGTATTATCAGGGCCTGGTCCCTCCAAAGGCTCTCATTGCCCCTTCCAGCTTCTGCTGGTTCTTGGCGTTCCTTGGCTGTGTGGCATCACTCCAACCTCTGCATCTGTCTTCTCATAGCCTGCTTCCCTGTTTGTGTCAAGTCCCCCTCGCCTTTCTCTTATAAGGACACCAGTCATTGGATTTAGGGTCCACCCTAAATCCAGGATGATCCGATCTTGAGATCCTTAACTTAATTACATCTGCAAAGACCTTATTTCCAAATAAGGTCACCCTCGAGGGTATATGGGGATTAGGACTTGGACATATCTTTTGGGGGGACATAATTCAACCCACTATACCATGCTTCCACAGCAATCAGAGCAACAGTCCTTCAGGGAGGCAGTGGGCGGGGGCAGCGGCAGGTGGCACTGGCTGCTGGTGCTAGAAAGCCGGGAAGCCCATTCATTCGCCACAGGTGTGTGCAGGGCAGGGGGTGGGGGGCGGAGGCGAGGTGGCCCCGGCCTTGTCTCACCCCTAAGACGACTCTGCCAGGTGGGAATGACCTTACAGAAAAGGAGACAGGCCCAAGTCACTGAGGTCGTGTGTGGCAGGGCTGAAAGTACACCCAGGACTGAGTGACACAGCCTAGTGGCCCCCACATGGCTTCTCTTGTAGGATATTCTAGAACAGTGGTCCCCAACCTTTTTTGGCACCAGGGACCGGTTTTGTGGAAGACAATTTTTCCACGGACAGTGGGTGGGGAGCGGGGGGTTAGTTCAGGCGGTAATGCAAGCAATGGGGAGCGACAGGGAGTGGCAGATGATGTTTCGCTCGCCTGCCCGCGGCTCACCTTCTGCTGTGCGGCCCGGTTCCTAACAGGCTGCGGACTGGTACCGGTCCACGGCCCGGGGGTTGGGGACCCCTGTTCTAGAATGAGAAGGGTGGTGAAGGCAGGCATAATTCATCCCCATTTTCCGGGGGAAATGGAAATTCAGAGAGGTTAGCTGCACAAGATCCCGTAGCTGGGTAGCACCTGCCCTCACAGGTGTGCCCCCCGCTCCACACCCCACCCTTCAGGGCTGCTCCTATGGACCCCGCTGAGCTACCACAAGCAGAAATGTGTTTTGGAGGTGGTAGGAGGGGACCGTCTTATATCGAGGGGGCGATCTTCAGACTTGTCCCAAGGTGTTTTCGAGGGCTTTTTCCCAGGAATGCCACCAAGTGAAAAACTTGCCTGGCAAACCAACTGCCTAACTCAAATGATTATCTTTTAAAGAAAGAAGCAATAAGAACTGTACACAGGACAAGAAAGTAAAATTTTACTTGTTTGGTAGGAGAGCTGGTGTCTTGGATGGCTAGTGCAACACAGACATTAGATCATTTTTGTTAAAGCATTTTGATCACAAAGGTGTGGGGAATCCCAGCTTGGGAATTATTAGTGATTTTGCATGGGTTCTCCAGGGTACTGGGCACACCTAAGTTTTATTAATTTTTACAGCATATGCATTTATTATGTTTAGACATTATATCATGAATGCCTATTTATGGTAGAACATTTAGAAAATATAGACAAACAAAAGGAGGAAAATCTCTCTTAAGCTTACCACTCAGATAAACATTGCTAACATTTTGGTCTTTTTCTGAATAGGTATTTAATTTATTCTATGGGCAGTTTCTGTTTCAATGGCTGATTAATATTCTATTTTATGGAATACCCTAGTCATCTAACTGGTCTATTCTTTTATTCTTGGACAGGTTCTCCCCAATTTTTCACAGATAATGATGCAATAAACCTTCTCATAAAACATTTTTTAAAAAAAATCTGCATCAGATTACTTTACTTTAGGGTCAGTAACTAGAAGTGGAATCATTAAAATGGTGTGACTCTGCGACGATCCCTGATGCACATTTTCAAATTATCCTTTAGAAATATGATACTAAGCTAACGTCCATCAGCATCTTATTCCCCAGCCAATACCAGCTACGTTACCTAACATCACAGAGGGGGGTGCAATGTGATAAGCTCACCAGTGAAGTTGACCATTTTCTTCTCATAGGCTTACTGGCCATGTAAATTGTTTCTGTGGAGATTGTCTGTGTTTTTCCTTTGCTCAGCTTCCTGGTGGAACATCTTCTGACCCTGGAGGTTGACTTTGGGAAGGAGTTTGCTCAACTTCTCTGACGCATCCTTTGGGGATGACGTGACCGCCAGAATCTCAGGCTGGGAAGGTTCTGAAGCTCTTCACAGGGCACTGTCTAGGGTGCCTTTTTCTTGTCCCTCCCAGAAATCAGTGAAAGCCTTGGGCATGGAGGGGGTTGCTGCCAGGAAGGTGGGGGATACAGCAGAGCCCTTATCTTTTTTTTTTTTTTTTTTTTTGCGGTACGCGGGCCTCTCACTGTTGTGGTCTCTCCCGTTGCGGAGCACAGGCTCTGGACGCGCAGGCTCAGCGGCCATGGCTCACGGGCCCAGCCGCTCCGCGGCATGTGGGATCTTCCCGGACCGGGGCACGAGCCCGTGTCCCCTGCATCGGCAGGCGGACTCTCAACCACTGCGCCACCAGGGAAGCCCCAGAGCCTTTATCTTGAAGGTCTCAGTTAGATAGTGAGTAGGAAAGAACAGGACCAGGGGGGAGAAGGGTGGTTAGGAGGCAGTGGTGTCTTAGGACCTGAAGGAGATGAGAAATTCCAGGAGGAAGGGCAGCCTGGTGGAAAGGACAGGGATTTGGGCACTCAAGCTGGTCGGCAACTATAGCGAAGACGTGGGTGGCAGTAAAAGGGAGTAAATGGTGTGAATTCAGGAATAAAGACCAAAGAGAGCCTGTCCAGAGGCCATGCCAACAAGTGTCCTGGCCTTCACTGGGGCCCCCGGCGTCCCACTATGTAACTGCCGTGGGCTCATCAATCAATCTCCATTATGCCTCTGCCCTCACTGCCCTTCACTCCAGGGCTCTGCTCCTAAGGCACAGTTGTGACCATGGCCTTTTGCTGGGTGTTCTCCACTGTTGCTGAGTCAAGTCCAGAGCTGGCTTCACACCCACCTTGCCAGCCTTCCTTCTGCCCCCTCTGGTCTCTCAGTATTTAGCTCCACCCCAAACATGTACTCTGAGCCTCCACACATGCTGTTCACCACCCCCCCCCACCGCCCCGGCTTGAAACGTTTTCTTTGCTTTTCGCCACTTGAGAAACCCTTTTCTTGTGCTAAAAGTAAAAGCTACCCTTAGATTGTGCTTGAATTCTACCTTCCAGCTGGGTGAACTTGGAAAATACTTAACCCTTAGAACCTCAATTCAGGTGTGAGACAGGAATATTCATGTCTACCTCCCAGGATTACATTAAATAACTAAGAAGTGTCAGGTAGACTTTCCAGTATTCATTCTCTCCTTTACTCAAGACGTGCTCATGGAGCACCCACTCTGGTTCAGGCTGAACGGGGCAGAAATGTTCTCTGTGTTCTCAGAGAGGGGCAAAGGGAATTACATACACAGTCATTGAGTTACAGGTGTGATACGGCTACACAGGAATTTGATAGGCAGCCAATAAATGTCACCTCTCCCCACCCCTATTCATTCTTTGTGATTCAGTTAGGGACACGATCATAAATTGCCTTTATATGCTTTCTCATTGTTTGACTTTCTCAACAGAAATAGTCTACTTTTATAACTTAAAAAGTCCAGTAAAATTTGTAATGCCTAAGTCCACAAAACCCCTTCTTTTTAAAGAAGAAGGGAAAAAGCTTCGATATTGCTTTCTTTTCAAAGCCTTCTGAGAAAGGCAGAGGGGTGGTTCCCTCCCTCTCCCACCCTGTTGACCCCCACTGTCCCTTCAAATGGGCCTTGACTGCCCCCGAATTGCACTGGGGGGCCAGGACCCGCCTTGAGGGGTAGGGGCTCATTTGTCCGCCAGCCTGGGTTTACTCTGAGCCCTGCCACCCTCTGCTTTGGATTGACCAGAGGCCCCATGTGCGGTCTCTCTCTCTTTCTCTCTCTGATCCTCCATACCCAAGACTCAGGGAGGCCCCACCTCCACCCTTGGCAGCCTCTCAGCTCAGCCCCTTCTCTTCCCCATATGCTGAATTAGACAAAACCTAACTCCATAGGCAAGAGGATTGGGCAAAACAAACATATCTACTGACTTAAAAACAACCAAGCAATCTTGTCAATTTTTTACATTACTTTAGAATTCCACAAATCATAGGCATTATGCCACCTTTGACCCGAACTGCCTTAATCAACGATTTGATATCACTCTTCCCCTAATGTTCTTTTTCTTTTTAAATTTTTTTTTTATTTGCCTGCTCCTGGTCTTAGTTGCAGCACGCGGGATCTAGTTCCCTGACCAGGGATCGAACCTGGGTCCCCTGCATTGGGACCATGGAGTCTTAGTCACTGGACCACCAGGGAAGTCTCTCCCCTAATGTTCCGATGGTAGCTCTGCAAAGCCAACGATCCAGAACTGTTGGTGTGAATGACATATCTTTGCTAATTGTTCACTACCCCGGCCTCCAGTCCTGGTCCAGCTCCTGGCCTCTCCCTGTGACTGTCTGCCTCTTTTAGGACCCTGCGAAAATGGGAGCATCTGGGAGGGCAGAGGGTGCCACTGCCTTGACGGCCTCCACAGTCCTCTCTGCCAGGGGCCAAAGTCCACCTTCCTGAGAGGTAAGAAAGATGCAGCCCCAGGGCATCTTTGCAGAGGAGTGGGGGACCGACAGGAGGGACAGAAGGTCACATGCCCTGCCCTCTCAAGGAGGTTTCTATACACCATCATGTGGAATTCCTAATAATCCCTAGATTTATGGCACAATTGTCACAAAGATTCTATCCATATTCGATCTTATTCGTCTTATAGAGATTATAGTCCCAACTTCCATAGGAAAAGAGAGTCCCACATGTGCAGTCACATGTTCTTAGTGGCACAGAGAGCACAGAAGAAGCCCTCAGGTCCCAGGGTGCAAGCCCAGCTCCCATTATCAGAGAGCTGCAGCCCCTTGAGTGGGCTGTGGGACCAGGGTGGAGGAAGAACTCATCTGGGCAGTCGCCAGGGCCACAGGACAGCCAGGTAGAGGTGACAGTATTCCAGGTAGAGTGGCTAGCCTCTGTGTAAGTGTATCTGGAGAGAAAGGACAGGGGATGAATTATGCACAGTAATGGGTGACTACTTTAGCTCTCCTATTCCTCCTGGGTCAGTGGGAAGTGCTGGGGTAGAGGAGGAATCTCACATATAATGGATAGTGAAGAGAGATTTGTCAGACTAAGTACCAGCCACATGACGGAAGGTGAGTGTGTGGTCTGCAAATCACAGAATGTGAGGGGCAAAAGGAATGTGTAGGGGGTATGTGAGTACTAACATCAGCTTGAATTTATGCAGGAGCGCCAAAGGAAATGAACATGTCTCAGGGTGCCTGGGAGGAATGTACAGGCCATATTGGGTAACAGTATACATATATATTCGATGTGGAGGCATTCTTATTTAAGGTGTTTGCAGATGACACTGTGGGTTGAGAAAAATCATATATATGTATATATGTGTATATATTTATATATATGTGTGTGTGTATGTATATATATATGCATATATATGAACATACAGATTTGTCAAAATCCACAGCCGTACAACTAACAATTCAAGTCATAAATCACATTAACCCCCAGAATATAGCTAGTGATACTTTGCCCTATAAATAAGCTACTATACTCAACAGAAGAGACAAAGGTCTAGATCACCATTGGTAAATTATCCATATCTACAGATGCCCCTGACATAGGGGCATCCTATACCCCTGAAAAGGAAAGCCATGCTTCAGTGTCATAGGCTGATGAGCTATGTCCCAGGCAGCCTGGGACAGACTGCCATTAAACTCAGTAACAAAATCACAGACCAAAGTATCATCTCTGAGTTTTCCCAATTCATTGTGTCATCTGCAAACACCTTAACCAAGAATGCCCACAAAACAAGTCCCGGTGACTCCTATACACTTCTAGTGGTGATGGACCGTCAGCCATAATTACTACTGGGCAATCCACTTTTCCTACAATACTCTAAGAATTATCAGTTCCATCTGCCACCTTCCATACTACTGATAATATAAGAGCTTCATCACCTTCTGGTTCTGGTGAATCAACCACCACTCAAGTCTTTGGACAAACAGCCATGACATTCACTAAAGAAACAGTTCTCTAGACATGTTTCAGATCTGTTAACAACAGTCCTCTGACCACCTATACCGAAAGTGATGGAAGAACTGCATCCCCTTCAAGTCCTCATCAACTGTCTACCACTTATTTTATTCCAGGAGAGACAACCACAACTTGCAATCCAAGTTCTGCTTCCAGCGAAAGCACTGTGAGTTCCACCACGACTTCCACTAGGTCAGAATCCACCATCTCTTCTGAGGGTTCCCCCACCAGAGGGGATGGAAGTTCCCCCACAAATTCTGGTTGGTCTGAGTACACAGTCTCCTCTGAGGGTTCCCTCACCACAGCCACTGGGAGCTCCACCACCACTTTTGGTTGGTCTGAATCTGCCATCTCTTCTGAGGGTTCCCACACCAGAGGCTCTGGGAGTTCCACCACCACGTCCGGTTGGTCTGAATCCACACTCGCTTATGAGGATTCCCCAACCACAGGCCCTGGGAGTTCCACTACCACTTCTGGTGGGTCTCAATCCAAAGTCTCTTCTGAGGATTTCCCCACCACAGGCCCTTGGAGTTCTGCCACCACTTCAGGTTGGTCTGAATCCACAGTCTCCTCTGAGGGTTCCCTCACCACAGCCACTGGGAGCTCCACCACCACTTCTGGTTGGTCTGAATCTGCCATCTCTTCTGAGGGTTCCCACACCAGAGGCTCTGGGAGTTCCACCACCACGTCCGGTTGGTCTGAATCCACAGTCTCCTCTGAGGATTCCCCCACCACAGGCCCTTGGAGTTTCACCACCACTCCTGGTTGGTCTGGATCCACAGTCTCTTCTGAGGGTTCCCCCATCACAGGCCCTTGGAGTTTCACCACCACTCCTGGTTGGTCTGAGTCCACTGTCTCTTCTGAGGGTTCCCACACCGCAGGTCTTCAGAATTCCACCACAACATCTGGTTGGTCTAAATCCACAGTCTCTTCTGAGGGTTTCCTCACCACAGCCTCTGAGAGTTCCCCCACAAATTCTGGTTGGTCTGAATCCACTGTCTCTTCTGAGGCTTCCCCAGCCACAGGCCTTCAGAGTTCTGCCACCAATTCTGGTTGGTCTGAATCCACAGTGTCTTCTGAGGGTTTCCACACCACATATGCTGGTAGTTCCACCACTGCTTCTGGTTGGTCTGGATCCACAGTCTCTTCTGAGGGTTTCCTCACCACAGCCTCTGGGAGTTCCCCCACAAATTCTGGTTGGTCTGAATCCACAGTCTCTTCTGAGGGTTCCCCAACCACAGGCCCTCTGAGTTCCGCCACCAATTCTGGTTGGTCTGAATCCACAGTCTTTTCTGAGGGTTCCCACACTGCAGGTCTTCAGAATTCCACCACAACACCTGGTTGGTCTAAATCCACAGTGTCTTCTGAGGGTTTCCACACCACATATGCTGGTAGTTCCACCACTGCTTCAGGTTGGTCTGAATCCACAGTCTCTTCTAAGGCTTCCCCAACCACAGGCCTTCAGAATTCTGCCACCAATTCTGGTTGGTCTGAATCCACAGTCTATTCTGAGGGTTTCCCCACCACAGGTGATGGGAATTCCACCACCACTTCTGGTTGGTCTGAATCCACAGTCTCTACTGAGGGCTCCCACACCACAGGGGATGGGAGTTCCCCCACAAATTCTGGTTGGTCTGAATCCACAGTCTCTTATGGGGGTTCCCAAACCACAGGCCCTTGGAGTTCCAACACCACTTCTGGTTGGTCTGAATCCACAGTCTCTTCTGAGGGTTCCCCAAACACAGGACTTCAGAGTTCCACCACCACGTCTGGTTGGTCTGAATCCACAGTGTCTTCTGAGGGTTTCCACCCCACATATGCTGGTAGTTCCACCACTGCTTCTGGCTGGTCTGAATCCACAGTCTCTTCTGAGAGTTCCCACATCACAGGCCCTGGGAGTTCCACCACCACTTTTGATGGGACTGAATTCTCAGCGTCTTCTGAGGGTTCCCACACCACAGCCACTGGGAGTTCCACCACCACTTCTAAATGGTCTGAATCCACAGTCTCTTCTGAGGGTTTCCACACCACAGTTGCTGGGATTTCTACAGCCCCATCAAGCAATGGAGAGACATTCACTGGTCCAGCTGCATCAAGACAGACTGCCACTGTTGTCATTCAGAAAACCACAGATCACAGCACCATATCTGATTCTCCTCAGCTCATGGACTCACCTACAACAACAGTTTCTAAAGGGGATGGAAGTCTTGTGTCCACTTCACGTCCAGTTGAATCAATTACCGCGTCCAGTGGTGATGAACAAACAACGACATTTTATATTGAAACCACTGTGTCCACGACTCTCTCAGCACCATCAACACACACACTCTCCTCTTACTCCTCATCTTCTATACCTTTAAGTTCTGAGCAACTTTCTACCACCACCTCCAGCACTGGACACAGCACAACAGCAATTACTGAAATGCCCTCGGTCCTCACAACCATTTCCAAATCATCTAACTCAACCATTTCGTCTGGAACTTCCTATCCTGGGCATTATGGTAGCGTCGCTTCCTCTTCAAGCTCCAGCCAGCTGTTTACCACTCCCTCTGTCTCTGCACAGACAACCACAGGCCTCACCGAGGAAACCACATTTTCTACCTCTACTCCTGATTCATCAAAACCTACAGGTACCCTGAACAGCATTGTTACTGAAGGGAATGAAATTTCTGCTTCCACATCAAGGCCTAGAGAAACCTTAATCACTTCTGGTGGTGACGGACACATGACCACACCTTCTCCTCCAGGATCCACTTTCTACACAACCTCCACAGAGGGGTCCACACCATCATTCTCTACCCCTTCGTTGCATAGTACATACAATGCAAGTCCTTCCGCATTAAGCCCCAGTGAGATCTCCACCCACATTGTGGTCTCAGAACCTATCACCATGACTGCCAAAGAGGAGCCAACTTCTGGCTTTTCTCCTCCTCTGTCCTCCACTTCACCTGGCTCCACTGGTGCTCCAGCCCCTGGTTTCAGTACCATTTCAACTCTGCGTCCCCCACTCACTGGTACACACACAGTTTTGATGACAACCCACTCTCCAGCTATGACAACAAGTAAGTCTCCTTGTTTGTCACTCTATGGGTTCCTCCTGCTCATCTTCCCTTATCAGCTAATCAGTTTTGTACTCCTTGTGGTCTTGTTCCACACTTCCAGTGCCTTTTTGTTACCAGTGTACATCATCCATGCAGACGATGTTGCTCCCTTTTGATTTGTGGGGCCCTTGTTTTCTTTGTGTGTCCTCTTTTTTAAAAAAAATGTATTTATTTTATTTTTGGCTGCTTTGGGTCTTTCCTGCTGCATGCAGGCGGCATCTTTCCTAGTTGCGGCGCGCGGGGGCTTCTCTTCGCCGCGGTGTGTGGGCTTCTCATTGCGGTGGCCTCTCCTGTCACGGAGCATGGGCTCTAGGCTCACGGGCTTCAGTAGCTGTGGCTCGCGGGCTCAGTAGTTGTGGCACACGGGCTTAGTTGCTCCACGGCATGTGGGATCTTCCCGGACCAGGGCTCAAACTCGTGCCCCCTGCGTTGGCAGGCGGACTCCCAACCCCTGCGCCACCAGGGAAGCCCCTTTGTGTGTCCTCTTTTATCTCTTGCTTCCGTCCTCTCTGTTGTCCCTCTTCGTTTCCCTACTCTCTCCTGGGGGCTGAGGTGGTGACAAATGGATCTCACTTGCTGCATGATCATCTGGTCCCATCCCCGTCTTTCAATGCAGTGTCTGAATGATGGGACTTGGAACAGGAGTCAATGTTTTTGTGTTTTGGGCTTCCATGGTAACCTCCGTGAATGTTCTACCCCTTCTCAGGGCAGTGCTACAATGGGGCCGCATGGGACGGAGAAGAATGTGCCTGTACCCAAGGCTACTTTGGTTACCAGTGTCAGTCCCTCTTGGAATACTTCTTCATAGGTGAAGACCTTTCCTGAGACTTGTAGATCATCCCCACATCCCTTAACCACTTAAAATCGGAGGGCAGCACTGGAAGGATCATTTGCTACCACTGCTTAGTTGTGCAGGTAGAGGAGAAAATGTGACTTTCGCCCAGGCCAAAACGCAGGTAGAACATGGACCTTCTGTCTCCCCCTTCTGGGCCCTTTTCACTAGCTTACCTGCCTCTCTCATCAGGATGATCATCTGGAGGCCTCCACTTAGGCCTCACTGGATTGTGATCCTGGCCACTAGCTCCTCCTGGTATACAGAGGCAAGGGGCAGAAGTTTCAGCTACTCCTACCTGCCTTTTGCGTTTCCATCCTCCCTCCTACACACTTTCTTTACTTCCCCAAAGCCAACAGGTGAAGAATTAACTAATCCTGGGAGGCATTATTGGGAGGTTGCTGTCTCATGCATAGCGTGTCCTCTTCCCACAGAAGTCCCGGAAAAAATCAATGCCACTGTAGAACTGAGAGTGAAAGTAACTAACAGAAATTTCACAGAAGACCTAAATAACATATCCTCCCATACATACCTGAAGTTTGTTCAACTATTCAAGAGTCAGGTAAGAGCAGAGGAAGCCTAGATTCACCAATGTGAGAGGGGATGCCAGGGCTCATCTTGACTTACTGTTCAGGGCTTCTCAGCTCTTGGGTCCCTTCAGCCTAAGTCCTGAGACGGGGGGGTCCTCTGAGAGCCTCCTTCCTTGAGCCATACCCCTGCAACACATCCTGGAAGAGGGAACACCCCTCTGCCTTCCCTTCCTTCTTTCCTATGGGCTAATACAGGGGCTCCTTGGGGAAAGAGAACAGGGGCTGCTGCACACTCCAGGCTTCTATGAGCTCAGCTGTCTTGTTTCTTTCAGATGCATAAAGCTTACAGGAGCAAAGACTTTCCACAATACAGAGGCGTGATCATTAGGAAACTACTGCGAGTATGGGGGTGGAGAGATTTATAGACTATGGGAAGCTTCTTCTCTCTTGCCTGCTCTCCTGTCTCCTCCTATCATGAATGATTAGAGTATCAGTACCTGGCTGGATCAAAAAGGCCCCCAGCTAGAAGGCAACACCTGAGGGCTCTGAGACCATGCATTCATTCATTCAGCACTCATCCAAGTAACAAACTAGTATTGAAAGCCTACCCTGTGCTAGGTGCTGGGAGCACAGTGGTTCTGGTCTTCATGGAACTTAGAGTGGCAGAACACAGGTAGCAGAACGGCTGTGCAGTCTGTCTAGAATTATGGTAAGGGACACACAAGGTGCAGTGGGAGAGGTTCTGAGTGCAAGCTCAGTGAGATGGAGGGAAATCCTCCTGGAGGAAGTGACAGCTAAGCTGAGGCTTGAAGGATGAGGAGAAGTGAGGCAAGTAGAAGGAAGGGAGGAGGAGACTGTTACAAGAGGGAATCAATGACGATGAGCCTAGAGGTGAGAGAAAGGAGGGTAGATTCCAGGAACGTAAAGCACACCTGACCCCTTAAATTGCTTTCACCGTTTAGTTTTTATGAATAACACTGCGATGAACATGGGTGTACAAATATTTCTTCCTGCCTCTGCTTTCAATTCTTTGGGCTAGATGCCCAGAGGTGGAATTGCTGGACCATATGGTCATTCTGTTTTTAAGTTTTTGAGGAACCATCATACTGTTTTTCACAGTGGCCGCACCATTTTACATTCCCACCAACGATGCACGAGGGTTCAATTTCTCCGCATCTTTGCCCAACAGCTTCCATTTTTAGTAATGAATTCCACCCATTGGCATATATTGTCCCTGTCCCCCCTTGAGGACAAAGGGGTCATGGTGGGAGAGGAGGTTAGAAAGGTAATCTGTACCAAGCTATTTAGATGTGGAGCATCAGCAATTGTGGCCCATTGAGATAGTATCCGATTTGCACTGCAGACAACTCAATTTGGCTACAGGGCTGAGAATGGGTGGACAGAGGAGGGAGATGATAGTAGCCTGGACCTGAGAGGTGATAATGAAGAGGAAAGTATCCAGTGTGAAAGGTCTTTAGGGGGCAGGACCAGCAGATCATGGGAGTTTGATGGGTGTTTGGAGAAAAGGAGGAATGACACCAGATTTCTGGGCTTCTGGGAGCACGGGGTGCCCTTTGCTGAACTGAGGAATGTAAGGAAGAGCAGAATGGGAGACGAAGGTGATGAGTTTGACCTGGGGGCCCAGCCACGTGGAGTGGCTGAGTGATGGAGCAGCTGATGGTCAAACATGCGATAGGAAGGGTCTACAGTGGAGGCACTGGTGTTGGCATCCCTAGATAGACATCGCTGGAAGCCCTGGGAGTAGACCAGATGGCCGGGGCCGTCATCACAGCATGGAAGCGAAGATGTACCAGGGAAGGAGCATGGGAAGCTCCAACATTGAAAGGATAGGCAGGAGAAGCAGAACTCTGAGAGGAGAGTGCAAAGAAGCAGACAGAGGGGTGGGAAGGGAGCCTGGGGGTGTCAGGTCCCAACATGTCCAGGGCCCTTTGGGTTCCATAGCCTAGTGTCCTCCACCCCCACCCAGCATCAGAGCCATTGTCTCCATCTCCCTTCTGGCTCAGGATTTTGTTGTTTCAAGTCCCCCTGGGTCCTGCTCCTGACTTCTCTGTCACAATGGCTGTGACTAGTGATGGACATTGTCTCAAGTTCTCTCTGCTGAGAGCATTGCTGACTGTCTAACCAGAAGCTTCCGGGTTGAAATCCAACATTTCTAAAGCAGCTACATGTTTTTTCATTTCTGAGCGCTTACTTTTTTGGTTTTGAAAATATAATCCAATAGCTTCTGCTTCACATTTTTTAATTAAAAATTTTTTCATTGTAGTAAAATACCCATAACATAAAATCTGCCATTAAGCACTGAATTCGCCATTTTAAGTGTAC
>NW_006796716.1:4199720-4202952 GCF_000442215.2 Lipotes vexillifer | reverse complement strand
AGCAGCATTAAGTCCATCCACATTGTTGTGCGACCACCACCGTCCTTCTCCGGAACTTTTTCATCTCCCCAAACTGTAGCTCTGTCGCCATTCAACAGTAACTCCCAATTCCTCCTCATCCCACCCCTGGCAACCACCACGTTACCTTCTGTCTCTACAAATTTGATTACTCCAGGGATTTCATATTACTACTCATAAATACTCATAGAGTAGTTGCTTTTTTCTTGTGACTGGCTTATTTCACTTAGCACAATGTCTTCAAGGTTCATGCATGTTGTAGCATGTCTCAAAATTCCCTTCCTTTTTGAGGCTGAATAATATTCCATTGTATGTACAGACTACATTTTGTTTATTCATTCATCCATTGATGGGCGCTTAAATTGCTTTCACCGTTTAGTTTTTATGAATAACACTGCGATGAACATGGGTGTACAAATATTTCTTCCTGCCTCTGCTTTCAATTCTTTGGGCTAGATGCCCAGAGGTGGAATTGCTGGACCATATGGTCATTCTGTTTTTAAGTTTTTGAGGAACCATCATACTGTTTTTCACAGTGGCCGCACCATTTTACATTCCCACCAACGATGCACGAGGGTTCAATTTCTCCGCATCTTTGCCCAACAGCTTCCATTTTTAGTAATGAATTCCACCCATTGGCATATATTGTTATCACAGGCTTACTCTGTAGCCTCCCTCTAGGTTGTTAACTGCTGGAGGGAAGAGTCTCTATTCTGTCCTGCCTCTGGGACATATGGCTAATTGTTTCTCATCACCTCTCTTGCTTCCTGGGCCCTGCTTGCTGGGAGGGCGGGCAACACAGGGTAGCCGATGATTCCTAATTCCAGCAAAGGCAGCGTCGTGGTGGAACATGAAGTCGTCATGGAGGCAGACTTCACTTCAGAGTTTCAGGAGCTGTTTGCAAACCTCACTAAGATCATAAAGGCCAAGGTTATGAATGAGACCGGAAAGCTACCCAGTAATTCTGAAGCGTGCAAAAGTAAGCCCACCTAAAACCCCTTGATGTTGGTGGGGAAAGGATGGGAGGGGTCGCTTAGGGAGGTCTCAGCCCCGTCCCCACACCTCACATCTCTCCTCTCTTCCGGAGCTCCAGAGACCTCCCTCAAGGATCCAGCAGTCAAGCCCGGATACCTTCCACAGACTCTGTGCTGCTGCCAGCAGGTCCCTCCCAGTCCCGGGCTGAGGTTGTCATCAGCCCTAACGTCCCCATCTGAGCAAGCTCACAGGCCCAGCTGCACCTGGGGATGGGCCAAAGATCCTACTAGTCTTGTCCGCAGCAAGGAGGAGGGGAAGGCTGGCTGCCCCCAGGGGGCAGAGGTGCCGTATCTATTTTGTTCTTTCCCACCACCCTGGGCAGATGTCTCATTCCTGTGCTACAGTGAGGAGGACACCTTCGTGAATGAGACCGTGAAGCTTGGCTTTGACCCGCAAGGTGAGCAGCTCCGCAGAGTGTGGATGGTAAACCTGAGGGCTACAGAGGGCGTGTTCACCAGGCTGACGCTTCCTGCCCGCCCCCACCCCCAGAGCAGTGCACTCAGAATGTTGCCAAGGAATTCGCCCAGTTCTGCTATGTGGATGATCTGGATGGGAAGCTGGCCTGTGTGACCAAGTGCACCCTGGGGACGAAGTCGCAAATGAACTGTCACCACGGCAGGTGCCAGCTTCAGCAAAGTGGCCCCCGTTGCCTGTGAGCGCCTGTTCCCTCTAAGCCCAGCATCTACCCTCTCCGGTGGCAGGGCCCCACTCTCCCCGACAGTCACCCAAGGGGGCAGGGTGGGAGTGGGCAGAGCTCGCAAGGCACCCCTCCCCCCTCCCCTACACCCCTCTTTCTTCTACCCAGGTCTCTCATCTTCCACCCCACCAGAGGGAGAGGGAGGTGCAGATTATAGACACAGGCATCGTAGGACTGAGCAAGCCCCTTCCTGAAAAAGTTCCAGTTATCAATTTCCAAATCTATATCTATGGATCTCTATCTCCATCTGTCATTCGTTTCCCTGACATCATCCCAGCCACCGTGCCATTATCACCTCCCGCTGTAGCTGGGACGCTACATTTGGGAGATCATAAATTAAAGTACAAAATATAAAACACGGTCACAGGCTGTCAAAGTGCCAGCTACTTAGTGTTTAGATGGGTGAACATCACGTGTTCGGGACGAGGTACCGGCACTCTCGGATTCTGAATTCCTGCTCCGCAGATCTGTGGTCCCTGCACCCCCTCCCCGCCCCTTAGCCTTGGGAGTCAGGGAGAGCACCCAGCAACTGTCCTCAGAGGGAGAGCTGGTTTCCTGTGCTTTGACATTGATTTTTTTCTTTCGGGAGACTGGGCGGGTGAGGGATGCTGGTGGGCTGGCCTGAGCTTGTGTGTGTCCCCAGGTGCCTGAACTCGGACACGCACTGGCACTGGGGAGAAAGCTGTGAATTTAGCACCAGCAAGAGCATGGTGTATGGGATCGTGGGGGCCGTGGTGGTGCTACTGGTGGTCTCGGTGGTGGTCCTGGCCATCTTACTCAGCCAATCCCAGAGAAAACTGCACAGGTGAGCTTCTGGGGCTGGGGCTGGGCCTGGGGAGAGGGGACCACAGTCAGAATATCCTGAGGCTCTGCTCCTTCCAGCTGAGTAGTCAGCTGAGGCCCAGGGCAGCCTGCTGATCTGACAGGACATGTCTGTTTGGCAGAGAAATGGAAACAAAAACATATGTACTGAAATTGGATTAGGTAATGAAATTACCTGGTGCTTGTTATCACCTTGGCTTCCCTAGAGCAACACCGTCACACTCGGACACTGGGAAAGACTGCTGTCGCTTTCCCCCAATTGCAAAATGCATAAGATCCACCTGAGAAGGTTGAGTAATGCTCAGCACAGCACCTGGCCGGCAATCAAAGGGAACTGCCCTGACTCTAGTCCAATGCCCCCATCTCACAGATAAGGACGCTGAGGCCCACTGAGGAGTTGGTGGGGGGTGGGGGGGCAGGCCATGGTAACATCCCCAGGAATGCTTTTTGTTTTCTGCCGCTGTCGCTGGGGGCAGTCTCCTCCCTGACTCAGGGCTTGGCCAGGACAGCCCCTTCCGGAAGCCCAAGGTTCAGAGGCATCTGAGCCCCCTCCCCTGCCTCTCTGCCACGAGCTGCTCACGGCATTTCTGTTGGCAGGCAAGAGTACAACCTGGGGCTTCCCTGGTAGCGCAGTGGTTGGGAGTCCGCCTGCCGATGCAG
>NW_006796716.1:4195937-4199171 GCF_000442215.2 Lipotes vexillifer | reverse complement strand
GTCCGGGAGGATCCCACATGCTGCGGAGCGGCTGGGCCCGTGAGCCATGGACACTGAGCCTGCGCGTCCGGAACGGGAGAGGCCACAACAGTGAGAGGCCGGCGTACCGCAAAAAAAAAAAAAAAAAGAGTACAACCTGTCTCGAGACAGGCAAGAAGAAGATGTCCTTGTCAACTTCCAGAGCACCGGCGTCTGGGAAGGTAGGTCTCATCAGGGGCCAGGATGGGGCAGGCTGGAGGGTGTAGAAATGCCGAAGTCGGACTCAGTGGGGTTGTGGGTGACACGCACGCACATCCTGCCAGGTCGCCCCGCATCTGCTGCAGTAGCCAGGCTCCCCCGCAGCCTCCTGACCCCGAGCCTGCACGGGCAGCCCCTGCTGACCCTCTGGCCTTTTCTCGCTCCTCCCTGTCAAGTTCCATGCCCTCCAGTCTGTGGCCCATGCCGTTGCATAGACTGGGCTGCTTCCGGTGGTCTGAGTCTCTGCGCACCCACATCCCATCCTGTTGCCAAAATCCGGTTCATAAGCTGCCCCTCCATGGAGCTCCGCATGGGTTCAGCCTGCTCTGGCTCCCAGAGCTGCTCCCGGTCCTGCACCAGCTTCTGTGCAAAACCCTTCCCAGTATTCCTGACAAACACGATAAAGGGATTCCAGGGATGGCTGAGAGCCGGATCCTGCCCCCGGAGACCACCCCCGGAACACCAGATGCACACAGTTAATAGGATGATAGGGCCATGGCCGGGGCTTGACGGGGCATAGATCTACCTGCCCCAGCCCAGAGTGGGGCGGGGGTCAGACAAGACTGCGGAGGGGCATGCCTGAGCTGAGAGCCAGGGCAGTGGTGGGGAGTAAGCCATGTGTTTCCTGCTTCCATGGACATACAGCCCAGTGGGCAGCGAGGCCTTGTCCCGTGATGGTAAGGGAAAGGGCTTTCCAGGCAGGGGGCCCTACTTAAGAAAGGACATGGAGGTGGGAAAGAGCACGATGTGTGGGGGGTCTGACCCCCCAAGGGCGGGTCAGTGGGACGGGAGAATGACAGAGCCAGGTCAAGGCTGGCCAGTGGGCCATGATGGGGGGACCTACAGGAGGGGCTTTAAGGGAGGGGGACCAGTCTTCGTTTTGAGCAGCTCACTCAGGAGGATCTAAGCGGGACAGCACGAAAGTGGAGAGTCCAGGGAGGGAGAGGCACAGTACCACAGGTGAGGGACGATGAGGCCGAGTGGGGGTGGCAGAGACCGGGAGGCGTGGACAGCAGATGACATCGCTCAGATGCCAGTGAGTCAGGCAGGGCGTGTTGTTTGCAGGCTCCGGGTGGGGATGACGGGGCGCAGTGGGGAGAAGGAGCAGGTGGGTTGCGCTGGGCGGGGGTGGGAGGGCAGGGTACGGGGGGGCACCCCAGATCTGGCCAGTCCGAACAGGCCTGCGGCCTGTGGGCAGCACTGGAGGTCAACTCAGCCCAACCCACGCTGGGGAGACAGTGGGCGAGGAGGGCAGGTGGAGGGCCGCGTGGGGGATCTTGAAGGAAAGCAGCAAAAGAATGTTCTGGAAGATGCCAGGAGGACCCGGAGCCTGGGGCCCGGAGGCCGAGGAGGGAGTTTGTCTGCAAGATGGGCACAGTGGGTGCTGGACACGTGCCAACTCAAACAAGAGATTCCAGGCGCAGCTGCTTTCTGTCTGCTGTGGCTACCGTTGCCATGAGAAAGTGTGCACGGTGACCGCAAGCAGTCCCATCCTCCTGCCCCACCCAAACCAAGTGGCCCCTGGGCCTGGGGCCCCTGCTCACCAGCCAGGACTTTTGACCCCAGAGCATGTCGGAGGGCTGCTGCTCTGGTCCCCTCCTGTTCCCACGTGACCCTGGGCCAGCTCCCCACGTCCCCTCCCGAGCCTCAGACAAACTGCACTGTCGGGAGGACGGATGGGCAGTGGGAAAGGAGTTTAGGGCAGCTCTGGGGCTGACTCTTCAAAGCTGTTCCTTTTACTGGAAAAAACCCCTCCTCTGGGCCTCTTCGGCTTCCCCCAGGCTCACTCTCACCCCAGTACCTCTCCCTACGGGTCAGAATCTGCAGGGGGACAGGTTTGGCCTTGAAAATGTCTACAGACACTTCCAGCCTTCCCTGCAGAGCGTGGACCCCACCACAGAGGTGACTCAGGAGCTGCCCCCCCCCACCAGCTAGGGGCTGCTACCCTGCCCCCCACCCCCTGGGGCTGCCTGGGGAGGGCGGGGCACCCTCGGCCCAGAGGCAGGTCGCTCCCCGGGGACGCAGCCATCACCACTGGCCCCTCAGCCGTACCTCCTCTCTCCCACCCCCCAGCTCCACATTCAGAGGCTCACGGTGGTGACAACTGCTCAGTGAGGGGGACAGGGGCTCTCACCCCTCACCTAGATGTGGACGACGAGATAGCAGCCAACAGAGCCCTCCACAGGCCCCGGGGCCGCCAAGAGGAATCAGACGTCAGGGCCCAAGGACGGTCCTCTCAGGGCTGCTGGGTTTGCCCCATCCTCACTGTTGTGACCACCCTCTGCTCCCTTGCCCTCCATCCAGGAGCCCCAAGGCATCTTGTTTGCTCTATGGTGACACCCACTCTGGAATTTCCTACCATAAAAGAGCAAGTCTTAGGACTTCCCTGGTGCGCAGTGGTAAATAGGGAGTATAAACAGAACAATTTCCAGTAATAAAATTGAATCATTAATTAAAAACTGACAACTAACAAAAGTTCAGGATTAGATGGTTTCACAGGTGAATTTACCAGACATTTAAGGAAGAGAGAAGACCTATCCATCTCAAACTCTTCTAAAAAATTAAAGAGGAAGAAGTGCTTTTTCACTCATTCTATGAAGCCAGCATCACCATGATAAAAAAACCCATTCAAAGACAACACAAAAAAAAAAAAAAAAAAAAAAAAAAAAAGAGCAAGTCTTAAAGTGCAGAGCGTAGCCTGAGTGGTCTCCTCCCCTCCCCTGCAGGGGCCTGGCTGCAGGCCTGCACGTCTGGGAGGGTCCTTCCCGGGAGAGCACTCCTTCCAAGGTTGGAGGCCAAATCTCGGCCCCTCCCGTGCCCCACATGTGGGTCAGGGAGCCCCTTGTCTGCTCCAAGCAGGGGCAGGGGCGGGCCCACCTCTGCCTGAGGTCTCTGCGGCAAACAAACTTAGGGTCACATCCCGAGAGTGGACCTAGGGCCCAGGGATGGGAGGGAGCCCTCAGAAGGGCCAAAGAGTGAGTGCTTTCCCCTGCTGAA
>NW_006796716.1:4191198-4195649 GCF_000442215.2 Lipotes vexillifer | reverse complement strand
CTGCTGAACTTGAGAGGGGCCTAGGCCACTCCCGATGACCAGAGGGGCTGTGCTTACCTGTGAACCCACAGACCCAAGAACTCTCAGCCATCCTGGGGCTGGGCACTGGCCCAGCTGCGTCCATGACCTGCACCCTGTGACCTGCTGGGGTACCCATGGCGGCAGTAAAGCTGGCTTGAGAAGAGGGGAGAGGGGCCTCATTCCCTGGGGCTGGAGTCGAAAGCAGGGCACCCTTCTCCTCGGAGGCTCAGGCCCACCCAGTCCTCCACCTTCCACCTCCCTCCAGGGGTCCCATTAGTTCTTCCAGGCTGCTTCAGGCCCTGTGCCTGCCTCTTCAGAGCGGTGACAAATCTGATGGCCTGTGTGCCTATGTGCTGCCCAGCCAGGGAGGGGCTCCCCTTCCCTCTGCCCTTTGGCCTGGAACACAGCTGAACCTCCAGTCATTAGTGAAGCTTCCACACTGCCTCAGATGACCCCCAGCTCTCTGGTGTCTCAGGATCAAAGGGCTTGGGGCCCATTTATTTCTGGGGTTTCCTGACCGACATTCATTTCGCCAGTTCCCGAAAGGGTGAAAGACAGGTGCGCTGCCTTCCAGACTCAGTCACCAGTCTCCAAAGTCGAGACTGGTGACAATGACACTCTGACTGCTGCCTCTGGTCCTTCAGCTCCCACCCCCACATGGTGAATGACGCCCGCCCACCCACTGCCCTCACAGCCCCAGCCCTGCCATCTCCTGGACCTGCCCACGCCCAGGGAGGGCTGTGTCTTGGGGCCACAGTTGGGGGTACCCTCAGCCTCCTGCCCCTCGCCTACTCCTCTCCCCTCCCCTGTGAGATTTGGGGGAAGAGCCAGGGCTTTGGGGCTCATCTGAGTTAGCCTTAACCTCTCTGAGCCTCAGTTTCTGCTCCAGAAAGTGAGAATAAGAAAACTGACTTGCGGACTTCCCTGGTGGTGCAGTGGATAAGACTCCACACTCCCAATGCAGGGGGCCCAGGTTCAATCTCTGGTCAGGGAAGTAGATATCACATGCATGCCACAACTAAGAGTTCAAATGCCACAACTAAGGAGCCCTGGGGCCACAACTAAGGAGCCCACCTGCCTCAACTAAGACCTGGTGCAGGGCTTCCCTGGTGGCGCAGTGGTTAAGAATCCACCTGCTGGGCTTCCCTGGTGGCGCAGTGGTTAAGAATCTGCCTGCCAATGCAAGGGATACGGGTTCGAGCCCTGGTCTGGGAAGATCCCACGTGCCGCGGAGCAACTAAACCCATGCGCCACAACTACTGAGCCTGTGTGCCACAACTACTGAAACCCCTTCAGGGCTTCAGCAGGCACAGCCCCTTATTTATTTTTTAAAATAAACATTAAAAAAAAGAAAAAGAAAAAGAAAACTGACTTGTCAGGGATGGAGAATCAGACAGAATGCCCCAGGCATGATCCTTGGCACATGACAGTTGCTCAGCCAATGGCAGGGTCTGTCCTTACCCCGCGAATATGCCCCTCCAACCCCCTCTCACCTCCCACCCCTGCCCCAGATGCCCGGGGTTCTCCCTTACATGACACAAGACAAATGTCTTACATGTCAGCTCTCTCCAACTCTTGTCCTGGCCATTTCTGCATCACCCCATCCCTGCCTTGTGCGCTGAGGTTGTCACAGGGCTGTCAGGCATCCCGGAATCAGGGGAAAGGCCACTGCTGTAGCCAAATGGGCACAAGATAGGGTTTGGGGACAAACCCTAACCCTAACCCAGATTCTAATCTTGCCATGAAGCAGCCGTGTGCCATAGGACAACTCAGTTTGTCTCTGGCCTCAGTTTCTCCCCCTAAAGGACAAAGGTTGGGGCCTCTAGGATTCCTTGCAACTCAGCTGCCCAGGGCTCCATGGCCGTAGGACAGGGTTCGGGTGGGCAGAAGATGATAACGGGTCCTCGTTGGACCCTCCAGGATCTACTCTGCCCCTCACCTGCCCCCAGAGAAAGAAGGAAGGGAACAAAGGCTGAAATCAAACTGTTGACCTCAGGATTCCCACCCTCTAGGGGTGTCATCCTGGGATCGCCTGGGCGAGGGGGGAAGGGAGTTGGGGGGCCGAAGTGGGGGGCTTATGCTGGGCCCTGTAGATGTCATTCAAACAGCCACGTCCTGGCCTGTGTCCTGCCCTAAGTTCACGACCCCAGGAGCAGTGGGGGCTCCTGACACCCTGTCCCTGACCCTGGACAACTCTCCTTCAAGGAGGAAATGGGGTGAGGGAGGGGGAGAAAGCACACCCAAGCATAATCATGGAGCCTGTGGCCTCCTTGGCCCAAACCTGCCCACAAGAGGCAGGGCCTTCTCTGGGGGCCAACCTGAGGGCTGACTGGGCAAATGAAGACGATGGAGGTGGGAAGAGGGGGAGGGAGGCTGGGGCAGGGTGGAGCAGTGGCTTGGCTTGCTCTAAAGCGGGGGGTGCTTCACTGATTTGAGCCCTGCCACTCCTTGGCATAGATTCCCAGAGTAACAGAACCAGGAGCTGCTATCTTATCCGTAGTAAGACTGACACCCTCTTTCCGGAACTTTCAATGCCTTCCAGACTCTTAGTCACTTATCTCTAATGGGGGCATTTGGGGCACTGTGATGTGCCTTAGGGAAGATCTTTCCGCCTCCCTCTCAGATGCCTCCACCCTCCCCTGCCCCGCCCTCTTTCTTCCTGCTTCTCCCTTCCCTCTTTCTGGCCCTCTCTTCCCTTCCCTCTCCCTTTCTTCCCCTTCCATTCTCCCCACCTTTCCCCCATCACCCCTTAGCCTCTAACCACTTTCTGCACACTGGGACTCATCGCATCTCTGGCCTCAGTCTCCCCCTCTGTGAAATGGAGCCTTTCAGACTCTCTGCTCCTGTTGCCCAGGATTCTGTGGCCTTTTCTCTGGGCCTGGCATTCACTGGTCTGGAGACCCCTGGCCAGCTTTGAGTGGCATCTGACTCTCCCATGTTTCTTCTCTGGGGACCCGGAACCATATGCCTCCTCAGGCTATGGGGCTAAAGATGGCAGGATGGGGCGTGGGCCTTGAGAAACATCCTGGTGGCCTGTGCTCGGCCTTTCCTTTTCCCAGAAGACACACCCTTTCCCGCTGCCCCCGCTTTCAGCACACCCCAGTTATATTGTACATGAAAGAAACACGAACCAGTTCAGCCCAGTGCAGCCCTGTCCAGCCTTAGCAAGTGCCTTCTCGCCTTCCACACGAATGGGACCAAGGCCTGGTTGCTCAGTCCTCTGTCTATAGCAGGTCCCTCTGTCCTTTCCACCCTCCGCCTTATCCTCCCCTGCCTGACATCATCTGATCTGGGCCCTTTCATTTGCCCCTGGTCCCTGTTTCCACCACCATCCTACCCTTGTCCTCCTTCTGAGAGCCTGGGGAAGACAGACTCAAGTGTCTATCCCTCCCACACCCCCTATCTCACCCCGAATAAGGCCCACCTCCTCTGAGGGAGCTTCCTGGGGGTCTCCACTAACTTGTCTCCCCTAGAACCCACCCCTGTGACCACAGGTGACCAGAAAGAGATTGTATGCGCTTCCTGTGGCTGCTGTAACACATTCCCACAACCTGAGTGGCTTAGAAGGACAGGAGTTTATTGCCTCACAGTCACAGAGGCCAGAAGTCCAAAACCAAGCTGTCAGCAGGACCGCGCTCCCTCTGAGGTTGGCAGGGAAGGGTCTGTTCCCGGCCTCTGCCCTGGCTTCTGGTGGCTGACTGGCGATCTTGGTGTCCATTGGCTTGTGGCCACGGCACCCTTATCTCGCCCTTTACCTTCACGTGTCCTGCTGCCTGTGCACATATCTGTGTCCAAACTTCCCCTTTTCGCAAGGAAGCCAGTCGTTTTCGATTAGAGGCCCACCCTACTCCAGTGTGACCTCATCTTAACTAATTATATCTGCAATGACCCTATTTCCAAATGTCACATTCTGTGGTACAGGGGTTAGGACTTCACCATATGAATTTGGGGAGGGGGACACAACTCAACCCGTAACAGAGGCCATGAGGAGTTTCAAGCATGGGAGTAATCTGACAGATGTGTTTTGAAGAGATCCCTCTAGCTGGCTCCAGTCCATTCATTTCCTAGGGCTGCAGTAACAAAGTAGCACAAACAGGGTGACTTAAAGCAACAGAAATTCATTGTCTCACAGTTACAGAGGCCAGAAGTCCAAAGCCAAGGTATCAGCAGAGCTGTGCTCCCTCTACAAGCGGCAGAGGGAGGATCTGTTCCAGGCCCCTCCGCCGGCCGCAGGTGATTTGCTGGCTACCTTGGCATCCTTGGCTTGTAACCTCATCACCCTGATCTTTGCCCCTTCATCTTCAGTGTCCTTCTCTGTGTGCATGTCTGTGTCCAAACTTCCCCTTTTGACAAGGACACCAGTCATTTTGGATCAGGGTTTATCCTAACAACCTCATTTTAACTTAATTACCTCTGTAAATATCTCCAAA
>NW_006796716.1:4182661-4191022 GCF_000442215.2 Lipotes vexillifer | reverse complement strand
CTTTGGGGGGGGGGGGGCGGAGCACAATTCAATGTGTAACAATTGCCAAGGATCAAAAAGCTAGATAGCATATTGGGTGTGGGAAACAGACACGGCTGCAGAGGGGCAGAGGGAATGGAATTGCTATAATTCTATAGAAAGAAGTGACACAGTATTGAATACTTATGCCCTTTCACAAGGCAATTCCGATGTTTAGGGATTTACCCTATAGATACACTCACAGACCCATCCAAGGTCGTGTGTACAAGGATATTCAGATTCCCTGCAGCAAAGGGGAAGACTTGAGTCTATTGGTTTTCTATTGCTGCCCTCACAAAGTACCACAAACTTAGTCAGTTAAAACATCACCCTCTGATTATTCCACAGTTTTGTGGGTCAGAAGTCTGGGCATAGGCATGGTTCAGCTGGGTTCCCAGCTTAGGCTCTCACTAGGCTGAAATCAAGGTGTCAGCAGGGCTGTATCCCTTGCTGGGGGCTCTGTGGAGGAATCCGCTTCCAGACTCATTCAGGTTGTTGGCAGAAGAGAGTTTGCGAGGGGGCCCCTCCACCTGCAGAGCCAGCATTGGTGGGTCCTCATGCTTTGAATTTCTCTGATTTCCATTTTGCTCCTTTCCTCTGTTTTTAAGGGCTCATGTGATAACATTGGACCTGCCCTGATAATCCACAATAATCTCTCTATTTTAACTGATAGGTCAGCTGACTAGTAACAGGTATCCTGTTACTCTATTTTGGCCAGAAGCAAAAGAATAATTACTTTGATTAAGGTCTTTGATTAGTGTTTAATCTATTTTACATACTTGGTTAATTAAATTCCGTGAACCGTTGCATTTATAAAATTAATACATTACATTTCCTATTTAAAGTTTCCCTTTTTTTTTTTTGGTTTTGTTTTTGCGGTACGCGGGCCTCTCACTGTTGTGGCCTCTCTCATTGCAGAGCACAGGCTCTGAACGCGCAGGCTCAGCGGCCATGGCTCATGGGCCCAGCCGCTCCACGGCATGTGGGATCTTCCCGGACCGGGGCACGAACCCATGTCCCCTGCATTGGCAGGCGGACTCTCAACCACTGCGCCACCAGGGAAGCCCAAAAGTTTTCCATTTTTGATTAACAAACAAAAACCTTCCAACGACTCAAGAAACTTCACAAATCTAATACAATTAAATATATGTTTTTTTAAGCTTCCCCCAAACTAAAGTAATTCTACTAACCTAATAAATTAAATGCATCTATATGATGAATCCTAAGTTCTTCTAAGTGTTCTGATACTGTTTATAACCTTAGCAAGGTTTTAATGTAAAATTACAAGTCTAAATCACTCACTTAGTTATATATTTTATATTGACATTCCAATAGGCCAAATTCTCTTGAATGTTACAAATATATTAAATCCCAAATGTGAAGAGATTGTTTGATACAAAAATATTAATACTAAAGGTCTGAATTTATTTGGGACGACTAGAGTAATTCTGTTCCTGGGGTTAAATGGCACCCTTCACTGTAGCAGTTAGGATACTTTTGTATCTGCTATAACAAGTATGCCCCAAATGTATAATGGCTCCACCACAAAAGAAGGTTCTTCTTGCTTATGTAACAGTGTTCCTGGTTGGCAGCTAGCTTTTCTCCATGTGGTGATTCAGGGATCTAGGTTCCTTCTTCCAGGGGCTTCCCTATTCCCTTGGATCTCCTCACCACGTGTCTCTAACTGGTAAGAGCAATTAGTACCATCAGGGAAGTTGTATGGACCACATCTGGAAGTGGCATCCATCACTGTGGTCACATTCCATTGGAAGGGACTTAGTCATGTGTATTTACTAACTTCTCTGAAATCTGGCTCCCGAATTGGGCACGAGCTCCCTTTCTCACAGCTTCACAGCTGGACATTGCTCCCACCTCCCCGAAGACCTGCAAGACGTCATCCCCCACCCCAATCTTCTTGCTTCGCGTCTATGTGGATTAAGTTCTGACGACTGATTTCTCGGCTGTGAAACAAGCAAGGTGGTTGCAGTGCCAAAGCCCCTCCAGAGGAGAGTGGGGGACTCATAGGAGTTGTGAGAGAACGAAGGACCCCCAGAATGGGAAGGAGCGTTATAACTCCAGGAGCTATAACTTCTCTTTCTCTTTCAGATCTCAGTGAGGACAGGGCTGTCTGGGATGGAGGAAGGTATGTATCCCAGGAGGACCCCCAGTGCCAGCAGCTATGGACGAGCTATGAAGTGACGTACTGCAGCCCTGCGGTACTGAGAAGGGGGCACCTTCATGCAAAGGGATTGGAACAACCCCCAGCAGGCTAGCAAAGGAACCAGATTTTATAGCCCATGGCAACTACTGGTGTTGGCCGCCTCTCTGAACGTGATGGTCTCCCTTCTGTCTTCCTGTACACCTGAACTTACCAAGGAGGAAGAGGAGAGAGACCACAGTGTTTGGAAACTCTCAAGTAGAAACACCATGGAAGCTCTGATAGGCTTGTCACGATATCAGGCGAAGGCCTCCCTCTCATTCCAGGAAGGTTCTTCCTCCTGCTTGCTCAGTTTCAGCACCAAGGACAGCGACCCCAATCAACTCGCTTACAGCTGTGATCACTTAACCCTGGACTGAACTTTCCAATAGACAAAATGCTCGCGTAAGATTTATTGCATTCCATGTCTATGAAAAACATATGTTTTAAAGTATATAGTGTTTTCTTTGAGTATATAGCATTATGAATATTTTTAAAGTTCTTATTTTTATCTGCAGGTTCTCATTTTCTTTTTCTAGTCAATGTAATCATCTCTGTTTAATCGGTAAAAACAACAAGACAACTTCATTACATTTTTCATGGTTCCCAGACCTTTCTCCAGTCAACGCCCTGTGCAAGCTCCCCTTTATCACTTGCTTGTCTCTCTCTCTTCCTCTCCCCCGGGAACGTAGAGTCTGATAAGTTTGGCCTCAAGATGACTAAAGGGAAGTCTGCAGCCAGGAAGAGTGCCAGGCCCTGACCTCCCCCATCATCATTCGCTGACCACCGAGGATGCCCCGAGTGAGGCAGAACCCCCGCATAACTCACTCACACGATACAGGAACTTACTTCCTCCTGTGAGAGAACTAAGTTCTCCTTCTGGAAATGAGCTCATGTGTCTTTCCATAGATCTGAAGAGGTGGAGTCTTGGGTTCTCTTTCCAGCTTTCTCATCATATCTCTGGGTTAAGTTCGGGAAAGTTCATATTTGACCATTTGGATTCAATTTTGCCTTCTGCTGAATAAAGACTTGGTTGTTTCTAAAGTCCCCCTCATTGCTATCATTTTTAACATTATTAGGATGTTTTATCACTATTCCTGTCATGCAGCTCGGGATTCATTTTGTTGTGCAAGGTGTCTCCCACAGGCCACCCCACTTAAACCTCAACCTAAGAAAGAGGCTAATCTCTGCTGCCCCCTCACGGACACTTACAGCATCTGCAGGCACCGTTTGGCTTCTCCCCCATGAGAGATCTTTAGGCTTCACTTGGTTTCTTCTCATATTTGCCATCAAACTACTCAGCTCCTAAAACTGGGCTGTCTTAGTCCATTCGGGCTTATATAGTAGGGCTTATATATATTAGGGCTTATATAGCCATATACTGGATGGCTTAAAAACAACAGACCTTTATTTCTCACAGTTCTGAAGGTCAGGAACTCCAAGATCCAGGTGCTGACAGATTCAGTGTCTGGTGAGACCCCATTTCCTTGTTCATAGTCAGCTGTCTTTTTGCAATACCCTTCCCACACCTTCCTCTCTAGAACCTGACTCATCCTGAAAAGCCAATTCCACTTCCTCCAGGAAGCCCTCTCTGATACAACCCTTCACAAGTAATCTCTCTCATCTATGTCTTTCTGGCTGCTACAACAAAATACCATACACTGGGTAGCTTAAACAACAGACGTTGATTTTCTCACAATTCTGGGGGCTGGAACTCCAAGATCCAGCGTGCTGACAAGATCGCTTTCTGGGGAGCGCTCTCTTCCTGGCTTGCACACTGGTCCCTTGCTTGCCGTGTGCTCACCTGACCACTTTTTTGTGCGTGCACACACTGGAGGTGGGGAGGGTTCAAAAAAAGCAAGCTGTCTGGTGTCTTTTCTTATAAGAGCACTAATCCCATCAGAGAAAGGCTCCACTCTCATGACCTCATCTCACTCCACCTCCTAAAGGCCTCATCTCCAAAAACCATCACATTGCTGGTTAGGGCTTCAGCATAAGGACTTGGGGAAGGGGCACATTCAGTCCATAGCACCCCTTAACACAGCTATGTATACTTCTTACATCACATTCATAATTTTCCCTACACGGTCCCCTCAGGGTGAGGTTGTGGCTTTCTTCCCTTCTGTGCTCCCACAATGCCTAACACGGTGCCTTGTGCACAGAAGATGCTATTAATGCTTGTTAAATTTAACTGAATCAAGACTCATCTCCACAAAGTTTTTAAAAGCACCTCCTGCCACATTCATCCCATCGTTCTCTAGTCTCCTTTTGGGCTTGTGTCAACACGACATAACTGAATTCTTATTTGTTCTCTAATTGTTTCATACGTACCTATCTCTGATCCTACAGAAAAAGCCCCATGTGTGGTCATAGTATCTAATTCAGGCCATGCATGCCATGGGCACTTGTCCATCCTTTCCTCCCACAGCCAAGCCTTGCCCTCTCTGGAGAGATCAAGACAAAAGGAATGGTCGGCAAAGGCTCTTTTTCCATCACAGGGGGGCTGGGGTTTGGGAATAAATAAACATCCTGATTGCCTTTCTTCTCCTTCTCTGGATCTTTCCAGGTCAGATCCAGTCCCCCTGAGACCCTGGGAATGGGTCAAGTATGAAATAAGGCTGGAAGTTCAAGGACCACTCCCTGATGATAAACTAAGACTGATGCCATTAGCCTACCCTCAAAATGTGTAGAGACGAGGCAGATTTCCCAAAACTTCCTCTAAAAGTCAGCACTGTGCAGGCAGATTATAGTGTAATCTTTCGGATAACAGTAAGGGTCTTGGCATTTAGAACCCCAGAGATTTTACTAGACCTGGGAAGACGTGACAATTGTGTTTTGCTGCTGAGGGTGATGTGACTCTGTCGATGGCGTTTAGATTACACCCCCCAGGTTGGTCAGGCCTGATTCATCTGTGATGATACAGCCTGCAGGGAGCTGGCGGCTTCCTAAGTCAGGCTGCCTGACAAGAGGCAGGGCTCACAGGGGAGCCCGGCGGCTGAGGAAATTTACTGCGCGTTGTAGCCAAGGAAAGTGGAATCGGACCTGAGCGATAATCAGCCTGATTAGCTCAGTGCCTGGAGAGAGCCAAGGGCAGGGAGGCAGTGCGGGGTGGGGGTGGGGAGGACAGGTCAGCCAGCATCAAGGTGGAGCCCCAGGGCTGGGGTTTGCTAAGGTCAAGAGCAGCTCAGGCCCAGAGAAGTGTATGGAGCAGCAAACTCAGCGGGAACAAGCCCAACGCCCAGTCATGGGAGTGAAGGTGAGTCAGAAGCAGCAACCGGGCTGAAGGCTGGTAGGGGGGACATGCAGCGGCGGTGGTGGGAAGCCAGGATCGAGGAGGAGGACAGTGGGCAGAGCTGTGGTGTCCATAGTGCATCCCCTCCCTGGGCAACTTCTGGCCAAGTTAAATGCTAAAGATCTGCCGTCAGCAACCCGCTCTCAGGTCCCACCCCTGGAGACTCAGCCTGTGCAAGATGTGTCTGTCCAGAGCAGAGCTCACCAGCTTTGATCTTGGTGGCAGGCCACAAGGTTCTCATGGTGTGGCTTCAGGAATCCCAGCAGCTCTGGTTTTCGAGATAGAGTGGCAGCCTGCTGGCTCTGCCCTCCCCCTCCCCCGCCCCGTTTCCACAGGATTAAATTTTTGAATCTTCAAGAAAAGAAGATCCATCATGTCTGTCCAGCACTGAGTGACTTTCTCCTCCACAACCATTACAGGCTGTTGATGAGCCCCTGCCAGGTGGCACCTCCAGATTTCCAAAATCTTCCTGATCGCAGTCACAGCTCAACAATTTGTAAGGCTTTGCTCTCTGCCAGGCCTGGTGCCAAGCATGCATGTGCATTAATTCATAGCTTCCCAACCTAGGCGCCTCAACCCAGTGTGCCCTGAAAGGGTCACAGGTGGGTGGAGAGAGGGAGCCCCCTGCCCTTGGACCACCCACCACGGGGCTTGCCAGAGACTGGTGCCCTACCCTCAGGTAACCGCTTACCAATGCAATCATGTTTTCACGTGTGCCACTCATGGAAAAGGTTTGAAAGCACATAGTTATTTCATTTGATCCTTACAATAGCCCTAGGAGGCAAGGACCTTTAGCTCCTTTTTACAGATGAGGAAACTGAGGAGTTGAAGGGTTAAATCACTTGCTTGTGGTTACCCACGTAGGAAGAGGTAGGTTTGCATTGGGCGTGCTTAGTCTGAAAGCCAGCTATGTGAACAAGCCTTTAGGAAAGCAGACTGCCCTCTCTCCCACACCAGGACCACTGGGTCCTGATCGCTTTCAAGGCCAGCTCTCTCCCAACACCTCCATCAGGATGAAGGTTCTCTGCCTGGTAGGATGGGGGCCCTCTTTCAACAGCATTGGAGATGTCTGTTTCTGTGTTGCAGGGTAGACCAGATGGAAATGAAAGGGAAGATGCTCCTGGCTCTCTCATGCCCAGGGTTGAGCTAAAACCTTCCGGAGTGGGGAGGTAGGGGAGTGGGACACAGGTACTCAGCTGTTTTCTCTTCACCTTCCTCCCTTACTGAAATGGGGCTGTCTGCACTGCAGAGACCAAGGCTGAGTATATCCAGGCCTGGGATTTGGTCCAATAAGTCAGAGACGCCTAATTTGATGCTAGAGCAACCAAGCATTTGCTGTGCTTTCCTCCACTCTTGAACCTAGAAGGCAGGCTGACCCCAGGAACCCTGATGCTCTTCTCAGGAGCAGCCCCACAGGTCTGGCCGACCCCCCAAGACTTACCAGACACCAGCTCAAGACCCCCCCACACACACACACACTCCAAGGAGAGGCTAACCCCCTGTATTCGTTTCCTAGGGCTGCCATAACAAAGCGCCACAAACTGAGTGGCTTACACAACAAAAGTGTATTCTGTAGCAATTCTGGAGGCTGGGAGTCCAAGATTAAGGTGTCAGCAGAATTGGTTTCTTCTGAGGACCATGACGACAAATCTGTTCTATGCCTCCCTCCTGGCTTCTAACGGTTGGCTGGCAATCTTGGCAGTTTTGGGCTTGTACAAGCGTCATCCCTTCCGCCTTCACCTTTAGATGGCATTCTCCTTGTGTGCGAGTCTCTGCGTCCAGACTTGCCCTTTGTGTAAGAACTCTGGTCCTATTGGATTAAGGCCCAGCGTACTCCAGTATGACTTCATCTCAATTTAACTCACTACATTTGCAAGACCCTATTTCCAAATAAGGTCACGTGCTGGGGTACTGGAGGTTAGGACTCCAAAACACAAATGGGGAGGTGGCGGGACACACTTCAACCCATAGCATGGCTCTTCTCTTGCAACAGTTGTTCTCACACTTGGGAGAGGACCAGAATCACCATCAAAGAACACAGAGGCTCAAGTCTGTTACACAGGATTGGGACCAGGTGATTGTGATTTAGCACCAAGTGTGCCGACTCTGCTGAAGCAATTTTAACTGGACCTCAGGTGCGGAGGGCTGAGCTGGTTACACATCCCCCATAGCCCCACAGTCAACAATCCAGGCAAGGCTTATTTCTTATCAACCTGGCCCCCTGTTCCCTGCCTCCTCCTTCCCCTCCTCCATCAGTGCCCACTCCAATGTGCCACGTAGATATTAATTATACATTAATATATTAAGGTAGGCTTGAAAGTTATATCGTGCTGTTTTAAAATTATAGACGTGATGTGTCCTGTGGAGCTTGTCTTTTTCTGTGTCTATTCTTTTAGGCTTTTAAGGCCAGTCCACACGAGAGTTTCTCTGGGAGTTGCATTTCTAGGTCATCAGATTTACACATAACTTAGTTTCGCTGCTTTGCCGGATGGCTCTCCCGAATGGCTGTGCCCATGTTTACTCCCATCAGTTCCCATGTCTCCATAGACCTGCCTTTGGGGTGCAAAGTTACCAGTGAACATCTTCGAAAATGCTTGTCAGCCATTTAACTCCCATAATCTTTGTCTATTTTTCTTTGGGTGGCTTGTCTTTTAAAAATTGATTTGCAGGGGGCTTCCCTGGTGGCGCAGTGGTTGAGAGTCCACCTGCCTATGCAGGGGACGTGGGTTCGTGCCCCGGTCCGGGAAGATCCCACATGACCCGTGAGCCATGGCCGCTGAGCCTGCGCGTCCGGAGCCTGTGCTCCACAACGGGAGAGGCCACAACAGTGAGAGGCCCACGTACTGCAAAAAAA
>NW_006796716.1:4158252-4182560 GCF_000442215.2 Lipotes vexillifer | reverse complement strand
AAAAAAAAAAAAAAAAAATTGATTTCCAGGAAGTTATTGGATGTGAATCTCTTGTCAATTTCAGATATTGCAAATATGTCCAGCTGGACACCCATATCTTAATTGTCTTTGCAGTGCCCTTTGTTGAGCAGAAAAAAAAATTTTTCTTTCCCTTATATGGTTTGTGTTCTGGAGCTCCAGTTCAAAAAGTCTTCCTCTATACAACAATCTCGAAGGTACTCCCCTGCATAATCTGTTAGTTTTATGATTTTATTTTCCACATTTAGGTCTGGGCCTATTGGGAGTTCACCTCTCTGTATGCTGAGTCAGGGGTCTTAGTTTCCCATTGCTGCTGTAACAAATTACTACAAACTTAGTGACTTAAAAACCACACAAACATGGTGGAGTAGGAGGATGCGGAGTTCACAGCTTCTCACAACTAGGGCACCTACCGGGCACTGGTGGGGGACCTCGGACACATAAAGGGATGAGAGGAACCCCCGCGTGACCAGGTAGGATGTGTGTGGGGGGGGAGAAGTGGAGGCCAGATGGGACCAATGCCCCTGAGGGGTGGCTGGGGGAAGGGAAGGGTTCCCACGCTGGGAGAGGCCCACTCACCATGAGGGGATCAGTGGGGATGGGGATAGACCTTCGGGGGATTGGAGGACTGGAGGGGAATGCAGCCAGTGTTTCACCTGCCTGCTCCGTCCCCGGGGTCAGCCTGCTGGGGCCCCAGGCCTAAACCTCTGCCCTCCAAGGCCCCCTCCAGCCGTGCTGAGCCTAAGCCCTGCCCCTCCCCATCCCCGCTTCCCCCCTTCCCCTATCCCCGGACATTTTCCAACGGCTGGTCCTGAGCCTAGGCCCTGCCCCTGCCTAAGCCCCACTCCCTACAGCCAAGGCCTTTTCTTTTCTTTTCTTTTTTTTTTTTTTTGCTGTTGTGGTTCTGTTTTGCCTTGTTGTTTCATTTATACTTTTATTTTTTCTAATATATTTTTTACTTTCTAATATTATTTTATTTTTTTATTCTTTGTTATTGTCCTACTCTTTTTCTTTTATTTTTTTTTTGTCATGCCACACGCTTGCGGAATCTTGGCTCCCAGGCCGGGTATCAGGCCTGAGCTCCTGTGGTGGGAGCACTGAGTCCAAACTGCTGGACTAACAGAGAACCTCAGATCCCAGGGAATACTAATTGGAGTGAGGTCTCCCAGAGGTCCTCATCTCAGCACCAAGACCTGGCTCTACCCACTGCCTGCAAACTCCAGTGCTGGATACCTCAGGCCAAACAACCAGTGAGACAGGAACACAGCCCCACCCATCAAAAAAAAAGTGAGATGACAAAAAATATGTTACAGACGAAGGAGCAAGGTAAAATCTTACAAGACCAAATAAATGAAGAGGAAATAAGCAACCTACCTGAAAAAGAATTCAGAGTAATGATAGTAAAGATGATCCAAAATCTCAGAAATAGAATGGAGGTATGGATCGAGAAAACACAGGAAATGTTTAACAAGGACCTAGAAGAACTAAAGAATAAACAAACAGTGATGAGCAACACAATAACTGAAATGAAAAGTACACTAGAAGGAATCAATAGCAGAATAACTGAAGCAGAAGAATGAATAAGTGAGCTGGAAGATAGAATGGTGGAAATAACTGCCTAGGGGCAGAATGAAGAAAAAAGAATGAAAAGAATTGAAGACAGTCTCAGAGACCTCTGGGACAACATTAAACACACCAACATTCAAATTATAGGGGTCCCAGAAGAAGAAGAGAAAAGAAAGGGACTGAGAAAATATTTGAAGAGATTATAGTCAAAAACTTCCCTAACATGGGAAAGGAAATAGCCACCCAAGTCCAGGAAGTGCAGAGTCCCATACAGGATAAACCCAAGGAGAAACACACCAAGACACATATTAATCAAAATAACAAAAATTAAATACAAAGAAAAGATATTAAAAACAGCAAGGGAGAAGCAACAAAAAACATACAAGGGAATCCCCATAAGGTTATCAGCTGATTTTTCACCAGAAACTCTGCAGGCCAGAAGGGAGTGGCAGGACATATTTAAAGTGATGAAAGGGTAAAACCCACAACCAAGATTACCCAGCAAGGGTCTCATTCAGATTCAATGGAGAAATCATAAGCTTTACAGACAAGCAAAAGCTAAGAGAATTCAGCACCACCAAACCAGCTTTACAACAAATGCTAAAGGAACTTCTCTAGACAAAAACACAAGAGAAGGAAAAGACCCACACAAACAAACCCAAAACAATTAAGAAAATGGTAATAGGAACATACATATCAATAATTACCTTGAATGTAAATGGATTAAATTCTCCAACCAAAAGACGCAGACTGGCTGAATGGATACAAAAACAAGACCCGTATATATGCTGTCTACAAGAGACCCACTTCAGACCTAAGGACACATACAGACTGAAAATGAGGGGATGGAAAAATATATTCCATGCAAATGGAAATCAAAAGAAAGATGAAGGGGACTTACCAGGTGGCACAGTGGTTAAGAATCCACCTGCCAATGCAGGGGACATGGGTCTGATCCCTGGTCTGGGAAGATCCCACATGCCACAGAGCAACTAAGCCTGTGTGCCACAACTACTGAGCCCGCATGTCACAACTACTAAGCCCGTGCACCACAACTACTGAGCCTTCACTCTAGAGTCCATGAGACACAACTACTGAGCGCATGTGCCACAACTACTGAAGCCCATGTGCCTGGATCCCATGCTCCACAACAAGAGAAGCCACCACAGTGAGAAGCAATTGCACTGCAACAAAGAGTAGCCCCTGCTCACTGCAACTAGAGAAAGCCCGTGTGCAGCAACGAAGACCCAACACAGCCAAAAATAAATAAATATAATAAAATAAATTAATTAAAAAAAAAAGAAAGCTGGAGTAGCAAAACTCATATCAGATAAAACAGACTTTAAAATAAAGACTGTTATAAGAGATAAGGAAGGACACTACATAATGACCAAGGGATCAACCCAAGAAGAAGATATAACAATTATAAATATTTATGTACCCAACATAGGAGCACCTCAATACATAAGGCAAATGCTAACAGCCATAAAAGGGGAAATCGACAGTAACACAATAATAGTGGGGGACTTTAACACCCCACTTACACCAATGGGCAGATCATCCAAACAGAAAAGAAATAAGGAAACATGAGCTTTAAATGACACAGTAGACCAGATAGATTTAAATGATATTTATAGGCCATTCCACCAGATAGAGGCAGAATACACTTTCTTCTCAAGTGCACATGGAACATTCTCCAGGATAGATCACATCCTGGTTCAGAAATCAAGCCTCAGAAAATTGAAATCATATCTAGCATCTTTTCTGACCACAATGCTATGAGATTGGAAATCAATCACAGGAAAAAAAAAACTGTAAAAAACAAACTCATGGAGGCTAAACAGTGCACTGCTAAATAACCAAGAGATCACTGAAGAAATCAAAGGGGAAATTTAAAAATACATAGAAACAAATGACAATGAAAACACAATGACCCAAAACCTATGGGACACAGCAAAAGCAGTTCTAAGAGAGAAGTTTATAGCAACACAATCCTACCTCAAGAAACAAGAAAAATTTCAAATAAACAATCTAACCTTACACCTAAAGCAACTAGAGAAAGAAGAACAAAAAAACCCCAAAGTTAGTAGAAGGAAAGAAATCATAAAGATCAGAGCAGAAATAAATTAAATAGAAACGAAGAAAACAATAGCAAAGATTAATAAAACTAAAAGCTGGTTCTTTGAGAAGATAAACAAAATTGATAAAGCTTTAGCCAGACTCATGAAGAAAGAAAGGGAGAGGACTCACATCAATAAAATTAGAAATGAAAAAGGAGAAATTACAACTGACACTGCAGAAATACAAAGGATCATAAGAGACTACTACAAGCAACTCTATGCCAATAAAATGGACAACCTGGAAGAAATGGACAAATCCTTGGAAAGGTACAACTTTCCAAGACTGAACCAGGAAAAATTAGAAAATATAAACAGACCAATCACAAGTAATGAAATTGAAACTGTAGTTAAAAATCTTCCAACAAACAAAAGTCCAGGACCAGATGGCTTCACAGGTGAATTCTGTCAAATATTTAGAGAAGAGCTAACACGGATACTTCTTGAACTCTTCCAAAAAATTGCAGAGGGAGGAACACTCCCAAACTCATTCTATGAGGCCACCATCACCCTGATACCAAAACCAGATAAACATACTACAAAAAAAAGAAAATTACATACCAATATCATTGATAAACGTAGACCCAAAAATCTCAACAAAATACTAGCAAACAGAATCCAGCAACACATTAAAAGGATCATACACCACGATCAAGTGGGATTTATCCCAGGGATGCAAGGATTCTTCAATATACACAAATCAATCAATGTGATACAGCATATTAACAAATTAAAGAATAAAAACCATGCAATCATCTCAATAGATGCAGAAAAAGCTTTTGACAAAATTCAACACCCATTTATGATAAAAAAAAAACTCTCTAGAAAGTGGGCACAGATGGAACCTACCTCAACATAATAAAGGCCAGTTATGACTAACCCACAGCAAACATCATTCCCAATGGTGAAAAACTGAAAGCATTTCCTCTAAGATCAGGAACAAGACAAGGATGTCTACTGTCACCACTATTATTCAACGCAGTTTTGGAAGTCCTAGCCACAGCAATTGAAGAAGATAAAGAAAATGAATACAAATTGGAAAACAAGAAGTAAAACTGTCACTGTTTGCAGATGACATGATATTATACATAGAAAATCCTAAAGATGCCACCAGAAAACTACTAGAGCTAATCAACAAATTTGGTAAAGTTTCAGGATACAAAATTAATGCACAGAAATCTCTTGCATTCCCATACACTAACAACAAAAGATCACAAAGAGAAATTAAGGAAACAATCCCATTTACCATCACAGCAAAAAGAACAGAATACCTAGAAATGAACCTGCCTAAGGAGGCAAAAGAAAACTATAAAACACTGATTAAAGAAATCAAAGATGACACAAACAGATGGAGAGCTATACCATGTTCTTGGATGGGAAGAATCAATATTGTGAAAATGACTATACTACCCAAAGCAATCTACAGAGTCAATGCAATCCCTATCAAATTACCAATGGCATTTTTCAAAGAATTAGAACAAAAGATTTTACAATTTGTTTGGAAACACAAAAGACCATGAATAGCCAAAGGAATCTTGAGAAAGAAAAACAGAGCTGAAGGAATCAGGCTCCCCAACTTCAGACTATACTACAAAGCTACAGTAATCAAGACAGTATGGTATTGGCACAAAAACAGAAATATAGATCAATAGTACAGGATAGAAAGCCCAGAGATAAACCCATGCACCTATGGTCACCTAATCTATGAAAGGAGGCAAGAACATACAATGGAGAAAAGACAGTCTCTTCAGTAAGTGGTGCTAGGAAAACTGGACGGCTACATGTAAAAGAATGAAATTAGAACACCACCTAACACCATACACAAAAATAAACTCAAAATGGGTTAAAGACCTAAATGTAAGACCCGACACTAAAACTTTTAGAGGAAAAACACTCTTTGACATAAATCACAGCCAGATCTTTTTTGACCCACCTCCTAGAGTAATGAGAATAAAAACAAAAATAAACAAATGGGACATAATTGAACTTAAAAGCTTTTGCACAGCAAAGGAAGCCATAAACTAGACGAAAAGACAATCCTCAGAATGGGAGAAAATATTTGCAAACAAAGCAACGGACAAAGGATTAATCTCCAAAATATACAAACAGCTCATCAGCTCGATATCAAAAAAACAAACAGCCCAATCCAAAAATGGGCAGAAGATCTAAATAGACATTTCTCCAAAGAAAACATACAGAGGGTCAAGAGGCACATGAGAAGATGCTCAACACCACTAATTATTAGAGAAATGCAAATCAAAACTACAATGAGGTATCACCTCACATTGGTCAGAATGGCCATCATCAAAAAATCTACAAACAATAAACGCTGGAGAGGATGTGGAGAAAAGGGAATCCTCTTACACTCTTGGTAGGAATGTAAATTGATACAGCCACTATGGAGAACAGTATGGAGGTTCCTTAAAAAACTAAAAATAAAACTACCATATGACCCAGCAATCCCATTACTGGGGATATACCCTGAGAAAACCATAATTCAAAAAGACATATGTACCCCAATGTTCATTGCAGCACTATTTACAATAGCCAGGACATGGAAACAACCTAAGTGTCCACTGACAGATGAATGGATAAAGAAGATGTGGTACAGATATACAATGAAATATTACTCAGCCATAAAAAGGAATGAAATTGGGTCATTTGTAGGGATGTGGATGGACCTAGAGTCTGTCATATAGAGTGAAGTAAGCCAGAAAGAGAAAAACAAATATCGTATATTAACACATGTATGTGGAATCTAGAAAAATGGTACAGGTGAACATAGTTCCAGGGCAGGAATAGAGACGTAGACGTAGAGAATGGATGTGTGGACATGGCAGGGGAAGGGGAGGGTGGGATGATTTGGGAGATTAGGTTTGACAAAAATACACTACCATGTGTAAAATAGATAGCTAGTGGGAACCTGCAGTACAGCACAGGGAGCTCAGCTCTGTGCTCTGTGATGACCTAGATGGGTGGGATGAGGGGGAGGGAGGTCCAAGAGGGAGGAGATATATGTATACATATAGCTGATTCACTTCATCGTACAGCAGAAACTAACACAACATTGTAAAGCAATTATACTCCAATTAAAAAAAGAAACGCAAATTTATTATTTTACAGTTCTGGAGGTCAGAAGTCCAAAATGAGTTTTGTGGGGCTAAAGCCTAGGTGTTAGCAGGGCTGTTCTCTTCTGGAGGTTCTAGGGAGAATCTATTTGCTTGCATTTTCCAATTTCTAATGGCCACCTGCATTCTTTGGCCTGTGGCCCCTTCCTTGATTTAAAAAAAAAAAAAATGATGTGATGCTTCTCTCCCTCTGACCACAGATAAGGTTTTCCACTTTGAAGGATTTATGTGATTAGATTGGACCTACCTGGATAATTCAAGATAATCTCCCCCTTTTGCAACCTCTCTTTAATCACCTCTACAAAATCCCATTTGCCATGTAAAGTAACGTACTCACAGGTTCTGCAGATTAGGATGTGGACATATTTTGGTTACCATTGTTCAGCTGAGCATAGAAACCAACTCGATTTTTGCTCCATATGGTGAGACAGTGTTCCCAGCAGCATCTACCAACAGGTCATTTTCCCCTATCAATTTGTCGTGGTACCTCTTGCATATGCCAGGTAGCTGCATTCACACAGATTTGGTTCTGAGCTCTCACTTGTGTCCCATTGTCTCATTTATCTGTGCCAGCACCAGTATCAGTGTGGTTTTGGTGTTTTTGTTTTTGTTTTGCTTTATTACCTTGATGGCTTTATAAAATATTTTTTAAACTAGAGTCCTCCTTTTGAACATTTTCTTAACTATGTAAGGACTTTATTCTGCCATATAAATTTAGGATTGCGTTTAATACATTAACTTGGGGAGAACTGTCATCTTTGCAGCGCTATGTCATCATATCCATGAAGACAGTATATTCCACCTTTTATTCGGGACTTCTTTAAAGTCTCTCAAGGGGGTTTAAACTTTTTCTCTGTAAGGGGGTAAGTGTTCTGATCATCAACCTCCTATATGTGTGTGTGTTGGGTTTTCCCCACGTCAACAAGCAATTCTTTGACACCAACTGGGTGTCTTACTATTCAACTCAATTTTGACACTGTCTATCTGAAGACAGCATCAGATTCCGCAGGTAAAGGGGTCAGTCCTACAAGACTGCCCTCCACTTCAGATGCCAATCCCAAGTCCAGGCTGCTATCTATATGCGTGATCAACAGGCTATAAATCAGAGGTTCACATGACCTCCTCCTTAGGTTCAATTAATTTGCTAGAGTGGCTCACGGAACCCAGAAAACTTATTTACTCAATAGATTACCGGTTTATTACAAAGAATATTAAACAATATGACTCAATAGCCAAATGAAGAGATATGTAGGGCATGTTCCCAAACCAAGGAGCTCCTGTCCCCATGAAGTTTGATGCTGGCACAGTGGCACGTAGAAGAGTTCTGGTTCACCAACCTGGAAGCTCCCCAAACCACGTCCTTCGGGATTTTTATGGAGGCTCCATTACATAGGCATAATTGATTAAATCACTGGCCATCGACAGCTGATTCAACCTCCAGCCCCTTTCCCCTCCCTGGAGGTCAGGGGGGTCGACTGAAAGTTCCAACCCTTTAACCACCTGGTTGGTTCTCCAGGCAACCAGCCCCAAATCTTAGGTGGGGTCCAAAAGTCATCTCATTAACCTAACAAAAGACACCTTTAAGGCTCTCATCACTTAGGAAATTCCAAGGGTTTTAGGAGCTCTGTGCCAGGAACTGTGAATGAAGATCCAATATATTTTTCTTATTCTAAATCACAACATCACAAGTCACATCGATTCCACTGATGGGAACAAGCATTCCCCAATGCTTGTGTTTCCACCGGGTATTTCTCCTGAATCTTACCTCCTTCCTACACTTGGAATGGTGAGTGACAGTTATTTGTGTAAATCTCTTGAATGATTGTGCCAACCATGAAAAGACTTTAAACATTGGGATTTACGACTCTTTTTCTACTGCCTTCTGCCCTGGGCAGTGTGAGGGAACGGTCAGTAGTGAGTAAGTGCCTCTGATGTTTAGGCTCAGGAAGATAGGAGAGCCCAGAGAAGGCGTGGGCAGGGAGGTAGGAAGAAAGCCAGGAGAGCCGGGAGACCAACACGCCAGGAGGAAAGAGTTTCAAGGAGGGTGGATCTCCTCTGCCAGACGCAGAGTTAGAGGAGCACAGATGAGGTGAAGATCGTTGGTGACCTTGACCAGGGCCGCTTCCCGGGGAGTGTTGAGAACAAAAGCCCAATTATAGTCAGTTCAAGAGAAAAAGGAAAACAAGACAGGAATGATAGGGTGTGTGAAGTCGGGCGGGGGACTGGTTTTCTTTCGTTTTAAGACGGGAAATACACTAAAGGAGGATCCAGGGGAGAGAAGACAGGTGATGCTGCAGGAGAGAGGCAAATGCAGAAAGCCGCGTCCTTGACTAATTGGCAGGGGGTGAAACCCATCAGTGCCAGGCTGAGCCAGATTGAAGCCTGAGGCCAAAGGAAAAAATCAGTAATACTGATTCTGTCTTGACTTAAAATTTTGATATTTTGTTCATTATGTATTTTTGCATTAATTATAATTATTAAAATATTATTTATGTTGATTAATGGAATTTTTAGTGTTCCTTTAGATTCTGCACCTGAGACCCTGTGGAGGGGAATCTTTGAGAGAGATATTCTAGTATAAGAGGGAGGTTGCAGGAAGGGCGTGTATAAGAATAAAGGAGCACAGGGCCTCTGATGATTGGCAAGGGTGGCCCACAGGCTGACAGGCACCCCCAAAGCCCAGAAACAAGGAGAGGTTTGTACCCACCGCTTGGCAATGGACCATGTCCCAGTACATAGTCCGCTTCAGCAGGGATAGAGTTCCCCCTGGTGGGCATGTCTGGGAAAGACAGCTCAGAACGGATGGGGCGGAGAGTCCAGGGCTTGCTTGGGCTGAAAGCTGCAGAGGATGGGAAGCCCGCTGACTTGGAGGGAAGTGGTCCCAGCAGAAGGAGGAGGAGCAGCCGAGGGAGGAGCAAGTTTTTTGTTTTGTTTTTTTTTCTGTTTTTTTGCGGTACGCGGGCCTCTCACTGTTGTGGCCTCTCCCGTTGCGGAGCACAGGCTCCGGACGCGCAGGCTCAGCGGCCATGGCTCACGGGCCCAGCCGCTCCGCGGCATGTGGGATCCTCCCGGATCGGGGCACGAACCGGTGTCCCCTGCATCGGCAGGTGGACTCTCAACCACTGCGCCACCAGGGAAGCCCCAGGAGCAAGTTTTGAGGAAGGAGTGATCAACAGTTTGAGTTGCCAGAGAGGCGTCCATTAATTTCGGCCTGGTTATTTACATAGGCGCAGCGAGAAGTGTACATTTACGTGTGTCAACCTCTTCAAGCACAGGGTATCACTCAAACTAAGATGAGAAATTTACCTTTAATGTGGAAATTTTCTAAAGGAATCTTCGTTTGGACCTTTAACATCTCTATTATTTGCTCTTTTCTCCTGAGTCTAGGACCAAGGCCAAAAAAGTCCCTTCACACACGTCACCTGCAGTGCCTGTAAGTGGAAGTGAAGTTCTGCCTCAGAGATTTCCCAACACTTTGTAAGGTTCTTACTATCAAGGAGTGGTCTTCCTTACCACTGTGAGGCGGGGACCTTAAACATTTAAAAAATGTCAGCGAAGTCAAGGAATGTAAAAGGTAAAAGGAGCCCACTATCAACCTGGGTTGCAAGGCAGATTTTGCTGTCACTGGGCATCTGATCCTGGGGTGTTTTGCGCTGGGCGACGAGGGCTGGCTGATCAGTGACCAGATGGATTTTGAGTGACTCAGAGCAACTTTAGTTGCTGTAAGACTGACTGAATCCCAGACTCACACCAACCAGAAAATCACCACTGAGCTGGCAGCTTTACATACAGAAGGTGAGCAGGAATTTAGAGACTGCAACCAGACTTGCCTGGACAGCTGGAGGTATGATTCCACTGGAGCAAGAGATAAGTTTCAGTCATGCTTCTCAGTGAAAGTGGACACTTCCAGCCTAATGGGTTTAGGATACACACAGACCTAAAGCAGACATCCAGCCCACCTTGTCGGCTCTGCTGGATGGCAAGAACACAAATGCCAGGGCCCTGGGCTGGGTCTGGCTCGATAATTTTACTTTTAAGTGACTATTATCCAATAATTTCATTTTAAATTGTTTTGCAGCATAACTACGTCCAGAATGTAATGGTTTTTTTTTTTTTTTTTTTTTTGCGGTACGTGAGCCTCTTACTGCTGTGGCCTCTCCTGCTGTGGAGCACAGGCTTGGGACGCGCAGGCCCAGCGGCCATGGCTAACGGGCCCAGCCGCTCCGCAGCAATGTGGGATCCTCCCGGACCGGGGCACTCACCCGCGTCCCCTGCATCGGCAGGCGGACTCCCAACCACTGTGCCAACAGGGAAGCCCCTGTAATGGTTCTTTTTAATGATACTTGTGTGGGATGTAAATATTGCTAAGTATCCTGTGAGACTCGCATGTTGGTTTCCTCTGGAAAACTGAGGGAACCCAGCAGAAAGTAAAAGCCGGCGGAGATGTGAGTATAGCTGAACCCCAGATGTGTCCCCCAGCCCACACACAGGTCACAAACATGTCACTTGGCAGAGGGTGGAAGCCTTAAGGGCTCCAGGTATTTGGGCACAACCTCTGCCCAAATCATTGACTGACAAACAACTAAGCTAATCAGACATGGGGAGATTCCCAAAGTCAGACTAAAAAATAAGAAAAGAAAAACCAAGTGGAGATATCAGTGACCTCACACCATGGAGAAACGAAATCCACAGCTTAAGGCGAGTCTAGTTGCTAAACAGCAGCGTTAGCAACAATCCTCAGCACCAAATACTCCTAGATTCGCAGAGAAACAGGAAAGTGTGCCCCATACTCCAGAGAAGAGTAGTCAACAGGAACTGGTTCTGAGCAGGCCCAGAGGTTGCGTGTAGCAGATGGGTACTTCAAAGCAGCTATTAAGAATATTTGCAAAGAATTCAAGGGAAATATGATGACCATGACCCCCCAGGTCTTAGTAGATTAAAAGAGAGAGAGAGAGGGCTTCCCTGGTGGCGCAGTGGTTGAGAGTCCGCCTGCCGATGCGGGGGACACGGGTTCGTGCCCCGGTCCGGGAGGATCCCACATGCCGCGGAGCGGCTGGGCCCGTGAGCCATGGCCGCTGAGCCTGCGCGTCCGGAGCCTGTGCTCCGCAACGGGAGAGGCCACAACAGTGAGAGGCCCGCGTACCGCAAAAAAAAAAAAAGAGAGAGAGAGAACCAAACGGAAATTCTGTGGTTGAAAAGTAAAATAACTGGAATGAAAAATTCATCGGAAGGGCTCAACTGCAAATTTGGGATGGCAGAAGAAAGAATCAGTGAACTCAAAGATAGATGAATAAGAATCCAGTCCAAGGAATAGAGAGAAAAAGAAGTGAAGAAGAATGAACAGAGCCTCCGAGACTGTGGGACAGTGTCAAGCACAGCGATGTACATATAATGCAGAACCCGGAAGATGGAGAGAGAGAAAACGAGGCAGGAAAAAATTATCCTTCAAAAATGAACACGAACCCTCCTACACTGTCGGTGGGAATGTAAATTGGTACAGCCACTATGGAGAACAGTATGGAGGTTCCTTAAAAACTAAAAATAGAGCTACCATATGATCCAGCAATCCCATTCCTGGGCATATATCCAGAGAAAACCATAATTTGAAAAGACACATGCACCCCCAATGTTCATTGCAACACTATTAACAATAGCCAGGATATGGAAGCAACCTAAATGTCCATCAACAGGGGAATGGCTAAAGAAGATGTGGCACATATATACAATGGAATACTACTCAGCCCTAAAAAACTACGATATAATGCCATTTGTAGCAAAGTGGATGGACCTAGAGATTGTTGTACTGAGTGAAGCAAGTCAGACAGAGAAAGACAAAGATGGTGTGATATCGCTTATATGTGGAATCTTAAAAAGGGGTACGAATGAACTTATCTACAAAACAGAAATAGAGTTACAGATGTAGAAAACAAGCTTATGGTTACCAGGGGGTTGGGGGGGGAGGGACAAAATGTGAGATTGGGATTGACATATACATGCTACTATATATAAAATAGATAACTGATAAGGACCAACTGTATATAGCACAGGGAACTCTACTCAGTACTCTGTAATGGTCTATATGGGAATAGAAAAAAGAGTGGTAAAATAGATAACTGATAAGGACCAACTGTATATAGCACAGGGAACTCTACTCAGTACTCTGTAATGGTCTATATGGGAATAGAATCTAAAAAAGAGTGGATATATGTATATGCATAACTGATTCACTTTGCTGTACAACAGAAACTAACACAACGTTGTAAAGCAACTATAGTCCCCCCCAGAAAATGAACACGACTTCTTCAGCCACTTCTGGCACTGCTTGTGGGCCCACTTGGTGGGGCTCTGGTATCTCTTTTGTAAAAGCAGAAGCTGAGGAGACTTCATTACTACTTGCTATGATGGAAAACTTGGTCCAGCTCGGGAACAATGTTGATGTTAATGTGAAGGTAGTTGAAGACTGAGGCATATACCACTTAGTAGACCAGTGAAAGCCTATTTTGAATGACAAGGTGGGTCAGTGAGGCAGATCAGATTCTGATCTGCTGGGCAGCCAACCAATGAAACAGACACGCCTGCATAGTTGAAACTGGAGGGCAAAGATACAATTGACGGCTTCCTAGAGCGGACGGGAAGTACCCACTAAAAAGAGAACCTGCCACTTTGGTCCAGAATTCTGTTTCCACAAGCCAGCAACGTGTTCTCAGTTGGAAAACTGTCATTTCGCCCCATGACATCCTGAATAATTTTTTCTATTCTTTCATTTTCCCCTCCCCATTCCTTCATTGTATATGAAATGACTGGGACGTGTGCACAAGCCTCTTGCTTTTTTTTTTTTTTTTTAGCTAAATGGCCAATGATATATTTTCATTAACATCAAATGGAGGTGAAATCAGGAAAAATACTGTTTCTGTGAAAATACCTCCTTTCTCTGTTAGGAGCAGAGGCTCATTTAACGCCCATCTTCTTATTCCAAAAAGTTATTAGCTCTTGCTGTTTAACAAAAAACAGTAACAACAACAAAATAAATCCTTCATATCTTGTTTGGAAAATTTCAATGTTTTTCATCTGTCATTACGAAATCAAGGGCAATTTTGTAACTTTTTTTTTAGTATGTCGTTGTTACATGTATGGTAATATGTCTTTAAGTAGTGATACGTTACTTTTAAGGAAAGGTAGTTTTCTCTTTGAATCAAGCACATTGTTTAAATAAATTTCTTATTTAAAAAAATTTTTAAATTAAAGCCAAAATATAGGACATTCCCAGATAAATACAAACGGGGATTGTTGCTAGCCAAACTATTTTACAGAACAAAGTCCTTCAGATTGAAAAGGAAGGACCCCAAATGGTAGGTTTAAGTCGCAGGAAGGAAGAATATGGGAAACGGTAAACTTGTGGGTAAATACAAAACACTGATCTATATCTTTCCTTCCCTTAATGTCTTTTAAAAATGAAATTGTTTAAACAATTATTATAAGGCTGTATTGTTGGGTTTTTAACATATGTAGATGTAATAGATTTGACAAAAATAGAATAAAGAAGGGGAGGAAATAGAGCTATGTGTCTATATTTTATTGGATTTAAGTCAATATTAACATGAAATAGTTTCTCATAAGTTAAAGATGCGTATTATAGTCCCTAGAGCAATCACTAAGAAATGAGTTTAAAAACATAGAAACAGAGGAATTAATGTAATACAAATATTTTTAACACAAGATAAGGCAATAAAGAAGGAACAGAGTTTCTTTGTGTTTACGGGACAGTTCTGTATCTTGATTATGGTGGTGGTTGCATGGTGGTCATACTTGTGATAAAATTGCATAGAACTATACACAACACACACACACACTTGAGTGCATGTAAAAACTGGTGAAATCTGAGTAAGGTCTGTAGTTGAGTTCACAGTATTGTGCCAATGTCAATTTCCTTATTTTTATATTGTACTACTGTATAGCATGATTATGTTGGTAATTATTTGACTATATACATTGTCAAAACTCATTGAGCTCTACATTTATTATTTTTTTAATAAATTTATTTATTTTGTTTATTATTTTTGGCTGCGTTGGGTCTTCGTTGCTGCACACAGGCTTTCTCTAGTTGTGGCGAGCGGGGGCTACTCTTCGTTGCGGTGTGCGGGCTTCTCAATGTGGTGGCTTCTCTTGTTGCGGAGCATGGGCTGTAGGCATGCGAGCTTCAGTAGTTGTGGCATGTGGGCTCAGTAGTTGTGGCTCGCGGGCTCTAGAGCACAGGCTCAGTAGTTGTGGCGCATGGGCTTAGTTGCTCTGCAGCATGTGGGATCTTCCCAGACCGGGGCTCGAACCCGTGTTCCCTGCATTGGCGGGCGGATTCTTAACCACTGCGCCACCAGGGAAGCCCAGCTCTACATTTAAATTAGTGATTTTCATTGTATGTAAATTATACCTCAGAAAGCAAATTTTAAAATATAAAAACAATTTTTAAAATAAACAAAATAAAATATAAAACAATAAATACTACAGTCATCTAAAGAGGAAGGAAGGGAGGGAAGGAGGGAGGAAGGAAACCATAACTTGGAGGTAACAGATACTGTGCAAGATGAAGAAAACTCACACACACACACACATACACACCACCACCACCACCACCACCACCACCACCAATAACAACAACAACAATAACAACACTATCGTTTACATCCTCAGAGAGGTAAGAAGATACTGGTACAAATAGGGTACAAAAAAAAGGGAACTCATAAATTAACACTGGGACAGCAGATTTGAAAAAACACAAGGATTGAAAGTTCAAGTTGAGAAATCTCCCAGAAAGTAGTACAAAAAGAGAAAGAAATGAAAAATAAGAGAAAAGATAAAATCAGAGGACCATCCGGGAGATGCAACTTCTGAATGATGGAAGTTCCAGACAGGGAAACAGAGAAAACGGAGGGGGAGAGAATCAACAAAATACTTCAGGAGAATTTCCCAGTCCTGAAAGGCACATCGACAAGTAGACAAAAAGTATGTGCATACTGGGCTTCCCTGGTGGCGCAGTGGTTGAGAGTCCGCTTGCCGATGCAGGGGACACGGGTTCGTGCCCCGGTCCCGGAAGATCCCACATGCCGCGGAGCGGCTGGGCCCGTGAGCCATGGCCGCTGAGCCTGTGCGTCCGGAGCCTGTGCTCTGCAACGGGAGAGGCCACAACAGTGAGAGGCCCGCGTACCGCAAAAAAAAAAAAAAAATGTGCATACTATAAATACAGTATGTCAAATATGTACAAATATATATATATATATATATATATATATATACAGAGAGAGAGAGAGAGAGAGAATTGTGTAAAACACTCATGTGGACAGAGACCAAAGGAAATACACATAGGAAAAAAGTTATTTTGTTACAATGATGAGTGTTTCAAATTTTATTTTAAATTATGCTTATTTGTATAAATTGAGATTAAACACCTTTGCTTGCCCCCACCCCCCAAGTAGCTGCACAACAAAGTCCAAACTTGCCTAATAAAAATTCTATAATGGCTCCCCGTTACCTTAAGGCCTTACAGGATTCTCAACAGGAAATTTTGAAGTTTGTTCTGCCTGCCCGTTCCCAGCTCCTGCCACTTCCCTCCACCTGCCTGCACTCCAGCGGTATCAGAACATCCAGCAGGAGAGGCATCTCGAGGATCCCCAGCATCTGGCAGGAACTCCTCCTCCTCCCCGGGTCTCCACGGTAACACTTACCACTTGGCTGTAGCTGAGTTATCCCTTGCCTTGGAAGCCTGTTCTCAGGGAGGAGAAACTGTCTCCCTGGGGCCTGCCACACTGTAGGCACTTTAAGCAATTGTTCAATGTTTGGGGAGGCGGGGTAGGGCAGGCATGGTAATGCCACCCCTTTCGCGTGGCCTTTCTGATTCCCACACCACCACAACACCACCATTCCAGGAGAAATCATACTTTCTCTCTGTGTTGCCGTAGCGCTTTATGTGACCTTGGGTGACTTATTCCCTCTATAACTCAGTTTCCTCATCTGTAAAATGGGGCAAAAATGGTACCTATCTTACGACATTACTGTGAGGATTAAATCAGGTTATGTTTACAGCACCCCATGCCAAGCTCATAGTAAATGCCCAGGAAAAGGAAGCCATTGTGATGATTACTTTGACATCTTAATATGACATTTGTCTGTTTCCTATGGCAACATGTACAGATCTCACGTCTCCTATGTGATTATAAACTGCTCGTGGGCGGGGAACCTATCTTGTTGATCTCTGTCTATTGCACAGCACATGGCATGCTGTCTGACTGTAGCAGGCATCCAGAAAATCGTCCTTGGATACGCACAGACAAACATACACGGAGCCTTACACATGCGCAGATGTGTGCACACACTTAGGGACACACATGTGCCAATACATTTTTCTGTGCTCATCTTGGCTGACGGTCGGGTCTGTAGCATTCAACTGCGCTGACCACCTCCTCCTTCTGGAAATACAGCATTCTCCACCCCCGGCTCCTGGGACCTACTCTTGCTTGGATTTCAATCTACCTCTCAGCCTCCTTCGCGCCCCAGCTCCTCCCCAACCTGCCCTTAAATGTCTTTGTTCCACATAGCGCCATCTCGGCCCTGCCCTTCTCACTTTGGACACTGTTGGGTGACTTCGTCAGAACCAAAGATACATTTGCAAAAGTCTAGAAAAGTCATAAGCCGGGTTAGCAGCAGCCAAGCTCTCCGTCCTGACCTCCAGACCTGCAACACCGGAAGGACTTCCTACCCTCCTTCCGGCACCTCCCTCCACAGGGACAGTCACAAGACCCACGGCTTCTTTCACCTGTAGCGGCTGCTCACACGTGAGGCTCCCATCCTCCACCCTCCTCTCTGCCCCTAGTGGCGCTGTGTCAGTTCAGAGCCCTCCACTTTTCACCTGGACCCATGGTCAGGCCCCCCCTCTATTCTCTTGGCCGCTGCCAGAGTGAGCTCTCACCGGTTCTGTTTCCTCGCGAAATCTCATCACTGGATAAAGCGATGCATACATGGGTAGCTGTGTGACGAATCAACTACGGCAAGATGTTAACTGTAGAATCTAAGGGGTAGGTACAGGAGCGTGCGTTCCAATCCTCTCAACTCCTTTGTGCTTCAAAATTTTCAGAAGATGTTGGGGGAAATATCCTTCAATGGTTTCTTTTGGCTTTTTGGATTAAACTCAGACCCCTTCACGTAGAACATAAGGCCCTCTGTGATCTGGCCGTTGCCTCTCCCTCTGTAACCTCATCTGCTACCACTCACATGTCCCTTTCCCACAAACCATCCTGAATTACTTGGATCCCCCAGTAGAGTCGTGGTATTTCATTCCTCTGAGCCCTCGGACTTGCTGTTCCCGATTCCTAGAATGCCTTTCCCTGCGTTCTTCTCGGGTGATCCCTAACCCCCATGCACTCTTCTGACTCATCTCAAGTGACGCCTCCTCTGACTCATCTCAAGTGACGCCTCCTCCAGGAAGCCCTTGCCGACTCCTCAGTTCGAGGCCCCTTATCTGGTTCCCACAGCCCCTCCCATATCTCAGCAGAGATTTATAGTACGAAGGGTCTCACCTAAGACTGAATTGGCAGATATGCAGCAGCAATGGAACCCTGGCCTGAGGACGGGGCTCTAGTTACCCTACGCCTCCGAATCACCTATGAGCTCTCATTTCTTCCCTCAGAGGACGCATCCTCAGGCATCTGCCCTGCCTTTGCGACAAACACACTCAGCAGGCTGAACGAATCCTCAGGCTCAAACTGACAAGCCAACCTCGGCAACTCCAGCCGCCAAAGCTGTCCTGGGCCCCGGAGCCCTGGAGCCTGCTGGTGGGGGCTGTGCCCTGCTGGTGGTGGAGGCCCCCGAGGAAGAGCTCCAGGCAGGGTAGGGAGGAAGGCGGGGCCTGCGGCTGTACAAGTCGGTGTCCCGGGCCTGGGACGGAAGTTGCAGGAGTACAATTAGTTTCAGTTTTGTTTCTCTTCCAGGAGCCCAGCAACAGCAGCGCCAGGGCCTCGCGGGGCCCCCACTCCGGGTCCTGGAGCCCCGGCTAGGTAAGGAGAGGGGCTTGGAGGGCGATTGAAGGGACAGCTGAACTGGAGGGGGTGGGGGAAGGGGGAGAGCGGGAGGAAGGGGAAGGGAGTGGGGAGAGGGCCCCAGAAAGCGGGAGGGGAGGGGAGGGGAGGCCTCCCCCGCGGGGCCGGAGGTCTGAGACTTCCTGGGGGAGGCCCCGCCCACTCTCTGAGCTCTCCTTCCAGCCCCTGCTTTCTGGAAGTTTGGGGGAAATCCCCCAAGTTTCTTTATCAAGTATTTCACAGCCACGGTGCAGGGAGCTGGGGGCATTCACAGCTGATCCTCATGTGACTCCTACCCTCCAGAGGCTTCTAGGAAAGCAGGAGGCCTCTTGCAGCAGGAAAGGCTGAAAGAAAAGGGCTGGAGGAGATGGGGCAAAGGCTGCGCGGTGACCCTGAGTTTGAGGAACTGGAAGGAAAGAGCGAGGCGGCCCCTTCCTCTCAGGCATCCTCCTGCCTGGTCCTTTCAGGACAGTCGAGGCAGGAAGAGGGGCCCTCATAACCCGTGATGCCGCTGCCAGGGCCTAGGAGGCAGGTGTACGGGGCTGTGGGAATTGGGGCCCCTCATACTCCCCCACCCTCCAGGAGGCAAGGCACATCTGCCCACCCAGACCCTCGGCTGGTCCTCTGTGCCCTCCCCTCACCTGGCATCCCACCCCAAGCAGGACCCCCAGGATCTATTCACACCAGACTTGCACCCCATGTGCCCCAAGGCCTGTCAGTGGGGGGCACCGATCATTACACCAGCAGGTCTCTAAGGCTGTGCTCTTTGGTGTTGTCATATCTCGCAGGGCCTGACGTGCAAAAGCGGCCTCTACTTTTTCATATTTGCTGAATGTCTGCAGGGAGGAGGGAGGCGGCTCTTTATCTCAAGAGACCGGAAGAAGATTCCTGGCCATTCAGGTGAGACCCCAGACCTGGTGGGGCTTGAGGATGGGAGAGAGGCGAGAGGGCAGGTGGGGGCCCCCGCGGAGGTGCTCTCTGTCCTCTGACCCCGACCCCTCACTTGCAGAATGGTTTCCCAGGGCTCCTCACCCTCCCTGCTGGAGGCCCTGAGCAGCGACTTCCTAGCCTGTAAAATCTGCCTGGAGCAGCTGCGGGTGCCCAAAACGTTGCCCTGCCTGCATACCTACTGCCAGGACTGCCTGGCCCAGTTGGCCGAGGGCAGCCACCTCCGATGCCCTGAGTGCCGTGAGTCCGTGCCTGTGCCGCCCACGGGCGTGGCTGCCTTCAAGACCAACTTCTTTGTCAACGGGCTCCTGGATTTGGTGAAGGCCCGAGCCGGTGGAGACCTGCGCGCAGGGAAGCCGGCCTGTGCACTGTGCCCGCTGATGGGAGGCGCCAGCGCCGGGGGGCCAGCCACAGCCCGGTGCCTGGACTGCGCCGACGACTTGTGCCAGGCCTGTGCCGATGGGCACCGCTGCACTCGGCAGACCCACAGCCACCGAGTGGTGGACCTGGTGGGCTACAGGGCAGGGTGGTACGACGAGGAGGCCCGGGAGCGCCAGGCGGCCCAGTGTCCCCAGCACCCGGGGGAGTCCCTGCGCTTCCTTTGCCAGCCCTGCTCCCAGCTGCTGTGCCGGGAGTGTCGCCTGGACCCCCACCTGGACCACCCCTGCCTGCCCCTGGCCGAGGCTGTGCGTGCCCGGAGGCCAGGCCTCGAGGGGCTACTGGCGGGCATGGACAGCAACCTGGCCAAGCTGGAGGCCACCCGGCTGGCGGAAGAGGAAGCCTTGGCCTGTCTGCGGGAGCAGGCAGCCAAGGTGGGCACGCAGGTGGAAGAGGCGGCCGAGGGGGTCCTCCGGGCCCTCCTGGCCCAGAAGCAGGAGGTGCTGGGGCAGCTACGGGCCCACGTGGAGGCTGCCGAGGAGGCTGCACGGGAGAGGCTGGGGGAGCTGGAGAGCCGGGCACAGGTGGCCAGGGAGGCGGCGGCCTTTGCCCGTCGCGTGCTCAGCCTGGGTCGGGAGGCCGAGATACTCTCGCTGGAGGGGGCAATTGCCCAAAGGCTTCAGCAGCTGCAGTGTTGTCCCTGGATGCCTGGGCCAGCCCCCTGCCTGCTGCCCCAGCTGGAGCTCCATCCTGGACTTCTGGACAAGAACCGCCAGCTGCTAAGGCTCTCCTTTGAGGAGCAGCAGCCCCAGAAGGACAGCGGGAAAGACGGAACCAGAAGCCAGGGAGGCGATGAAACCCAGCCCCAGAGCAGGGACGGAGGCCAGACCCCAGAGCAGGACAGCGCGCAGCCACCCCAGGAAGATGGAGCCCAGACCCTAAAGGCGGAGAGAGCCGAGACTCCCCAAGAAGATGGAGCCCAGACCCCGAAAGAGGGCAGAGCCCAGACACCCCAGGAAGATGGAGGAACCCAGTCCCCAAGGGGTGGCAGATCCAACAAGAAGAGGAAATTCAAAGGCAGGCTCAAGTCCGTTTCCCGGGAGCCCAGCCCAGCACCTGGGCCGAACCTGGAGGGCTCTGGCCTCCTCCCCAGGCCCATCTTTTTCTGCAGCTTCCCCACGCGGATGCCGGGGGACAAGCGGTCTCCCCGGATCACCGGGCTCTGTCCCTTTGGCTCCCGGGAGATCCTGGTGGCAGATGAGCAGAACAGGGCCCTGAAGCGCTTCTCCCTCAATGGCGACTACAAGGGCGCGGTGCCCGTCCCTGACGGCTGCTCCCCATGCAGCGTGGCCACCCTGCAGGACGCCGTGGCCTTCTCGGCTGGCGCTCGGCTCTATCTCATCCGCCCCAATGGCGAGGTGCAGTGGCGCCGGGCGCTCAGCCTCTGCCAGGCCAGCCACGCCGTGGCCGCCATGCCGAGCGGGGACCGGGTGGCCGTCAGCGTGTCAGGCCATGTGGAGGTGTACAACATGGAAGGCAGCCTGGCCACCCGGTTTATCCCTGGGGGCAAGGCCAGCCGGGGCCTGCGGGCACTAGTGTTCCTGACCGCCAGCCCCCAGGGCAATTTCGTGGGGTCAGATTGGCAGCAGAATAGCTTGGTGGTCTGTGACGGGCTGGGCCAGGTGATCGGGGAATACCGGGGGCCGGGCCTGCACGGCTGCCAGCCAGGCTCTGTGTCCGTGGATAAGAAGGGCTACATCTTTCTGACCCTTCGAGAGGTCAACAAGGTGGTGATCCTCGATCCGAAGGGGTCGCTGCTCGGTGACTTCCTGACGGCCTATCACGGCCTGGAAAAGCCCCGGGTGACCACCATGGTGGATGGCAGGTACCTGGTTGTGTCCCTCAGTAATGGGACCATCCATGTCTTTCGGGTCCGCCCTCCTGACAGTTAAAGGGCTGGGACTGGAGAGACACTTCGGGGTGGGGGGACTGGGGTGGGTAGAGAGAAGGGAAGCAGGGCGGCCCGAGGGATGTGGTGGCCGAGGGCATTTTCCCAGACAGCAGGGGTTGGCAACTTTTCAAGGTGAGGTGCGAAACCGCCCTTCAGGGGCGCAGGAATAGGGACCAAGGGGGGTGGCGTGGCCATAACCCTCAGAAGCAGAGGAGGAAGGGTTGGAGGGGTGCTGGGCATTAATGCTTCTTGCTTTTGCTGGGGGTGACTGCCACCTCTTCAGGTGCGCAGGAATAGGGACCAAGGGGGGTGGCGTGGCCATAACCCTCAGAAGCAGAGGAGGAAGGGTTGGAGGGGTGCTGGGCATTAATGCTTCTTGCTTTTGCTGGGGGTGACTGCCACTGCCGCCGCCGTAGAGTCTAGGTTTCCAAGATGTGTAAGCTAGTCCTGATTTGAGTTCTTCTTTAAAACCATTCCTGATGGGGTAGCCCAGGGAGAGTCTTGGAGAAGTGGGTAGAAATTGTCCCTTAAGCCCAGGGCTTGAAGCGTTTGTCAGGTATGTACTTTCTGGAAGAGAGCGGAGAACCCCCTCCCCTCTGACTTGAACGGGACGCACCAAGTCAGAAGAGGTCTGGGATTTTGAACCCGGCCATAACTGGCATCTTCCACCAGCCTCGGCTGGGAAGTTGAGGCTCCTCTGATAATGGCGTCCCCCGGTGAAGTGCGGGCTGGACCTCGTGGGGGACTAAGTATAGACACAAGCCGAGGCCAACAGGCGTTTACCTTTAAGTCCGTGAAGAGAATGTGCTACTAGAAAATGGAACCCGGCAGGGTTGGAGTCTAAAACACAGGGTTCTGAGTGTGAGACAAGGGGAGACCCTGGGTCTTACCCCCCGACTTCCACCACCCCTCACCTCCAAGCCAACCTGAGGCCAGACCTATGTAGGATATAAAATCTTTTCTTTTTTGATGTCTTTACACGTCCTGGAGTTTATTTTTAGCCCCCTCTTAGTTTTCTGGCACAATTCCTTTTGAGAAATTTTGGCTGAACTAAGGGGTTGAAGGCATTTGTCCATATTGCCATTATGGGTGGGGAAAAACCTAAGCCTAGAGGCCAGGTGTGGGACTCAGGGGCCAAACCGGTTGGAAGACCTGGGAAGTCGGTAGTGGGGCTGGGATGGGCGGAGGGGTGAAAATCTCATGGAGGGATCCCATCAGAAGTGAGCCGTGACCACCGGCCTTTTGCATAGGCTGTGGCAGCGGTGGAACTGAGGTGGGCATGTTTAGCCAGGGGCTGTTGAGAGGTGACCAAAGGGAGTAATATGTAAGGATCATGGGCAATGAGTGTTCATGGGAACCAGAGAGATTTTGGACAAGTCCAGATGGAAAGTGCAGGACATTAGGTGTGAGGAAAAGAAAATCTTTTTCCAGGGAGGCCGTTGATTGTTTAATGAAGTGAAAGGGGAAATCATCAATGTCAGGTGGATAAATTCAATTATATAAAATTTTGAAATGTATGCACAGGAAAGAAGAACGAAGATTAAAGGAAAATCAATGAGATGAGGAAATTACGGAGCATTGATCTGAGGAGTCTCCAGTATATGCAGTGACTAAACAGATCTCCTTGGTCAAATGACCAAATAAGCCGTATACCCAAGAGGAACGCACACAGGCCAGGACACATAAAATGAAACATAAAATAAAATCGACCACTTGCATTCGTCAAAAATACATTTAAAAAAATATGTCGTGGGGAAATAGACCCCTGGCACTATAAATGATGCTTCCTGGTGAACAGTTTGGCAGTTCTTGACAAGAGTCAAAGAAGTGATTATAAGACGAAGTTATCTCACTTTGGGGAGTACATTCTGGGAAAAGGATACGAAAGGAAAAAAAGTATCTGCACACAGATATTTGTGGCCACCCTATCTATTACAGTCTTTGACAGGAAACAGCTCAGCTTAGCTCACCAATTCTGGCTAGACCAGAATCTAGCCAAGTGTTCTAGCCTGTGTCCTACCAGGACAGTGAGCTGCTGCCTTCATGGATGACAATTATGAGAACTATTTAGGAGAATATGATGTTATATGATGCAATCGTAAGCCAAAAAAAAAAAAAAAAAAAAAAAAAAAATTTTTGG
>NW_006796716.1:4147225-4158137 GCF_000442215.2 Lipotes vexillifer | reverse complement strand
CAAAAAAAAAAAAAAAAAAAAAAAAAAAAAAAAGATTTTGGCTTTCTGTTCACGTAATGATAGCAACAAGGTAAAAGCATGTCTGAATAGTTACCGAGTGGAAATAGGTTCAAAATGTGTAAATAGTGATTGGGGAGATTGGGTTCTTTTTATTTCATGCTGTTATTCATATATGCACATTTCTACTTCAGTTATTACTGTCCATTAAATAACATATATGCTTGACTACTGCAGAAAAATACACTCAAGAATAACTACTGGATTTGTGAATGAATGTGTCAGAATAAGTGAGACTGTTCTGTCAGGGGTAGGGGTCGGGGGTGGGGGTGGGGGTAGGCAGGAGTCAGGAGGAGAATCCCAGCCAGTCAGGACCCAACAGGGAGGAAGGGTCGTCAGAGCAGGGTCCTGTCTGGTGACTGACCAAGGAATCTGCCCTGGGAAGTTTGCAGAGGTCAGGTGGTCCCCGTGGGTGGTCCCCGTGGGTGATGGGTCATTGTGGAGTGTCCAGAGGCAGGGGAAGTTCTTATTGAGTTCACCAACTAATTCAGACCAACTGGAAACCAAGTGGCGGTTCTGCGGAACAAGATGATTTAAGATGAGTTGCACGAGTGGGGTGCCGTGTCTGTCTTCTTTGCAGCTCTCTCTACAGAGTCAGCACAGTGACGGCTCCTAGTAGGTGCTCTGTAAACGCCTGTGGAGTGAATTGATGTCTAGAAAATGCCAGGTTGTCCAAAACTTTGGCTTGTGGGAAATCTCCAGTAGGGGGCACTGTGGACACAGCCTACCATAAGCCTCCAGGAGACTGGCTCAGCTCTAAGCCACAAAAGAGGTGAAATTCGCGTGTCATTCTTATATGTCCTGGGCAGGGGGTGGGGGTGGGGGGTCCTGGCCTCTAGGGGATAAATACCTTCAGGTTGGAACAACAGGTTTGCAGAGCCGCATGGGAACCACGTGCAGAGGGCCTGGCTGGTGGAATGGCTGCAGTCAAGTGGCTCACCCCTGAGGCAGGAATAGAGAACTTCTGGAGGGAAATATCACCTGGATTCAGGAAGAGAATCCCACAGATGCTCTAAAGATGAAGGAGGCACAGGGCTTTCCATGACGCTATAAGAAGCCTGGGGAGTCGGGCACTGGACGATTGGCAGACATACTGAATTTTCCTCGTGAAGGGGTAGGGGTGGGAAGGCACAGAACATGGTAAAATTTGAAACGGATGAGAAGTATAGCACTGAGCATAATTTAGAGGTAAAATCCCCAGTGCCCCAACTGGCACCCGGGAATCCTAACAAATCCCGGCACAGAAAGCACTGCTCAGTGCGGAGAGAGAGTTCTCGGCTCAACTACAGATGTTAAGTAATAGGAACATTGTGAAAGATCCAACATCCGCACCCTGCATTGGACTATGATAATGATCGATCATTCCTTGTGCTGTTTGGAACTTTCCAGATTGTGTAGGAAAGGAGAATGCCGTTCGGGTAGAGAGAAAGGGAGTAGAGAAACTTGTTCATATTCTTTGTGCTTAAAAAAGGAAGGTGAGGGCTTCCCTGGTGGTGCAGTGGTTGAGAGTCCGCCTGCCAATGCAGGGGACACGGGTTCGAGCCCTGGTCTGGGAGGATCCCACATGCCGCGGAGCAGCTAGGCCCGTGAGCCATGGCCGCTGAACCTGCGCGTCTGGAGCCTGTGCTCCGCAACAAGAGAGGTCGCGATAGTGAGAGGCCCAGGCACCGCGATGAAGACTGGCCCCCGCTTGCCACAACTAGAGAAAGCCCTCTTACAGAAACGAAGACCCAACACTGCCATAAATAAATAAGTTTAAATGATAAATCATATCTTTTTTTAAAAAAAAAAAAAAAAAAGGAAGGTGAATGAGGCAGCGGAGACCTGGGTTGAGTGCTGGCTCTTCCAACTAAATAGCTGTGTGATGTTGGTCTAGCTCCCTAACCTCTCTGAACCTGTTTCTACATCAGTAAAATAGCGATAATAATATCCACCATGCCCACCTCACGGGGTGGTGGTGAGGACTGGCTGAGAGGCATAGAGAAGGATTTGTACCCCATAAAGCTCAAATCTGCAGTCTTGGTTAGGAAAAATTTTAACCGACTTTAGTACTGACTTATTTTCTATCAGGGTAAGCTTAAATGGGGATATTGTGTGCATGCATTGTGAGGGGAAAACTCGAGGACGTCTGGATAGAGTTGTGACCTGCTTCTCCTTTGGAGGAGACTGTTCTGTTTCACTTTCCAGCAGTTATTTGGAGAAGCCATTTGCTAAGACACAGCAGTGACCATAGGAGCAGAAGGGACCAATGGCCAGCTTGCTAAGACTCAGTGCTACTCCTAAAAGCCAGCTGAGAATCAGGCTGTACTAATGAAGGCCTGATAGCCATAGACATTTAGAAGAAATTCAAAATGGCAAGAGTAGCCCAATTTTTTGGTAATTTAGAGAAAATATAATTTGGGAGAAAATAACTCTTCTTTCGCTGTAGTCTTATTATTATTGAATCTATAATGCCATGTCATAGAATAATCTACAGAGATAATATTCCAGAGGGGCAGACATTCAAGAGAGGAGTCAGAAGTCTTCCGAGGAAATTGATGAGGTTGGTGACCTGAGCTGGGCGAGATGTGATAAGTGGGTGCCAAGATCAAGGTATTTGACCATTTCTCCTGGGCAGGTCAGCTGAGAACTAGAGTTATCCCATAAGTTAGGTGGGAGATTGGATGGGGATGCAGAGTTCTATTTGGGGGAAAAATAGTCTTGGACTGGCTGGGGCAGGGAGCTGCCAGAGAGAGTGCTCAAGAAGACGTTCCCATTAGGAGAAAGATGACGTTCAGATGCAGGCTTAGGAAAACAGGCAACTCGACAGAAGGTAACAAAAGCAGCCTACCCAACTGATTCATGAATGTAGTTTAATTAAATGAGTCTGGATGGGAACAAAAATAGGTCTAGGAACCACAGAGTGATTGGAGGTGTGGAGAAGGCGCAACAGGGTCTGGCTGACCTCACCCTCACCTGAAGCCTGGGTGAGGAATGCTTGGGACCGGGTGGAGAGGGGACTGTATGTAAAGAGGCAATTAGAAGTGGTTTGGGGAAGGCTATCTTGTCTTCAGAGAAAGTTTGAACTGGTTGCATTAGCAGCTAAGAGAAATGGGCTTGAAAATGGTGGAATTGGGGCCTCTGTACCAGTGGTGTCAGCCCAGCAAGTATTTCTTTGTTGCTACCAGGCTGAAGAATCTGTGTTGTAAACTCTTTCATTCCTTTATACTTTGTATCTTTTTTCTGTTTCTTAATAAATTCTTTTGAAAAATGTGAACCTTCTCTCAGATGGTTCATGGGTATGGGAAATGATCAACACCCAGGTAGCGGACCTCCCTGGCGGTCCAGTGGTTAAGACTCCGCACTTCCACTGCAGGGGGCGCAGGTTCGATCCCTGGTCGGGGAACTAAGATCCCACATGCCTCGCGACACGGCCAAAAAAAATAAAAATACACGCGTAGTGAAGGGAATCAGATATCATGGCCATTCCCTGATGTAACTCCAAGATGCTACACAGAATCCTTGGGGACATTTCAGAAGCAGGGTGATCAGCACAGTCATCATCTGTGGCCCCAGCCCTTGTCCTGGGCCACTCCCACCTGTAGGACAGAGGGGCCCTCTGGGCAGAAATGTGCATCTTCCAGGCTCACATTTGGTGGGAGGGAGCCCTCAGGTGATCTGGCCCAGCAGGACCCGGTGGAGGTGTATATGAAGGAGGTGGGCCAGGGGCCCAGGTCAGGATGGCTGTGCCCATCACTGGTCTCTGCTTGTTTTCTGGTTTGTGGGCTCCGTCTAACGTGCTGCATTTGTGATCCCACAGTGGCCCCTGCAGGGCTGGGAGGTACCCAGGCTCTAGGAATATCTGCCTACTGACCCAACCCACCCCCTCTGACCTACTCTCCAAAGCCCCTCCAGGAGCTCCTGACCCTCCCTTCTGAGTGCTGAGCATCCGGCCTCCCCATCAAATACAGGAGTCAAGCAACAGTTATTGAGTGCCACCTACCTGTGCTTCGCATCCATCGACTTCCGGGATGGAAGTAGGCACCATCAACGTTATTTTACAGACACGGAAACCTAGGCCTGCGAGGTTTGCTCATTTTAAGTAGATTTCGTTTCTGACTCCAAAAGCTGCCCTTCCGACCAGCTCTGAATCCTGAGCCTCTGAATCCGGAGCCTCATTCATCGATGAGAGAGCTGAACAAAATGAGATCTGAGGTTCTTCCCCGAGCTAACAGGCCAGGACCTATCCCTAAACAGGTCCAGAATCTAGACCCAGGAAGGGAAGCTCAGTGATGCCCCACACACCTCCACCACCATCTTCTCAGTGCCAGAGAGGCCCCGCTTCCCTCACGGAGCAGGAATGACAAGCCACAAGAGAATGCTCTAAGTGCTGAACAAAATGAGATCTGAGGTTCTTCCCCGAGCTAACAGGCCAGGACCTATCCCTAAACAGGTCCAGAATCTAGACCCAGGAAGGGAAGCTCAGTGATGCCCCACACACCTCCACCACCATCTTCTCAGTGCCAGAGAGGCCCCGCTTCCCTCACGGTGAAGAAAAAAAAAGCCACAAGAGAATGCTCTAAGTGGCTCGGTGGGGAAGCAGAGGGTGGGGATGAGGGCCCACCACTGCTGCGGTGACAGCCTGAATAAGAATTCCGCAATTCATCATCTAATGACTCAGCCTGGCTTTGGACCAGAGCCTCTGTGAACACTGGGGAATGTGACTCAGCAGCTGAGGGGGCCGGGCGGGAGAGCCTGCGGGTCCATGTGAGCGGTGGCTGTGGGGAGAACGGCCTGTTCTAGCTCCAGACCCCAAGGCGAAGCGTCTGGCCCTGTGGTCAGGCACATGCATCCTCGGTTCCCAGCCACGCGGCCCAGCCTCCTCCCTCAAACCTGGGTCTCTCTCTCCTCTGCATTGGAGAAGTCGCAGGCCTGGAGGCGGCAGGTGCACTGCCTCTGCTCGCAGCCATGGGGTCTGCAGCAAGTTGCCAGGCCACAGACTCTGCAGGCCTCTCTCCTCTTCGCTGCCCTGCTGGGGTCAGGCCACCTTCGAATAAGGGCAGCAGAGGCCACCCTGTAGGGGTGGGGAAGCCGGGCTATGTCACAGGCTGGGCACACAGCCGGACAGATGTTCACTGTATCCCTCCTCGTCACTGGGGTCAGGGGAAGGGGGCTCTGGGGTCTTGATTTTGCTCCAGGGTCAACTCAGAAAATGTCTCTTCCCCATCAGAAAGGGCAGCGTCTGTTTTCTCTCCCCTGAACACTAATTTAGGGACAGTCTCACCAGAAGAAAAGAGCCAGAGCAAGGAGACATGGAACAGCCCCCGAATCCAGCGAGGGGCCAGGGCACCGAGGCCAGAGGTCAACGTGTAGGGCGGGTGTGCACAGACCCGCTTCTCCCCTCCAGCGCCTGCTTCCCTCCCATCTCTGATGGCCCTGACTACTTTCTCACCTCGATTATTCACACGCAGCTCTTTCCTCACCTGCAAACCCCTTCAGGACAAGAACTTCTGATCCACACTGAATTTCCCATAACCAGGTGTTCTATAAATACTGGTGAGTGAAAAGAACGAATGAGTGAATTTGGGCTAAAATCTAGTCCCTGTCACTTATGTCAGATAGAACACGGAAAGGAGCTGGAAACATTGCTGCGGCAGGCCCAGAGGCAAAAAGGGTTGATCCCTTTTCCTTAGAAGGGAACATGAGTAAGAGTGAAGTTATCTGGAAAAAAAGATAGTAATCTCACTCCGCTGTACTCCTATGTTCCATAGCACTTTAACCTTCTAACATACTATTCCATTGAATTATTTGTCCTACTTATTGTTATAATTTGTCTCTTCCTCCAAATTCTACCCCAGGTAGAATGCAAGCCCCAGGATGGGGCATTTTGCCTGTTTTGTGCAGTAATACCTCCTATGCCCGCAGAATAGTGCCTGGGATACAGTAGATTTGGAATGAATGAATGGTATCTATGAAACATTTACTTGGAGGCAGGCCCTTCTCTACCGGTTATGCATTTATGTGTATTAAAGTCCAGGTAGGTGCATAGTATTATCACCTCTGGTTTAATTATGGGGACGGTGAGGTTAGAAGGTTATGTGACATGAACAGGCTCACCACGAGCTGGGCAGAGGCCAACACCAGCCGCAGCCGGCCCGGAGATAACTCTCCAGCGCTCCCTGGTGAGGTGATGCGCACGAAGCCTTCCCAGCAGCCCCACCCCAGTCCAGCTTTCCTGGATGAGGCTTTCTTTCTTTTTTTAAAGATTTGTTTGTTTGTTTATGGTGCGGACCATTTGTAAAGTCTGTCTTGAATTTGTTACAATATTGCTTCTGTTTTATGTTTTGGTGTTTTGGCCACAAGGCCTGTGGGATCTTAGCTACCAGACCAGGGATGGAACCCACACCCCCTGCATCGGAAGGCGAAGTCTTAACCACTGCACGACCGGGGAAGTCCCCAAGGCTTTTTTTCTTTCTCTCCCTTCCCACCAACTTCCCACACGACCCCACTCTGAGACCCCCCAGAAGTTAGCTCTGCCCCAAAGTACAGCTTCTCAGTTGGAAAGACTTTTCCTGGCCGGAGAACCACGGAGACGTGGGAGCAGAGCGCGGGCCGGGGAGCCTGGGCCTGGCTCTCCCTGCCCGGGCCCTGCTACCTGCCACCTCCCTCCCCCAACCCCACAGACTGCGTGGGAGGCTCCCACGCTGAGGGCAGGAGGAACTCCCCGCATCACTCTTCTGTGCGTTTCCTGCTGCTGGGAGCTGAGCTGAGGTCCCTGCCCACCTCAAGGCGCGAGGCTCCAGACGCTGTCTCCTCTCCAGGCCAGCCCTGCAGGGCCCAGGCGGGGAGAGCCAGGCCCCCTCACCTTCTGCCTTGCTGCCCAGTTCCCTTCTTGGCTCCGGTGCCTCCGTGGTTCTCTCGCCAGGAGAAGTCTTTCCAGCTGAAGAGAAGCTACACTTTGGGGCAGAGATATCTCTTGGGGGTGGAATGGGGTCGTGTGGGAAGTTGGCGGGAAGGGAGCTATAGAGAAAAACATCACCCAGGAAAGATGAACTGGGCTGTGGCTCTCGGGAAGGCCTTGTGCGAATCACCTCCCAGGGAGTGCTGGAGAGTTAGCTCCAGGCCGGCCGCGGCTGGCGTTGGCCTCTGCCTAACGACTTGCTCCTGTGTGATCCCTGGAGAAAAGAATAGAGATCCAAGAACACCAGGAAGCAGGGAGAAGGCTGCAGAGACTTGAGGACACACACATGCAAGCTCAGGGAGACACGCCGCCATATATCTCCATCCGAGGCCTTGGGGAGGCAGCAGGAGAGGAAGGGAAGGATGCTGGGGTGTCTGAGCATCATCTGGAAGTGGTCCATCAGGGGAGGTGGAAGCTGGATTGGGGTTTGTCATCGAGAATCTGTGTCCAGATGTTGAGAAGCAGTGTTGAGAAACCCTGTGTATGGGTTTGTGGGTGTGGCCAGGGTCAGACATCTTTGCTGGTGTTTAGATGAGGTGTATCTCTATGCTCTGCAAAGCACACAGGGCTGGGGGACTTGCTGTCAGGGTGTTCCCAGGCAGGGCACCATGCCAACTTCCGCCTCATTAAAGAATCAAGACTGGAATTTCCCTGAAGCTCATTTCCTACCACTTACTACTTAGCGGAGGACCAGAGCTGCCACATCTGTCCTCCGAGGGCAGATGCTGGGTGTGGGCGAGGAGCAGAGCCCTCCAGGAGTGCCTCCATGCCCTGTCCACCTCTCCACCCAGAGGCCCGTCTCCTAACACAGAAGAACATGTGCCTCCCCTCTTGGATTCTTCCTCCCTCTCCTTCAAGAAAGGGAGTCGCAGGGAAGAGATCCACATTTAGTCCCAGCTCCACCACTCCCTGTGCAGAGGTTCCTTCACGTCTCTGAACCTCGGTTCCTCATCTGTACAAAAGATGCAGTAAGACAGCACAGTGGTTCCCAGATGAATAAACAAGATGGAGAACACAAACACACTCAGTGCCTGGCACATGGAGATGTTCGGTCTGTGGCCACCCATTCACTCCTCCCCTCACCCAGCCCTTGGGACCACGGGCCTTCTCTCCATCCTTTTGGAGGCAAAACACCCCATGCACCCATCACTCACTCCACCATGCAGCAGGTATTTATTGGACCCTGCCTCTAAATAACCAATGGAAACAGCAAGTGCAAAAATGTCCAGGGGGAGCTTCCCTGGTGGCGCAGTGGTTAAGAATCCGCCTGCCAACGCAGGGGACGCAGATTCGATCCCTGGCCCTGGAAGATCCCACATGCCTCGGAGCAACTAAGCCTGTGCGCCGCAACTACTGAGCCTGCACTCTAGAGCCTACGAGCCACGACTACTGAGCCTGCGCACCACAACTACTGAAGCCCGCGCACCTAGAGCCCATGCTCTGCAACAAGAGAAGCCACTGCAATGAGAAGCCCGTGCTCGGTGCAACTAGAGAAGACCCGCACGCAACGATGAAGACACAACACAGCCAAAAACAAAATAAATTAATTTAAAAAAAAGTGTCCAGGGACGACACGGCCAGGGCGGAAGGTGGCCGGTCTCCCAGACAAGGCAGCTTTATCATGGTGCTTCATCACAGCCCAGCACCTCCTTCTCGGCTACATGTGCACACCTTGGACAAAGCAATCTCAGGTCCAATTAACATGAACCGGATGCAGAAAGAATAGTTTACAGACCCCAAATGCTGGCTTATTAATTTACAAAGGGTCACATCCCCAGGCACCTGGACACATCTCTCCTGGGGGCCTCGGAATGTGGCTTTAGTGTGGAATCAGAACAAAGTCGGGACATTGGATGATCTTAATGGCAGGGTGATAGTCTGAGGCAACCTCTGCACCTCCAGACACACCCATCCTGGGTCCTAGCCACTGAAATTTGCGGGACGGGACACCAATTGTCCGGCACAGCCTGGAGTCCCAGCACCAAGTTGGGTCTCCTTGGACCCCCCTTTATGATGAAGAGGAACTTCCCGCTCGTCTTGGCATTTTCCCTCGGGCAGAAGACAGTGCAGTTACTTTGCTGAAATGCAATCACAATCTTATCTGCTCCTCTATGTCTCCTTAATTGGATTTGGGATATTCACAGACAGACAGTCTCCTAGGTAATTTCTACAGAGGGCTAATATCCTCTCCTAAACTGAGTTTCTTCTTAATTGAATTCTCAGAAGGTGATGTTAACTTCAAGGTACTTGGCTGTCAGGCCCAGGTCCCGCCCACATGGGGCAGTATTAAGGGACACAGGAAGAAAGTTTACACCCAAACGGTTCCTACCTCTAAACGATGTACAACCCAGTAGGGAAAACAAAACAAACACATGCAATGCAGTCGACGAATAAGCCAGTGCTGAACGTGTGATTGTGTGGGACTGATCATAAGAGGGATCAAGTTCAAAGGGCACGCAGCTCAGGATGGCCTGGAGGAGGCCTTGGGGAAGAGACGGAAGCTAAGGCATCTTGGGAGGCTCTGTGGACAGCTGACTTACCTAAGAAAAGCAGGGGAGGTGGAACATTCCAAAGGCAAAAAATGGGTGGGAAAAATGGAAATCAGAGGGTCTAGATGGGAGGGGGACAGATGTGACCAATTCACATCCCGCCCCTGTGATGAATGGCCTCCCGGTTCCCTCTCCCCGCCCCCCCCACCATTGTTCCTCTTCCCCGTGCATGAGCTGGGCTTGCGGAGAAAGTCAGGGACACCCATGTCCCCCACGCTCCCCAACATACACAAACACACGCGTGTCCAGACGCAGCAAAACTAACGGTCTGCTGGACAGGAAAGCCCTGTCGGAGTGCAGGAAACCTCCACCTCAGGCCAGGAGGGACAGTCCTGGGCTTTCCACCTGCTGCACTGATCACCACCTGATTCAGCCTGAAAACCAGCCCCAGATGCTAGACACAACATGACCTCTTTCCCTTTCCTACCAGCTCCTTGGGATTCTCAGAAGTGATAACAGGGAGTTCCCGAGTCAGGGGCTTTCCATCCGGGCTCTGCTGCTGGCTCCACCCCCATTTCCCTGAGTAAGCTACCAGCACAGGCAGATAAGGGCTAGATGGAGTTTGGCATGCCATTTCCAGAAAGAGGGAGGACTGGAGGAGAAACCCCCTCAGAGCCCCATTCTGGTGGTTTAGGTTCAGGACCAGACCCTTGAGACATCCAGAGCAGAATGGTTTCCATTAGTGCTAGACTAAAGCAGGAGCTCAGAATGAGAAGGGGTGACCCCCAATTTCCTGGTGTCCCCTCTGAAGGAGCTAGACCCTGGAAACCAGACAATGGCCCCTCTGCTTCCCCAGACAGCCTGGCCCTTAGACAGAGCTGGCCAGTGTGGAGCTGAGGACTCAGGAGGGCGAGGTCTCTGCCTGCAAGGCCCGCAGCTCCTGCCAACCCTGGCATGACTGAGGCTGTCTGCGTCTGGGACCAGCCTCACAGAATGGTGAGCTGGCAGGCTGGGATACACCCTGGTAAAGAGGGAGTGGGCCCCAGGGAGCCAGTTGTTGGTCTAGGCTGTGAATAACAGAGGCCTCATCAGCGCCCCAGAGCCACGAGGCAGGAGCACCCAGCACAGGGACTGACTAAGAGAGCGGGTCCCGGCGGGTGAACGACGACAGGGGAGTCAGGAGGCTCTGTCAGGCTGCACACCCAAAGGTTGGGGCCCTGGACTTCTCCCAACCTGCCCCAGGCCGTGGCTGTATGCCTGATTTCATGTGTCACTCAAGAGGCATTTGGCCCAACCTTCCTTGGAACTGCTTATCTTTAGAAATGCCTGTCTTTCTCCGGAACAGAGCCCTGAGTCCCTCCAGGGCTGGAGCCATATCTCCAGCCCCAGCACTTTTATATGCCCAGCGGGCAGAAAACACAATGAA
>NW_006796716.1:4139871-4147215 GCF_000442215.2 Lipotes vexillifer | reverse complement strand
CTGCAGGAATGCCAGCAGATGACAATTAGGATAGTGACCTTCATTCTTCACAGGCCATGCCCCACAGGGAGCCTTCCCGAGCAGTTCACAGCGTGGCTCTTTCAAGGCATTCGAGGCATGTTCTGGCTCCTCCAGACCTGAACCAGCTTCTCATCTCCTCTCTCCCTCTCCATCCAACTCAGAGTGGAGCCTGAAGTCCAAGGTCAGCAGAAAACCAGCTCACAGACATGAACAGGGCAGGAAAAGTGCTCACGGAGCAACTGGGTCAAAGTTCAGCACACCCATCCTCCTCCCCAGCTCACCGCCAGAGGCTGCAGCTCTCTGTCGCCAGGTGACCCAGCCTCCAGGCCTAGGGGAACACTGACCAGCTGTCAGATAGACTCCTTCAAGTGTGATAAGGGGGCTCTGCCTCCAACAGCCCCCCCAGGGCAGCAAGTGCCTGACATTTCACATCACTAGCTCATGGGATCTAAGGTCATAGTCTCAATCCTAGAAGCACCCTAAGAGCTAGTAAAAACAAAACAAACCCCAGTATCCCAGGATTCCAGTTCAAGATTCCAATCATCAGGGGTGAGTCTGGGTCTCAGGACTTTTCAAAAGCTCTTGGCGGGGGTGGGGGATGAATTTGGAGATTGGGATTGAAACATACACACTACTATATACACAATAGATAACTAATAAGAACCTGCCGTACAGCACAGGGAACTCTATTCAGTTCTCTGCAATGACCTATATGGGAAAAGAAGCTTAAAAAAAAAAACAAGAGTGGATATATGTATATGTATAACTGATTCACTTTGCTGTACACCTGAAGTTAACACAACATTGTAAATCAACTATACTCCAATCAAAATTTTAAAAAAATTTAAACAAAACAAATGCTCCTGGGTGATCCTCAGGTGCAGTGGGGGGCTGAGAACCACTGGATCAAGGCACAGAATGTCATAATTCCAAAGTGAGTGTGACTCGGGAGTGTTTAAAACAGTGAATCCTTAAGACCTGAGTTGGAATCAGTTCCTTGCTTGGCAGCAGATCTGGGGGTGTGTGGGGAGGGGAGAGGGGATGAGACCAGGGTCAGAAGAGTTCTGAAGGAAAGAGTCAAGGGTGGTGGGAAGGGGGCAGTGGGACATGCAGTGAGGGAGGGGCATGGACCCATCCTGGGTTGGGAAGTTAGGGGGGACAGCTGTGCAGGGGACAGCTATGTGGACAGGTGAGGCACTGAAAAACAGAATGGAGTTAAGAGCTGAGGGCTCTGGAGCCAGCTCCTCTCATTAGCTGAGTGAGCTTGAGCAAGAAATCCTACTCCTTTGTGTGTCGGTTTCCTCATCTGTAGAATGGGGACATTGCCACTCCCCGACTCTGAGCCATAGGAGAACGAACTAAGGTGATGAGTACCAAAGAGGGCCTGGCAGATGGCAACCACTCAGCATACCTTAGCCGTCATTACTGCTGTAGTTTGGGGAAGAGAGCAACTCCTAAAACCCTAAAGAAAAGGCATGCAGACCCCAACACCTTAGAAAAGAATGGAGTTGCAGATCAGAAGCTGCCTCAACACACTAACAGGGGCAGTCACAAATCCAGGCTGCCTGGCACGAGTTTTCAGAGGCTCAGAATCCATCCTTCCTCCAGGCTTACCAGCATGGGAATCCGGGAGGCTAGGGGCCCTGCAGCCCTGACATGGCGAGCCCCTGAGGCGGGGGACTGAGCACAGGGACGTGTTAAGCCTGTGTGCCTCTGGACAGCCCAGTGGTGATGGCCAAACTGAGTGGTTAGCGATAGAGTCTAAGGCCTGAGGAAGAGACCAGAACTGGAGGTAGAGACCTGGCAGCCCTGGCATAGAGATGGTAACACCCTGTCCCGGCCATGACGTAATTCATCTCTAATGAAGTTCCTGCAGGTTCCAGCTTCTGCAAATCCTGCCCTAAAACCTAGAATTGTCTTACTTGATTTCCAGCAGTCAACTGGACATTTGGGGGCTGTGACAGTCCCAGCATAGATGGGCTTCTTTACCAGATGCTCCTTTGGTTCTCCCGGGATCCGCCTGACCTTGGCAGGGGACCCTGTTTTCCCCCCTAGGAGTTCATCTGCCTAAGAAGGCCAGGAAAGGGGGCAGGGACCATTTCTCCCAGTCACTACAAACCGGGACTCAGACCTCCAGCCTTCCACTCCAGCACCCACACCTGGAAGACAGTTCACGCTGGGGCATCCCCAGGGTTGTTTACCTGATTGGAGCAGGAAGGCCCAGTCCCTTTCCTTTCCCCCTTGTTCCCTGGAAGGTGACTCTGTCCCTCGTGCATTGTTTTCTTTCCGGTGGAATTTCTGCTCTTGAAGACTCAGCATTCTGCGTTCCTCCCACCGCTGCCATTCCTCACATCCTGGTTTCCTCCTGTCCAGACAGCGCTGGCCATCGGCCAGGACCTCGGCCATTCATGGAGAGGACAAGGGCTGAGGACAGCAAAGGGTGGAGGTGGGAAGTGGGAAGCTGATCATTCCTCCTTCATTGGAGCCTCAGGCCTCTTCTGCAGGGCCTGCAGTGGTCCTCCATGGGCAGTGTGTCAACAGTGGGAGGCATGTCCACTATGGGTGGCGTGTCCATCATGGGCGGTGTGTCCACTGTGGGTGGTGTGTCCGCTGTGGGTGGCGTGTCCGCTGTGGGTGGCGTGTCCACTGTGGGTGGCATGTCCACTATGGGTGGCGTGTCCACCATGGGCAATGTGTGCACAGTGGGTGGTGTGTCCACCATGGGCTGTGTGTCCACAGTGGGTGATGTGTCCACCATGCGCAGGCAACCCCTCCCCCCCTGCAGTGGGCAGTGAGGCCCAGATAGCAAGCCTGGGGTGGACACATGGGGAGGTTCTACACGGACGGGGACAGACCTTGGACTTCTCACTCCCAAATTAGTTCCTCCCTGGATTGGGTACAAGACCCACCTGGCACCAAGGCAGGCAGGGAGCCCAGACGGTCAGGCCAAGATTGAGGCTAATCTCCAGTGTGGTCTCAGGACAGGGGTTAGGGGTGGGCGCAGCGGGGTGGCAGGCAGTACTGCCCAACTTGTGCCAACTCGCCTGCCCATGGCGCTCCCTGTGGGGTTGTGGAAGGTGGGGAGAGGGGGAAGGTGCTTGAGACGGGGTGGCTCATGCTTCCCCTCTCCTGACCGGGACCCCAGCCCACAGGCCAGTTCCAGGAAAGGGCCCAGGTCTGATTCCTGGGTGTTAAATGCAGCCCAGGTCAACCTGCCCTTCCAGCCATGAAGCAGAAGGGACCCCAGACCTTTGTCAGGTCTGGGCCGCCTCACGTCTGCCACCTCAGCTCCTCTCACTCCAGCAGCCCAGCCCCTCCTCCACCACCCCTGTCCCCCCAGGCAGAGCTGCGATGTGAATGACAGTTACGCATTTGCCTGCATCATCAGCCTTTAATCACACAGCCCTGTTAGTTCCTGACACTGATGGGAGTGGGGGGCACAGCAAGGCACCACCAGGCAAGGGACTCAGGACAAAGCCATGTTATAATTCTGGGTCCTGGGAATAGGAGGGACAGCAGGCATTGCCAGCTCCGAGCATCTGCTTTTAGATCGAATTTCTTAACTTAGTAATGATGTCTTTTTCAAGCATCTGTGGGAAGCCTGGTCCTGCCCTGCCAGGGCCAGACATGGGCCTTCCTTGCTCCACTGCCCCGGCCCCACCTGCTGAATTTCTGGGGTTCCTTACCTGAGGACCTGATTAGCTAATCCCTTCTATCACAGGAGTCTTGGTCTCTACCCTCTACCCTCAGGAAACCAATGCGCTCAAGAGAGGGGACACACACACACACACACACACACACACACTCACACACTCACACACACACTCACACATTTTTTAAAGTCAGCTGAAGGCTACTGATTGCCTTCTTCCTATGGATATAGATATACTTGGTCATTTCATTCAAGCCATCTTTGGAAACCCTAACAAGATAGTTATGGAAGTGGCATCATTCTCCCCATTTTGCAGAAGAGAAAAGTAAGGCTGTGGGGAGTAAAAAAGTTACCCACAGTCTCCTGCTAGTCCTCAGCCCACATCTGCCTCTTTCTACGGAAGACATCTTGTTCATGCCCATGGTGTCTGTCTAGAGAGACTGAAGCATTGGGAAGGGAAAACGATTTGCTCACGACCATGTGGATAACTGGAGCCAGAATGTCTGGTCACAGTGATGACCTCCGGAGAATCCTGACGTGTTGAGAGCAAACACACGTGGCTCAGTAAGCAGTTCTGATTGAATACAGTCTTCCCTCGGTATCTGCAGATTGGATCCAGGACCCCCACAGGTACCAAAATCCACAAAAACTCTAGACCCTTATATAAAATGGTATAGCATACTCTGTCCTGTGTATTCACAGCTTCTGTATCCACAAGCCCTGTATCAGGGGATTCAACCGACTGCGGATATGGTTGGTTGGTTGCATCCACAGGTTCGAACCCGCAGATACGGAGGGCTGACAAGAAGGGAAGGGGAACCTTCTGGTGGTGGGTCTCCTTGGGATGCCTTTCCTAATAAGGGTGGGGTCTCTGAGGTCAGGAAGAGGCAGCCACGGGGATCCAGGAGAGAAAAATCAGGTCTCCGAGGATGACATAAGGGACAGGAGCAGTTGCAAGGAAGAGCTGGGTGCTCTGGAGAAGGGAGTGGGCCCAGGAAGCCAGGAATCAGGAGGCGGGTGTGGACGGAGTTGGGACAGTGTTTCTATGTGGCCTCCAGCCTGCAGCTGGTAGAGGGTGCTGCTTAGGACAGCGACTGAGGTGCAGTCTCTGAAGGCATCTCTGAATGTCACATCAAACCCATCCCAGAAGAGATTCAGAGAAGCTCCTTTCTGAACAACTGAGCTGGAGGATGAGGGGAAGGCAGCCGTCCTGTGACTCCCCTGATCAAGCTGAGGTCGTCCTGTTGCCTTTCCTTCAAACACTGCACTGCTCTCCCCAGCCCTTTCAGCCGCCGCACGACGTGGAGGGGCACAGGAAGAGTTCTGGGCCCCCTGCGGATCCAAGCAAGCCAGCGAGACAGGCACCGACTGCCTTCCTGCTCACCAAGCCAGCTGAGGCTGCCCGGGGTGACTCAGATAGACAGACACGTAGAGAAGGCCTGCTTCCATATGGCGAGGAAGTAAGAGAGAAGGAATAGTCAGTGACTCGGGACGTCCCTGGCTCCCCACTGGCAAATTCCATCTGTTCTGCATCACCAGGCTGCTTCGTTCCTGGGACCTGTGCCACCCACAAGTTCCCCACTGACCCAGCGTCACCACCACCATCAGAAGGTTCCCCTTCCCTTTTTGTCAGCCCTCTGTATCTGCGGGTTCGAACCCGTGAATGTTTATCTGGGCGTCTGCCCAGCTCAGTAAACTGGTTGCGTCCAGAGCCAGGATGCAGACTAGAGCAGGGGCATCTGCTTCAAGAACCTGGGAAGAGGCTGCAGTAAGAGCAGACCTAGAACACGAAAGCCCATGAAGAGAGCAAGACGGAGATGGGATGCCTCGGGCAGAAAGAGTTGCTGCCCAGAGATGGAGACAGGTGGAGAGAGGATGAGAGCAACGGGAAAGGAGTGAATCAGAGTTAGACAATCTATGTACGTGGAGAGAGAAGTGGAAGCAGGATTAGGATCTGACTGGGGTAGACCCGGTAGGAGTGAGAGGCTCCCAGGCCTGCACTACCTTGTTCTGGCTGCCACCAGCAGGCTCTGCGGTCACACCAACCCCAGAAATCACACATGCCATCTGCCCCATGCTTCCCCCTGTGGCCACACTGGGCTCCCTTCTCTCCCTCTGCCTCTTTCTCCCAAGAGAACAGGCTCTTTCTTGCCTGGGGGCTTTGGGGGGGTCTCTGGTGCTCACTGAACACTGACATTATGAGAGGCCACCCCCAAGGGAATACTGCCCCCCAACGCCCCTCCAAGAAATAAGGATAAACAAGACATGGCGACGCACACAGTAAAGTGAAGGATAAGCACAGAAGTGACTGTAAGAGAAGGGGATGTTTGTAAAAGTGGTTCAACTGTTAGGGGGTGTTATAGGGGAATCAACAGGACGTAGGGGATGTGGGTGGCAGAGGAGGGGAAAAAAGCGCCAAGACCAGAAGAGTAGATCAAACTCTACTCCACTTTCACCTGCTGATAAAACAAGCCTCCGTCCTTCCTGGTATGCTGGAGGGTTCAAGACACGTGCCAAATGTCAGTGGCGTCCACATGTGACCCCACAGCTCAGAGAGGAAAATCTTCCCAGGATCTAAAGTCTGCGAAGTTGGCCAGTGGGAGCATGTCAGGTTCAGGGTGAAATCAAGAGGACCTGGCCTGAAATGGACAGAGGGGCTGGCAGCCATTCTCTTGGGTGACCAGCCAGTCCGCTTCCCAAGGCATTTCATCCACTCTGCTAATCACCGAGAGACATCAAAATATATAACAAGGCGCTTGCCTTATGTCAAAATTAACAGCTCAAGTTGTCTGGGTTCCTGTCCTGGTTCTGCCCCAACCGAGAGTGGCTGCTGCGTAGTGAGAGCCTGGAATACGCCGGACGCTTACAATATTTCATTTAATCCTCACAAAAACCCTGAAGGGTGGGAATGAGTGTCCATCTACATACCTACCTCACGTACAACAACTGAGACCCACAAGTTCGGTTTTGCCCAAAGACACATAAGTAGCTAAGTGTCAGAGCCCTGACCAGGCCGGCTCAATGGGCACTGTTCTCCTATTTATGGTATGTCGCTGTGTGTTCTCAAACACATCCCACGGCCTCTCTGGGCCGCAGGTCTCTTGCCTGAAAATTCAAAGGACCGGACCAGATGTTTCTTAGAGCCCTCCGCTCTGAAACTCTATGACATGATTGGAGGAAAAAGCATCCCACGTTGGGGGATGCAGGTTTTACTGTTACGGGAATTTAAGGCGAGATGGCTGGAGGTGGCAGCTGGAGAAAGCATAAAGGAGAGGGGCTTATGGTGGCAGATTAGGGGGGAGTCAGGCTCGGCGGCAGCGTGAGGAGGGACCTTGGACAGGCCGAGGTGGCCCATGTCTGTCGGGCTGTCCCAGGGCCGTGATCTTCAATGAGAAAAAGCTGACACAGAGCCCAGGCCTCGGCTCACTCCTACAAGATGGGGCCGAGAGCCCAGCCCAAACACAAGCTATTTTGGGTGTTGTATTCTTTGGAAAGCCACCAGGCCAGAAATAGCGCTGTGAGTTAGTAGGACCCCGGCCTTCTGCCACCCCCGGCTCTCCCAGTGAAATTACCAAGAGTCAGGAGGCCGGCTCTTAACATTCCAGGGAGCCTGTGTAACTGATAAGAGACAGCCTCTCCTTCCCACAGGAAGGCCTGGAGCAGAGCATTTG
>NW_006796716.1:4138111-4139861 GCF_000442215.2 Lipotes vexillifer | reverse complement strand
GGAAAGAGGGATTGAGTCACGGAGAGCAGAAAAGAGAGAGGGGGAAAACGGGGAGAGAGCTCACATGGCTGAGACTAGAGGAGACGGGCGGGAGGGGATGGAGATTCCCAGTGGATGGAGGGATGAGAAGAACAGATAAGAAGAGGGAGTCTCAGAGGGAGAAAAGGAAAGAGAAAAAGAGGGTGGGTACCTGGGGCTTAGAGAGCAAAGGGGAAGCAGAGCAGAAGAGCAGAGAGCTAGAGGGCAACTGGGGGGCAGGAGGTAAAGCGTTGGAGGGAAGACCAGCATGGCGGAGGCCCCAGTGGAACCAGGGCTACTGGGGTGGGTGGGATGGGGACAGGGCTGGGGGACAGTCACGGGAAGTGTGAGTCTGATCTCGTCACGAAACACCTGCTCAGAGCAGATGAAAACATCTTTCCCAGTTGGCTACAACCGGAACTTCCCCCAGAAATCCAGAGCCCTGTAACTCATCCTCTTATCTCTGACCCTCCGGGAGTCAGAGATCCAGTTATTTCAACAGTAGGGACTTTTGACCCCTTAAGAAAGAGCCAATGCTTGAAAGAGGTGATGGGGTCAAGGCTGTTTGGTGTTCAGGGAAAGTGACAGCTCCTTGAGTCAGGCTGGATTCTGAGAAGGACGTTGCAGGGAGGTCTGCTTGGGGGCAGCGGGCGATCGGACTGCACCCTGGTGTGGAGATCTCCTGAGGGCAGACCAGGGGGAGGCAAGGCCATTTCACGGAGAGGCGAGGCAGGGACCACGATCAAGTCCGGGTTTAGATCCTCTGGCGGCCCCAAGTGATCAGAAAGTCAATGGGAGGGTCAGAAAACCCAGCATGGGGGACTTCCCTGGTGGCTCAGTAGTTGGGAGTCCGCCTGCCGATGCAGGGGACACGGGTTTGGGCCCTGGTCTGGGAGGATCCCACATGCTGCGGAGCGGCTGGGCCCATGTGCCACAGCTACTGGGCCTGTGCTCTAGAGCCCGCGAGCCATAGCTACTTAGCCTGCATGCCTGGAGCCCGTGCTCCGCAGCAGGAGAGGCCACCGCAGTGAGAAGCCCGTGCACCACAACAAAGAGTGGCCCCTGCTCGCCGCAACTAGAGAAAGCCCGCACGCAGCAATGGAGACCCAATGCAGCCAAAAATAAATAAATAAATAGAAATTTTTTTTAAAAAGGAAACCCAGCATGGTACAGTTACACTAGGCTTTGCCTCAATTTCTAATCCACACCCACCAGACACCTACCAGTCTCCTCCAGTTTGGGAAAGACCCCTTAGTAAGTCAGCCCTTTCTGTTTCCAAGGTAAAGCGTACCCCTTCTCTCTCCAGCAGGACGCAGAGCTGCTCCCAGTTGCTCCTGTGCCCAAGAACGGAGGGGCTTTTCTGGAACGGCAACAGGATCATTCAGGTCCAGGGGTGGTGACAGAAATGGTCACTGCCCTGGCAGGACCCAGGCGGTCCCAGAAAACAGCAGGGCTTTTATGGCTGAGGCTGGGTGAGGAGAGAGACAACAACTTCTGGAATAACCCACGGAGGAAGGCATGAGGCTCAGCTGAAGTGGCTGGAGAGGCCGGACAGCGGGGCACCTGGAGGGCAGGTCCAGCCGCCTCTTTTTGTTTCTTTTTTTTTTTTTTTTTTTTTTTTTGGTTGGTGGGCCTCACACTGCCGTGACCTCTCGCTGCGGGGCACAGGCTCCGGGTGCGCAGGCTCAGGGGCCATGGCTCACGGGCCCAGCCGCTCCACGGCACGTGGGAT
>NW_006796716.1:4136805-4138101 GCF_000442215.2 Lipotes vexillifer | reverse complement strand
CCGCTCTGCGGCATGTGGGATCTTCCCGGACCGGGGCACGAACCCGTGTCCCCTACATCGGCAGGTGGACTCTCAACCACTGCGCCACCAGGGAAGCCCCCAGCCGTCTCTTGATCCACTGCTCTTCCAACTTGGGGCTTGGCACTCCCAACACAGACTCCCAGGTCCCTGTCCCCCTGTGGCCCCCAAGGGTGAAGGGCAAGGCACTGGGAACTTTCTGGGGTTAGGAGATGGCTTGGAGGCTTCCCCTTCTCTCCGTGCCACCCCACATCCCCACCTGGTTCCCAGGGGCAACAAGGAAAACAAAGGTGGAGGCAGAGTGAAAACGGGGAAGTCTCCCAGCTGCAGTTGCCCTTGGTATCTGTTTACTTAAAAAATCCAAAACAAACATCCTGACACATCCACCCACTTAAACTTCCTGTGATTCTGCTACCGGCTGTCTCCATGGATACTCCCAGCTGAACCCCACCACCTACACAAAACATGACAGTGTGTGGACTCCCTCACCCAAGTCAAGGGCACCAGCCCCCCCAGGACCCCTCTGGCACTACCCTGTCCACAACATCAGGCTACACAGCCAAGGGTGCCACCAGACCCCTAAATGCACCAGCCCAGTCCTACAAACTAGCCTCTAGCCAACGTCCACCATCTATAGAATTCTTTGGTCACTTTGCCACCCCTAATCCCAGTGCCCTAGAAGCACACCCCGTAAACCCGCCATGAATTGACGCCCTTACTTCCATCCCTACTGCCACCACTCCAGCCCTCCAAATGTCTGCATCTGGAGGAAAAGGATAAGACTTAATCCTCCCCAGTCACAGCAGGCAGCTCAGAGAAATGAAGCCTACACACTGGGCTCCTAATTTCCTGCCAAGGCTTTACCCCTTTACCCCGGTTACCCACCACCCCACCCAGCACACCTCAAACCCCAGCCATACAGGACTGTTGACACAAAGAGAGCCCTGGGGACACCACCAGAGCCTGGACACATGGGGGAGTCAGCCACACATCACCCGATGGACGGGCTGGCAGGCGCTTGGCAGGGAAGACAGAAAGAGGAGAGGGAGTTCTCCACCAGGCTCATGTCCTAGACAGTCAAAACCCAGACAATCACATGGCACGCTTCGTGCCCTCTGGCTGCTGGGATGTGGTCAGGAAGAGCGAGGGGTGTTCTTCCCAGTTTGGCCAGTGCATGGAGCTGGTGGACAAAAGTCTGCAGGATCTTTAGTTTCTTTGATAACTTTGCAGCGATCTGTTTCTCCAAAGGAAAAGGAGGAAGTGTAAATCATTTCCCTA
>NW_006796716.1:4132332-4136762 GCF_000442215.2 Lipotes vexillifer | reverse complement strand
TCCCTACACTGAGCACTGGGGAAAGTAAGCACTGGGTGCCAGGGGTCAAGCTGGCATAACATCCCGAGGCAGAGGGAGGCCCTGGGGTCAAGGCAACCAGGATTTGCTCAATTGTTCCAAGCCCTCTCTCTCACGTGTACACACACAGGGCAGCACGCACACACACACAGATGCCTCAGCAAGTCCCACAGAGGGAGGTGCTGAGGGGGCCCAGCCGCTGTTCAGACAGACTTCCAGAGCCAGAAAGTGGGCGGGGCCAGGCCATGAGTTAATCTACTTCCGCCCCACATCTGGTATAAAGGGAAGCAGCAGCCTCCAGAGGAGCAGAGCTGCATCTGGTTGAAAGACCAAGAGCGCTGTCCAAAGAGCCACACCCCCTCCCCAGCAGAGGAATAGCCACCACCATCAACACCGGAAGCCCCAGCAGTAGCAGGAACAAACTGCCAGTCACAAGGCACCTTGAGAATTTCAGGTAAGAGAAAAGCAAACTCTCTCCATCTCCGGACCTCGGGCTAAGGCAGGGGGCACCCCTCTGCAGAATCTCCTCCGTCCACGATCCCCAGTGTTCCTCTTTCTTTCCCCGGAGACCTGCAGCCCTGAGTTGACCCCGTCATATCAGTGGTCACAGGAGAGCGGGGAAGATGGGCACGGACCCCCCAACAATCCCACCACCCAGAAGCAAGGGCCTCACCTCTCTTGGACCCTCTCCATTGAGACATTCCCCTTTCCCAGCACAGGAAAGGGGTTTTTCATGCCTGCTAACTTGAATGCAGATTGTGAAAGCATCACAAGAGAATTAACTAGCATCGTGTAAATCACAGATGTTATTATAATTTCGCCTTTCAGCCTCCTGGAAGGGAAAGGAGATCTCTTGGAGGATGGTGCCAGCGGGTTCCAAGATTCCCGCAGGTGAAAACTCACTTAAGACTCCCTGGGGCTGAGACAGAGGGGAAAAGATTCAGGATCTCAACTCATCATGGTTTCTGTCTCGCCCTCCAGTTCACGTATCATCTGCCAGCGGCAAACATGGGGAGCCTGGCCATGGCTGGGGTCCCATCACCCCTCCCCACTCACCATCCTTCCAGAACTATTCCCTCATCTGATCCTTTTCCACTGGCTCTAGGATGCGGATGTCTCCTGTCTTTGCCTGCCTCGCACTGGGCATGGCCCTCATCTTTGGTGAAGGGTCCGCCTCCTACCATTACCAGTCTCCGGCGGCCCACCTCGCCGCAGACTTTGGAGTGAAAGTGTTTCAGCAGGTGGTGCAGGCCTCCAAGGACCTCAACGTGGTTTTCTCACCCTATGGGGTAGCCTCAGTCATGGCCATGTTACAGCTGACCACAGGAGGAGAAACCCTGCGGCAGATCCAAGAGGCAATGCAATTCAAAATCGATGGTGAGAGATGGGGCAGAGTGGGAGGCGGGCATTCACGTGGTCTTCCCAGGACAGGGGTGTCACTGACCAGAAGCAGAGGAAGGGCCGACCCCAGCTTAGCTGAGCCAGCTCGTGTCCTCCCATATGCCACAGGGATGGGCCACTGCCTCTTCTCCTCACCACACCCTGTGTCACTTGGTTCTTGGACAGTCACAAGGTGTACAGGCCAGTGGATCTGGCATAAAACAGCCCTGCCTCACCACTCATATACTGTGTGACCTTAACCCCTCCGAACCTCAGTGTCCTCATCTGCAAAATGGGGGCAATAAAAGTATCTACCACGTGGGGCTGTTGTAAGGGTCAACTAGAATGATGCATGTGAAATGCCTGATAGCTATTGTTATTATTAAAAGAAAAAATTAGGGTTTATGACTTAAAAGCAGGGGAAAATATTCCAAGCCAAAGAAAGGGTTAGGACCTAAGATATTTGAAGAAAAGAGGGAGATGCAGGAAAGATTAAGGTTTGGAATGAAATCTCCATCCAGAGACCTCCGGGGGAGCAGAAGGGTCCCGTGCGTGTGGGCAGGGTTAGGGGAAGTTAGCCCCACTGGGAGCCCTGGGTTTGAGATGAGCTTAATGTGTCCTTTCCTCCCCACTTTGGCCCAGAGAAGGGCATGGCCCCCGCCCTCCATCAACTGTACAAGGAGCTCATGGGACCATGGAATAAGGATGAGATCAGCACGGCTGATGCCATCTTTGTGCAGCGGGATCTGAAGCTGGTCCAGGGTTTCATGCCCCACTTCTTCCGGCTGTCCCGGACCACAGTCAAGCAGGTGGACTTCTCAGAGATAGAGAGAGCCAGGTTCATCGTCAACGACTGGGTGAAAAGACACACAAAAGGTGAGCAGGCAGGGAAAGGAGGCCAGTCCCCAGGGCCTGCAGAGAAAAGGGATTCAAATCCCAAGTGTCCTAACCTCTCCCTTCCAGCATCTTCTGCTCTGTAGACAGAAGGTCAAGTGCTTTAAGAATCAAAGCATCATGTTTTTCCATAATTAGGCTTTCCCCGTGAACCAACTCTAAAGTCATCCCTAAAAAGTATTGCAAGGTGTTAGAAGAACAGTAATAACCATGACAAGGGGCACACACAACCCGTCAAGACTGCAGCTTAGGCAGCGAAGTAAGGGGAGACTTATGTTTCCAGGTCTGATCCTGGACAGGATCCCAAGACCACGAAAGTGTGGTGAGCTGGAAGGCCTTTCTGAGACTCTTAGGAAGATGAAAGGGGTTGAAAGCAGCTAGATAGGTTCGCTAAACCTTAGCCAGTCTGTCTTCTGACGGAATCCCTTCTGACACACATCCATTTGAGGACTGGGCGCTAAAGAGGACCATCTGAACGGATTTTAAAATATCTAGCCTCCTGATCACCTCGATTTCCCACAGGCATGATCAGCGACCTACTTGGCGCAGGGGCTGTGGACCAGCTGACGCGCCTGGTGCTGGTAAACGCCCTCTACTTCAATGGCCAGTGGAAGATGCCTTTTCTAGAGTCGAGCACCCACCACCGTCTCTTCCACAAGTCCGATGGCAGCACTGTCTCTGTGCCCATGATGGCTCAGACCAACAAATTCAACTACAGTAAGTGCAAGACCCTCCCTTCCCCAAGTCCCACAGTGACTGCACCGCATCTCTGGGGGGCATCCCCTCTAAGGGAGGAGAAACCCTAGAATACACCCCAGCTGTGACAAAGACTCCCCGGGTAGGAGACACTGGGATTATCAGAGCAGCAGAAAGTAGCTTTTACCTTGTGCGAGGTGAAGCTGAAATCCAGAAATGCCCTCAGGCCCATATTTGACCACTTTGCCCCCCATCTCTCATCTTCACGTGGTTCTAGTGTGAAGTGTTCACAAATCCTTCTGGGGAAGAGTGATGTGAAAGTTGAGATTAAGGAGATGGGGATTGGAATGAATTAGTAGCTGGGTACTGGGGGAGGAGGCTGTGAAGGTAAAGAAGGCCAACAGGAGACAGAGAACCCAGAAGACACTGTGATTTAGCAGAAGAGAAGGGAAATGGGAATAAAGACATTGAACAGGGGAGTGGTGGGGTGGCGGAGCCTCAAAAGCTAGGATGGAGAGCTGGCTTCCAGAAAGAGTGGAGGGGACAGGAGGACTGGTTGAAAAGCCAGTGCTGGGTTAGAATCAACGAGAGCTGGAGCCATTGCCAATGCACCATCTTGGTGTCTTCACAGCTGAGTTCACCACCCCCGATGGCCATTACTACGACATCCTGGAATTGCCCTACCATGGGAACACTCTCAGCATGTTCATTGCTGCCCCCTATGAAAAAGAGGTGCCTCTCTCTGCCCTCACCAGCACTCTGGATGCCCAGCTCATCAGCCAGTGGAAAGGGAATATGACCAGACTGACCCGCCTCCTGGTTCTGCCCAAGTAAGCCACGCTTTGCTCTTGCCACACTTGCCAGTGCTCTAGTCCCCTCTGCCTACCCCCTCCCCTCTCCCCTGGTTCCCTGAAAGTGCCACCCCCATGTGGAGTTTCCCAAACCTGACATCTGCAGGGTAGGGACAGGGACATGTGTGGGTGGCTGACGGGAAACACTCCGGCCTGGGTTTGATTCAGATTCCTCTCATCATCCGTCTTCTGCTGGAGGGCAGCAGGGGAGTTTTCTAGACCGAGCCCCACATTTACCACCCTCTGAATACCCAGCAAAAGCTAGCCAGAGGGAGAGCCGGAGAGATAGATGATGCAGGGTTGGGGTGGAGGGGAACACATTGATCTACACTCTTTTAGGAATGCCCCTCCCTCCCACCCCCATCTCTTCAAGTTAGCATCCAAACAATGGAGACAAAAGGAATCACTTCCGCAGATGAAACAGCCAGAACTACAGCTTCTAGCTGGCTTCCAACAAAGCAGAGTTTTAAAAATCCTTCTGCAGAAGCAAAGAGGGGGCTGGAGGCTGAGACTGGTTAATTCCAGAACTGTGGGGAAGCTTCGCACCATGCTCACCCCAAATTTCCAGATGCCATAATGCCAGGCTTAGGG
>NW_006796716.1:4081877-4132110 GCF_000442215.2 Lipotes vexillifer | reverse complement strand
GAAAGAGGGTAATTTAGTTGGTTAACACGCACTCTCTCTCTCAAAAAAAAAGAGGTAATTAGTTGTGTCCTGATGGGAAGCAGAGCGAGAGCCCCAAAGCCTCGCTGCTGGAGTCCTTCTCAGGCTCAGCTCTCAGAACACAATCTACAGACCAGGTTTTTGTTCAAATATCCTTGCAGAAGAATTTGCCCTGCCCCCTCCCTCCCCAGTCAAACTGAATATAATTGTGCTGAAACTACTGCCTTATTTGAGGAAAGTAATTAGTCATAGGTTCAAGGGGGTGGGGAGATTGCAGGAAAATGTTCATTAGTACTAGAATCTCCCAGCAAGGAGGAGACCTTGCAAACGGATTTGAAAAAACAAGCTTTCCACTTCTACTTTCTTTCTTTTTTTTTTTTTTTAATAAATTTATTTACTTATTTTGGCTGCATTGGGTCTTCGTTGCTGCGCGTGGGCTTTCTCTAGTTGCGGCCAGTGGGGGCTACTCTTCATTGCGGTGCACGGCCTTCCCATTGCGGTGGCTTCTCTTGCTGCGGAGCACGGGCTCTAGTTGTGGCTCGCAGGCTCAGCAGTTGTGGCACATGGGCTTACTTGCTCCGTGGCATGTGGGATCTTCCCGGACCAGGGCTCGAACCCGTGTCCCCTGCATTGGCAGGCGGATTCTTAACCACTGCGCCACCAGGGAAGCCCCCCACTTCTACTCTCACGTCAGTCCCCATCCTGTTGGTCTGTGGGGACGGGGATACCTGGTGGGGTTAGAGGTGGCCTGAGCTTGAGCTGTGTCGTGCTCCTGTCTGCAGGTTCTCCCTGGAGAGTGAAGTTGACCTCAGGAGGCCCCTGGAGAACTTGGGAATGACCGACATGTTTAGGCCAAACCAGGCGGACTTCTCAAGACTTTCAGGTAAGAGGTTTTCCTTTCACTTTCTTCCCCTGGTGGACAGTGGGGTCCCTAAGAGGACTAAGGAGCTTCTCACTGAGAACCAAAGCTGATGTGTTTTGGTATCCACCTCTGTTTCAGATCAAGAGCTTCTCTACGTGTCGCAGGCGCTGCAGAAAGTGAAGATTGAGGTGAATGAGAGCGGCACGATGGCGTCCTCCTCCACCGGTGAGTCAGGCTCAGGTGAGGCCTGGCAAGTCTCAGCCCCAGGCTTCCAGGGGGGGCCGCAGTCTGGCACCCAGACCCCGGGTGAACCGGGAAGACCCCACTGCCCATGTCAACCAGGTCTCTCCTGGTAGAGCTTCGCTTCCTGTGTGGAGAGCATCACCCGATCCCACTAGAATACAGGCCTGCTTTCCCTGACACCCTGCTCCCTCCCCACTGGCTCTGAGGCCCTCTGACTGTGAGGTCCTGGCTTGCTCTCAGAGTGGTCAGTCACCTTAAAGGCACTTGCTTCCAATGCGCTCTAAAAGGGTTTAGATAAACGTGCCTACGAGTGACTACCTGAGAGATCTCTACCCAATTCCTGGAGGAAACCAGGCCTCAGAGGACATCCCAACACTTTTAGGGCTCACATCCAGGAAACAACTGAGCCTCCTAAAACGCCCCCATCCCAGTGCCGCTGTCACTGGATCACCTGTGACCAATCCAGGCTCCCGTGCCCACGTCCCTCTGCTCTAAGACATGGTCCCTTCATTTCCAGCACTCACAGTCTCAGCCCGAATGGCCCCCGAGGAGATCATCATGGACAGACCCTTCCTCTTCGTGGTGCGGCACAACCCCACAGGTGAGCTGGGGGCCCAGGAGACCCCCCCACCCCCCCTGCTCTCCTGGACTCGGGCACTGGTCCGGGCAGGTGTAGACGCCCCCACTCCCCTCAAGAGGACTCCAGGCAAGGAATCATAGCTCTGTTCCCCTTCCCCTCCTCGGAGGCAGTGCTCTCTCTCCAGACAGGGTGCTCAGTCTGTCCCCCAGTCCCAGCTTAGTCACTAGAGCAGCTGTGCCTCCAGACACTCACTCATCTCCCCGTATCTCAGTTCATCCGTAAACACCCAGCTGGGTGAGCTGTGCTGTTCCCCTTCCCCCCCACTTCTCATCTCCCATAATTCTTCCGTCCTCAGGAACTGTCCTTTTCATGGGCCAAGTGATGGAACCCTGACCATGGGAAATGCAGCCCTCATCTGGGATGGAACTGGAGATGTCCAAGAAGAAGAAACTCCGGAGCAAAGAATTTTTATTTTAATTCATTTTTCTGGAGAAAGAGAAGATATTTATCTTTTTTTTTTTTAATGGTAAATCTTTCGAATCTGTCTCTTAGACCTCCGGCTCTCCCAGGAGGGGGAAAGAGGACCTTTGAGTTAAACTCCCCAGTGGAGACCCTGGGAGAGACCTCGGAAGCACAATGCCCTGAAGGTCTCCCAACAAGACTGCAGAACTTCCAGGATCATTTGCGTGGCTGCTTCAGCCCATCGCTCTGCCCGTTCGGGTCTTCGGACCCGGATCCCACTGAGGCCCTGGCAGGATGGCACCGCAAGGCTTACAGGAAGGAGCTTTTGTGTGTTTGCTAGAAATAATTTGTGTTCCGGTCACGTTGCCATCACTCTTGCACTGTCTGCCACTGCTGAGAAAGCTGGCTGCAGGCCAAAGAAGGCCAATGGGAGAATCACTCTTTCATGTCAAGGTCTGTCCTCCCCCAGCTCAGAGGCACGAGACCCATCCAGGCCTGGCTGCTCCCTTCCCAGAAACAGTGTGCATATATTATTTTGGAGTGTAGGTGACTTGTTTACTCAGAGAAGCAGGTTTCTGCTTCCCACATACTTTATGTTGCAGAAATAGAGGGAGAGAGATGAGATGTGTGCCTCGTTCCTGGCGCCAATATCGTGGTGGGGAGGGTGGGATGCCAGGGGTGTCCTTGAGCATTTATCACATCCTTGTCCTTGTGTGCTTGTGAGAGAGAAAGGACTATGGAGAAAACATATTATTTAAACTTGTTCATAGTGTTCCTTTGTGGTCTGTGTCATTGCACCTCAGGAGTGGCCACTTGCCTGTCATTGCCCTCCTGGCAGCGGGAGTGATAGGGCCCACACTGCCACCTGGTGGCTACCTGAACCCCATCGCTCCTCTCCTGGCCTTTCCACTCCGTGGAGCAGGACCCCTGCCAGGACTGTCCAACTTCAGCCCACTTTAGGGACCAAAAGGATGTGGTGGGTGAAGGCAGACAGAGCTGTTGTTTCAAAATTTTCCAATATACTTAGGAGCAGGAGTGCAAGGGGCTACACGACCTAGCAGGACAGAACTTTCCCCAATTACAGGGTGACTCACAGCCGCATTGGTGACTCACTTCAGTGTGTCATTTCCGGCTGCTGTGTGTGAGCTGTGGACACGTGAGAGAGAGAGAGAGAGACAGAGAGAGAGAGAATGAGAGAGACAGCAAGAAGCTCGGGCTCAATTACCCCCATTAGATAATCTTTCTGAAAGTCAACTAGCTGGTGGTGGTAAGGCATGAAGACCAATTTATTGAAGAATTGCACATAGGTGTCGAATGAATGTAACCTAATAGAACCCTAATCATCCCACTGCGCCCCTCAGTGAAAAATCTTCATTCTTTGTGTGTTTTTGTTCTTTTTTCATGATGCACTGGACAATGAGAGCCACACACAGTACCCTCAAGGATACCCAAATGTGGGGTCCAACGTTCTTGAAAGTGTGTTGAATTCTATGCTTTTTCACTTTTGATATAGAAGCAACTAAAAAAATTTTTTTTAAATAATAAATAAATAAAAATATTCCAAAATTGTCCCTGGCCTTGACTTTCCATGTTTCACACGGTACAAAATCCAAACCCTGTCAGTTCACAGACCTCTAGGGTGAAAGGGATCTTTATGAAACACACACCCACAAGTTCAAGGCACACTGTCCTGTCATGGGCAAATCCACAGGGCTGGCCACCGGGGCTCTGCAAGAAGACCCGCAGGGATACATTGTGCAGGACATGATTCTCCCTTTGGGCATCATCCTCAAAAAGGAAAGAGGGTTCCCCAAACACCTGCCACCTGCCCAGACCCACCTGCTCACTGCCCCTGTCACTTCCCATCTCTGTTCATGACATTTTCTTCCCCACCAAATGTCCCCACCCTCCCCCATGCCTACCCCACTCCCCATTTCTCAAAACCCAGACCAGATCCATTTCCCCCACCATGGATAACCCATGGATCCAGTCAACATCATCGCTCTCCGCTTGGCATGTACACATCTTTCTTTCTCCTGGTGTGTAACAGTGCATGCATGTGTGTATGCTCTTTGAGTGTGCATGTTATCATCCCCACCCCCACTGACATATCAGGTTCCTTGAAAACAAGGCCCTTTTGTTACATAGATTCTTTTTTTTTTTACATCTTTATTGGAGTATAATTGCTTTACAATGGTGTGTTAGTTTCTGCTGTATAACAAAGTGAATCAGCTATACCTATACATATATCATCCCCATATCCCCTCCCTCTTGCGTCTCCCTCCCACCCTCCCTATCCCACCCCTCTAGGTGGTCACAAAGCACGGAGCTGATCTCCCGTTGCTATGCGGCTGCCTCCCACTAGCTAGCTATTTTACATTTGGTAGTGTCCATGCCACTCTCTCACTTCGTCCCAGCTTACCCTTCCCCCTCCCCGTGTCCTCAAGTCCATTTTCTATGTCTGCATCTTTATTCCTGTCCTGCCCCTAGGTTACATAGACTCTTTTTTTTTAATTTTTATTTATTTCTTTTTTTATTTTGGTTGCGTTGGGTCTTTGTTGCTGCACACAGGCTTTCTCTAGTTGTGGCGAGCGGGGTCTGCTCTTTGTTGCAGTGCGCAGGCTTCTCATTGCAGTGGCTTCTCTTGTTGCAGAGCACAGGTTCTAGGTGCACAGGCTCAGTAGTTGTGGCTCGTGGGCTCTAGAGTGCAGGCTCAGTAGTTGTGGCACATGGGCTTAGTCGCTCCGCGGCATGTGGGATCTTCCCAGACCAGGGCTCGAACCTGTGTCCCCTGCATTGGCAGACAGATTCTTAACCACTGCACCACCAGGGAAGCCCCTACATAGATTCTTAATATCCTCCTTAAAATGTTATCCTGAACAGTCCTTTATTGTCTTCTTCCAGTATCTTGAAGGCTTTTGCCAGAGGACATACTTCCCCCAATTATTTTCCATTCGTATATTCAAAAATAATTTTTAAATGGAAAAAATACCAAGAACTAGCTGTCAAAATTGCGTGCTATCCAGCTCCAGAGCCCTGAAGGTGGGACTGATAGACCCAGCCCCACCCCTGGAAACCTAGATCATGTCTTAATACAAACTAATTACTGTCCAGAGGCTCTTGATCAAAACATTGTCTGATAGTTAAGCGGTAGTGAGTTCTCCATCACTGGAAGTGTTCAAGGACAGCCAGGATGACCTCTTGGTGGGGATGAGTCAGCAGTCAGCGTAGAGGTGATTTTTTTAAATGACAAGGAACACCTGCTCATACTAAGACATTCAAACAGTTTGAAAGGGTAAAAGTCGATCACTGACATTTTGGTTGTTTCATGGCTTTTTAAAAAAATGTCATTGTTGTTACCAACAATGCGGAGATGGACATCCTTGCACATTTATCTCAGTGCACATGTGCTCATATATGCGTAAGATAACTTCCTAGCAATGGGACTAAGTATCTTTTAAGAATCTCCTAATCCCGCAAGAATGTGATTATGTTGGTGACACCAACATTTTCAAATGGTACAAAACAATCAAAGGTGATCCTCTTGCCTGGTAAGAATCCTACTTTTTCTGAAGCTTAAAAAAGCCGTCACAACTTTCCTGAATAACCCCACTGCCATGAATAAAGACAGATTTTTAGACCTTGAACTGAAAGAAGCTTCACATTATAATTTTCCCTAAGATTATGTTAGACTTCCTTGGAGCAAATTTTGATTATAATGTTTTAGAGAGTAAATCTAGAAAAGGTCTCCATTCACTGACTCCCTCCTGTCATTCAACACGTGCTAAGGCCTTCTCACTGCCCTTCCGCTCCTGTATCCCTCTCAAGGGTCAGTCCAGGGGCATTCTTGGGGCCTCCAACACGATGCACTAGGATGTTCCAAGGAGATGTGGTTGTTACACCTCCTCCTCATGGTTTCCTCTCTTTACATTCAGGATTTCTTGTCTCCCACGAGGCGGATGTAGTAAGAGAGGCCCCAAAGTGCAACCAAGCCTGGAAGGAAGGTCTTCCTCTCCCCTTAGAAAACCAGTGGGAACAAGGGCAAGGCCTGGAGGAACGAGGCCTAGAATGAGTAGCTCCCCAAAGCTACTCTCAGCTTTAGAGAGAGATGCTCTCCTTTAACCTCGATGACTTCTCTGTCTTTCCTTTCGCATTCTCACTGTGCAACTGGCAAGCCTTGAAGGACGAAGATATGGTTGTAGAGCTACAGGGAAAAAGGCCAGAGAGGCCACTTTGCCTCTTCCTAGCTGGCTTACAGCCCGTACACAGTAACCAGATGTAGCCTGAGCCAGTTCACAAGACACTTCTCCGCTGAGATTTACGGCCAAAACTTCAGCTGGGGCTAAAGGATTCCTCTTCCTGCAGGAATACTTTCTTCCTCTCATACAGATCCCACTTTGGGCTCATAAAGGGTAGTTGGCTCATGAAGGCAAAAGTCCAAGAATTTAGGACACCAGGATCCAGATTTATCTTTTGTCCTCCTTATACCCTGAAAATATGACCAATGCGAGGCACTGGGCTAGTTGTCGAGGAGCTACCCATCTGTGACAGATTTGCTTAGAGACCAAAAGAGCCTCCTTTTTGCACAAGATGCTTCCAAAAGCAGAACACATTAGAGCCTTAATTCTGCAGGATGTAATTCAAACACTGTCCATACATGCTGAGAAGGCTCAGAAGAAAAGAGTTCTTCAGAAGGTCTCTTCGCCACCAAGGGAGTTTGCCCCAGGAAGTGCCCCATTTAACAGTACCTTCTGTTCTTCTCAGATATTTTGGGGACAAAGACGGTGATGCAGCCTCACAGTGTGAAGCCCACCCAGTCCTCCTTGGCCACTCTTCCTCTCTCTATTTCTAGGGATGAAAATTCCACAAGATCTGCCTGCATCTACCATAACTGCAGATTTCTTGTTCACCTCACCCATTGGAATTATTTATCTGCCCAGGTGTGGGCAATGAGTATGGATTTTGTAAATCCCTCAAGGGTAAAAAGATTCTATCAGAATGACACTTGTCAAGGAGACACCATCTGTTTTCCAAATCTTTTTTTTTCCAGGCGGTTCCTCAAGTAAGTTTCATTGTACTAATCATGGCATGCACTTCTGTAGAGATGACGAAGGTAAGACACAGGAAGGTTGAATCACTTGCCCCAGCCATGCCTGTGCTCCGGCCGCTACACTGTACTGCCCTCTCTGTGGCATTTGTGAACAAAGGTCTCCCTGAACACAGAGGAGGGCTCAGACGCAGTCAGGAGTAAAGGTGCTGCCCTCACGGGCCCGTCACCAGGGCATCCTGTGTGCACACCTGTGCCTTACCAGCTGGAACACCAGCGTCCTGAATGTAGCCTTTTCTCCCCCTGGCCACCAGAGGTCACTCTGGCGCCAGTGGAAAGCTTCTGAAGTAAGGCAGCTATGGCTTCAACCGAAATCTTGCCAAGTCTGAACTCCAGTTTAAGTTTTTCTTTAAACGTGTAACTGTATACTGGGGGCGGTGAAACACTTTTAAAACAGTGTAAGTGAGGGACTTCCCTGGCCGTCCAGTGGTTATTAAGACTCTGCAGAGGGAGCGGGTTCCATCTCTGGTCAGGGAACTAAGATCCCTCGTGCTGCTCAGCGCAGGCCAAAAAACCAATAATGTAAGTGACTGATGTTTCTTACTCTCAAGTACAGGCATACCTCGGAGATACACTTAATTTATAAATACTTTATTGCTAAAAAAATGCTAACCATCATCTGAGCCCGTAATTGTAGTCTTTTGCTGGTGGAGGGTCCTGTCTTGATGGATGGCTGCTGACTGATCAGGGTCATGGTTGCTGAAGGTTGCGACGGCTGTGTCAATTTCTTAAAATAAGACAACAGTGATTGACTGCAGTGATTGACTCCTCCTTTCACAAACAATTTCTCTGTAGCCTGCAATGCTGTTTGACAGCATTTTACCCCGAGTAAAACTTCTTTCAAAATCGGAGTCAATTCCCTCAAATCCTGCCGCTGCTTTATCAACTAAGTTTATGTAATACTCTCACTCCTTTCTTGTCATTTCAACAGTCTTCACAGCATCTTCACCAGGAGTAGATCCCATCTCAAGAAACCACTTTGTTTGCTCATCCAGAAGAAACAACTCCTCGCCATGAAAGTTTTATTGCGAGATTGCAGCAGTTCAGCCACATCTTCAGGCTCCACTTCTAATTCTAGTTCTCTTGCCATTTCTACCACATCTGCAGTTACCACAGTAGTAACAAAGATCACTGATCACAGGTCACCATGACAAAGATAATAATAATGAAAAAGTTTGAAACATTGCAAGAATTACCAAAATGTGACACAGAGGCATGAAGTGAACAAATGCTGTTGGAAAAATGGCGCCAGTAGACTTGCTCATGCCAGGGTTGCCATGGTACAAACCTTCAATTTGTAAAATACTCAGTACCTGTGAAGCACAATGAAGCAGAGAGCAGTTAAATGAGGTCTGCCAGCATCTACGGAGAATACTCACCAAAAAGCTGAAATGTTATGGGAATCACTGCAAAAATGGTTGAAAGAAACATTCTAGAAATGATCACTGGAGTGTAAAGGGTCATCAGGACCGGCTGCTTTGTTCAAACTTAAAGGATGAATAAGGTGGATTTGGGTCTGTGGGGAGGGAATGGAAGGGCATTCCAGAAAACAATATGAACAAAATCACAAAGGAAAAATAATAGCAAGGCAGGTTCCAGGGACATGCCTGAGAATGAAGTCCCAAGTCATCAAGTTGGTTTTCAGACTGCTGCCTCCCTCCTCTGATAACCCAGCCGGTCTCCCCTTTTTCCATATGCTCTCCTAGTCTATCAGGCAGGTCTGATCTATGTCCCTTGAATAAGCCATGCTTTCTGTGATCCTTCATGTCCCAGGCTGATAGTCTGCAAACTTAGGAAAAGGTGGCGATGTTGACCACAATGGGAAACCAAGAAATGGGATGGTTTCAGGGGAAGGCGGAAGGAAGTTACTCATTTGGGGCAAGTGAAGTTTGAGATGACAATGAAATTTTCAAGTGGAAGATCCAGTGTACCTTTCTTCAACAACTCTTGGGTACCTGCTGTGTGCCGGGCACTGTGCTAGGCACAGGAGAAACAGCAAAAGAAGGCAGTCTATCCTCTAGCAGGAATAATAGATATTAAATATGTACTATTACATAGAAAATTAGAATTTAGCATATTTGGGGTGAGATGTAAGATTTAAATATCTCGATTAGGTAACCATGTATACCAATCATAATTGAAGCCAATCAACAAGCACTGTGCTAGGTGCTGTAAAGAAATAAAACATGGGTAAGACACTGTCCCAAGAGGAGCTTACAACTCACATGTGCCATCAACAGACAGTGTGGCATGATTACCTAGTTTACCAGGCAGAGTACTTTGTTACCAGGAACTGAAACCAACTCTAGCTAAATGAAGCAGAAAAGGAAACTGGGGAGCTCAGGGAATTGCCAGGAGGGCCAGAGAACCAGCAGGAGGTCTCACACTAGAGACAGAGCCCCAAATTACAAATCACCAGGTACCCCCACCCTACCTCTTACTGGTACGGGACACTGCCATTGGCGCCACTCCACCTGCGCCCTAGGTTTTGTCCTCTGACCCTCTGCTAGAGTCTTACCTATCCTCATCACCCCATCCCCCCTCATTCCTTCCGGGACCAAAGTCCAGGTGAGAGTAAAGATTGGCCGAGTCCAGCAGACATGCCCATGCTGTGGGCACAAAGAGGGCTGCCAAAGGGAATATCTGGGAAATTCAAATGCTACACTGGGAGGTTGCTCTATCTCCCCCTAGACTCGTAAGGTGGGGATTCCGAAACCCTAGAAAGGGGGTTTAGAGCCAGGAAAGTGAAAAAGAATGGCAAGCATCTACCACAGAAAGTATTCAGGACCCTTAGGAATAGCATACGATATGGTCCCAACTGCTTAGTTAAAAAAAAGAAGTTAAAAAAAAACCCAGAGATGAGCGCAAATGACATCAGGGAACAATGAGTACTTAAAGAATACACCAAAAATGGTGGCGGGGGGCTTCCCCGGTGGCGCAGTGGTTGGGAATCCGCCTGCCCATGCAGGGGACACGGGTTCAAGCACTGGTCCCGGTGGATCCCACGTGCTGCGGAGCAGCTGGGCCCGTGCGCCATGCACTCTGGAGCCCGCGAGCCACAACTCCTGAGCCTGCGTGCTGCGGCTGCTGGAGCCCGTGCTTGACTACAGGAGAGGCCACCAAATGAGAAGCCCGCCCACCGCCGCGAGGGGTAGCGCCGGCTCGCTGCGCTAGAGAGGGCCCGCGTGCAGCAACGAAGACCCAATGCAGCCAAAAATAAATAAGTAAACAATAAATTTTTTAAAAAGGTGGCAGGGAGCATCATCACAAGAGAGAGAAACACAGATCATAAGCCTCAGAAATGAAAGGCTTTGGAGGCCATGTGGATCACCCTTCCACCCACCGCAGGAACCACTGCTCCAACCAGATGAGGGAAGAGGAAGGCTTGGGGAGGTGTCAGCACGGGCTTCGCAGGATAACAATAAAAACACCATCCATACTAATGAGGCAGAATCTCACCTCTTCTATTTTTCCACTTATACAAATGGCACCACTGATTCTCCAGACTCATCTTTGATTCTCCTTCCTTCTCTACTTAGACGAGCTCTAAATTCAGGTGATTTTTGGCCCATTACAGGTATCTCCCCAGTGTTCCCTCTCCATTTCATTTTTGTGCCTAGATTCCCCAAACTGCCTCCTAGATGACCTTCCAGCCTTCCATTCGTCCTTTCAAATCATCCCCCATGTTACTATAAGATTTTTTTCAAAGCTGTTTTCACCAAGTTATTCAGCAGCTCAGACAACTATAATGACTCCCAACTGCCCACTGCATCAAATCCGAACTCATCTGCAGACACAAGCTTATTGGACCCACTAACTCATAGATTCTCTACGTGTATCATTCACTAACCATGAAGAGATAAATGAGGTCCATCATCTTCTAGTTAGTTTAAACCACTTGAGTCTATGATTCTACATGAGCAAAACCCCTATTTCTCGCAATTCTCTCATGGATCTTATCTTCTCTGCAGCTAGGCATGGCATGTTGAGACAAGGAATTCTAGAAAGTGTCATCTTTCCAAGGCGTGTAGGAGTTTACATCTCTAGATCTTCCACACTTCCTCAGGCTGTTGCCTAGATCTCTGCTTTACATCTTTTTTTTTTTTTTGCGGTACGCGGGCCTCTCACTGCCGTGGCCTCTCCCGTTGCAGAGCACAGGCTCCGGACGCGCAGGCTCAGCGGCCGTGGCTCACGGGCCCAGCCACTCCGCGGCATGTGGGGTCTTCCCGGACTGGGGCACGAACCCGCGTCCCCTGCAACGGCAGGCGGACGCTCAACCACTGCGCCACCAGGGAAGCCCTCTGCTTTACATCTTTACCTCACTGCTCATTACTTCTTTATATACAACCTTCTCCTCTCCCCTATGAGCACATTTTATTATTTTGCCTTCTGCCCTTCTCACACACTCCCACTCCTTTTCACTCCATGATGACAACTTGCTTTATTGATATGATTCTTGACCTAAAAAATAACACCAAGATAGTTCAGCCAATGTCTATGCCATTGGCAAGCCTACGATATAGGCAGAGGAAAAAGGGAGATGAAAAAGAAAGGAAGAAGGGCTTCCCTGGTGGCGCAGTGGTTGAGAGTCCGTCTGCCGATGCAGGGGACACGGGTTCGTGCCCCGGTCCGGGAAGACCCCACGTGCCGCGGAGCGGCTGGGCTCGTGAGCCATGGCCGCTAAGCCTGTGCGTCCGGAGCCTGTTGCTCCGCAACGGGAGAGGCCACATCAGTGAGAGGCCCGCGTACCGCCAAAAAAAAAAAAAAAAAATGGAAGAAGAAAAAGTAGTAGACCAAAGAAGTTGGGAAAGGCAAATAGTAGTAATCGCTACCAATATCAAGTGTTTACAGTGTGTCAGATACTTTCTATACAACCTCAAATCAGACTTGCAAGGTAGGTATTGCTATCTTCATTTTTAAAATGAGTAAATGGAGGGTTAAAGGACCCACCTGAGATTATACATCAAGTAGAGAGCAGAGACCAGAATGCATCCCAGGTGATTAGGCCCACCCCCTTGCAACTAAAGCATATGACCCCCATAACAAAGAGTAAGAAGAAAAGAATGCAAAGTGGAGACAGGTAGAGCCTCACCAACATTTGCTTCAAGTGCTACTCAAAAACAATAGCATCATTAGTTACCAACAATTATCTAGAAATATGCCATTAAGTTTTCGGCATGACAAAATTTAAGATTTTTCTCTTATCCATTTATATGCAAACTACTTTACTACGTGGACACACACACACAAATATACACACTCACACATGCACATCCTCAGTCAAAAAGCTTGTATTACAATTTACATCCTTCTCATCTTTACACTTGCGTCTGGGTTACGACTGTCCCTTTTTAGTTTTAAGCCATGTCAACTTTTTAAGATTCTCTTTATTTCTTTCTCTTTCGCCTTAATCATGCTTCTACCCCTCTTCCTTACATCACTTTTCTATCAGCCCCTCCTTTTCTCTTTTTATTTCTCATCTGCCTCATTACCTACACCTTTCTCTTACTTTGAGTGTTGCTGCATCTAGCAGGTTCCCAGTAGATATCTATTCTGAGCTCCATACTTCTCTCATGCCTGCCCCACCACCACCCTTTGTCTTTGCCTTCCTCGTCATTCCTCCTTCCCTACAGACAATTCCCACCCTGCTCCCTCTCAATCGCCCACGCCCCTTCCATTAAACCACCCTGCTTCCTCACAAACTCCAGCGGTCATCTCATCCACCTCTCACCCCTTTACCCGCCTTTCTCCCCCAAGGTTCCAAAGCGCGAGGACCTCATTGTCCTCCTCCCCCATCCTCCAACCAGCCCACAAGGCAGCCTTGTTACCATGACGACAGGGCTACTCAAAGCTGAAGTCAAGGACCTGGTTGCCATGGCTTCCGCTTCTCCACCTCCAGCCCCGCCCGCGCGCTCCGCAGCGTTGGCGCCTGCGCAGTACGCAAAGCCTTGGTTCTCTGAACCGCGGCGGACGGGGCGGGGCTTCAAGCGAGAAGGGAGGGAAGGAGGCAAAAGGATAAGAACGGGAGTGGAGCTGGCGCCTACGGTGGCCGAAGAGGGACGCGCAGAGCCGGAGGCTGCAGGATGGTAGGCCGTGCAAAGAGGGAGGGGAGGGGGAACCGAGGGGCGTGGGCTGCACCTGCAGGGGTCCTTGGGGCCGCCCTCGGTGTGTGCCGCTCTTTCTCCCTCCGGTCCTCAGAGGCCCTCACTTACCTGGGCGGGTGGGCTAGCCGGCCTCGGAAGGAAGACCAGCTGGAAATGGCTTTAGGGAGAAGGCGCGGAGAGGGGGCGCATTTGTGGGGAGAGAGGGAGGTGACTAGGGGGCAGCGGGACCGTCCGGAGCCAGGGGGAGCGCGCGGGTCGCGATCCAAGGGGTCCCAACCACTGCCGCAGGGAAGTCGCCCGAGGAATGGGGGCTCCGGGGCCTGTTGGCGGAGGGAGGCAGCGGGGGTCGCAGGTCACTGAGACCCTCTGTCCACGTGCAGCCCAGAGCAGCGGCGGCCGGCGGGAAGGGCGGTGTGTGCGAGGGGATAGTTTCCGGGTCCGAGGAGTGGACGTCCTGCCTCACCTAGAGGCGGGGGTGAGGTGGGGAAGCCAAGTGGGCTCGAGGTTTTGCTCTCGGGGACCCAGGCTTTGGCTTCCCGGTTCCGGTGCTCTTGGCTCTCCGGCCCCCACCCCATCCTCTTTCCGGAACTCGGGCCTTCCGTCTTCCTGCTCTCGGCCCACCCCCCATCGTAGCCGCACACGGCTCCTTTGCGCCCCTCTGTTGACCACCTGCCGCGCCAGCAGCGCTTCCCCTTCCCCGCCACCAAAAAACCCCCAGTTCTCTCGAGTTCTGATCCTTAGCCGTCTAAACTAGTGCTGTTCCGCACACCCAGAACTCCGGCCCTGGTAATGTACACGGAGAGAAGAGCTCCAGGGAGAGGGAGATGACTCCAGGATGTGGCCCGGACCCGCCCACCCCACCCCCCGAACTGGGAAGCTGTGATTGCCCGGGGTAGGGAGGGCTCTGCACTCCCCAGTCCACCCCCCACCCTACCCCCCGCGCTTGTTCCACAAACATTCCCTAGGCGACGAGCCACCCTGAATGGCTGTGTCCAAACTGAGGGACTGAAAGGGAAAGTAGTCACCTGGTATCTGGGAAGGTGTGGGCATCCAGCAGGAGGCACCCTAAAAGGAGGAAAAGAGGAATATGGCTGGCCAAATGCCTGGAGGGCCGAGGAGAGCAGAGGGTGGAATCCGGGGTTCCCAATACCATGTGCTAACGTGAAGAATACCCCTGAGCACAGGACTGGCACTGGAGGGCAGTGTGTTGGGGACATCAGCAAGGGTGTATGGCTAGGATGGGGTGGAGGATTGTGGTAGCTTCTTGAGAACAAAATACCTGATTTCAGCGTGGTGGTGGATAGAAAGAGCAGGAAAGAAAGCAGACGTCTCTGACATCAGCTATGGGCTGCTTGTCACCGCGATAGCATTTTACCCACCTTTGGAAAACAGGATTAAGAAACAGGAGGTCAGGAAATAATAAAAATGACACCTAATGTGTTGTTACAGTGCTCTCTACGTGTCAGGCACTGTTTCACGTATCAACTCCTTCAGTCCCACCTAACAACTCGGGAAAGTAGGTACTTTTATTATTTCCATCTTACACACCAAGAAACTGAAGCCCAGAGACATAAAGTAATTGCCCAAGGCAAATTACTCCACTACTAGAGCCAGGGTTTGAACCCAAATGACAGACTCAGAAGCTCTGACACCCCCTACAAGGAAAGGCACCTGCTGGTGTGAATAGCCAGAGTTGACAGCAAGGGCTGATGCTTTGAAGAAAGTAGGAGCTGTGAGTAGAGAACAGTTAGATGGGATGAGTTTGGGGCTGTGTATTTCTGGAGGAAACCAGCTCAGAGAACCAAATCTCTGACCCTTGCTTTGACTCCCCCCAACCCCCAGATGCGATTTATGCTGCTGTTCAGCCGGCAGGGGAAGCTGCGGCTACAAAAATGGTACCTGGCCACCTCAGACAAGGAGCGAAAGAAGATGGTTCGGGAGCTCATGCAGGTTGTTCTGGCTCGCAAGCCCAAGATGTGCAGCTTCCTGGAGTGGAGGGACCTCAAAGTTGTCTATAAGAGGTGACTCCCCACCTACTTTCAGACCTGCCTGGATCCTGCTTGATCGGGGTCTGGGATGGGTTCACCTGGCCAAGAAATAGGCAGTCCCTTAGGTCAGGAAGAGCTTAGAGCTAAGGACATCCGGAGGGCAGCGATGAACTCCAGCCGCCTTTACTTTCCAAATTCACCTTGAAGAAATTCTTTTTCCCTTTCGGCTTTGCTCAAGCCTGCCACCTACTTCACGCACCTACCTCTGTCCCGAAGGCCCCATCTTGTCTATTGCACACGTCCCTGGCAGCCTCATTCAACAGTCATAGATCCTGCACCACTTTCCTAACACACACATACACACACACACACACACACGTGCACCAACCCTTTCCAGTTCCTCCTCTGAGCAGGTGAATTCGTGGCTCAGGTTTTTGCTGAGTCAAACTGAACAGGTCAGAGGTCGAGAGGGAAAGAGCTTGCGTCTGTGAGAGGCACTAAGAGGCAGAGTGAGTTACTGTTTGCATACCCTGGGGCCACCCCGCCTGTGTCCAGTAGGGGCACAGACTGGGAATGGGGGGAAATGAGAGGTTTGGGCACAAAATGCCTGGGTCCCAAAGCAGCCCCAGCAGCCGTCCCAGCCATCCCTCCTGTGCCCCTGTCCTCAGATATGCCAGCCTCTACTTCTGCTGTGCCATCGAGGGCCAAGACAATGAGCTTATCACGCTGGAGCTGATCCACCGGTACGTGGAGCTCCTGGACAAATACTTTGGCAGCGTAAGTCTCCCCATCCACCCATTTCTATACGCAGCAATCCCCTCTTTTTACCAAACTCTGGGATCCTTCCGGTCTCTGCCCTGGAAGACTCAGGAGAGGGGAAGTTGGAACAGTGAGAACAGTAGTTAATCTCCCTCTTTAAGCCTTAAGCCTATTAGCCATGCCCCTTAATCAGCCCGGGGGAGGAGGGTGGGGACCAGAATCTGCCACTTAGTCAATCCATCTAGAGCTCAGCTCAAACTTCTCACACAAGGACAGAGGCCATGTTCAGATTTTTATCAGTGGTTCCTGACCTTGACTTTGCTTTGGAATCTTCTGGAGAGTTTTTAAAAAATAGCGATGCCTATGTCTCACCCCTGGAGATTCTGAATTAACTGATCTGGGCTATAGTCTGGGCACTGGCAGTGAGTTCAGATCTTAGGTGGGGAATAGTAATAACTCCATAATTTGTATCCCACTTAATAATTTACACAGTGCTTTCAGGTTCTCCTGTTTGCTCCTCATTCCATCCTATGAGTAGGTGTTGGTGTCTCCATTTTCAGTTGAGAAAACTGAGACTCAGAGAAATTAAATGACATGTAGAGTTAGCTGGTTAGTGTCACAATGCTGCTTGGAACTGAAGTCATTTACCCCATGATCCAGAATCTCCTTCCCTGCCCTGTCACAGTGCCTAGGGAGGGAAGCTAGCCCAGCCTCTGGTAGGAGCTGTGTCGCAGATTTGGGGGGAAGGTAACAGGAGTCAAGAGTAGACTAGAGCAACTAATATTTCATGATCACAGAGAAAGAGGCAAGAGAAGGAGAAGGAAAAGCCGAACCAAGGACTAAGGCCTAGGGGTTGGGAGGACATAGACCTGGGGCAAGAACCCAAGGTGGGCAGGAGTGGTCACAAAGGCCATGGAACCGTGATGAGAAAGAAGTGGGGTGGAGATGCACCTTGACACTCAGCTCTGCCTCCCCCCGCCTCCTCCCAGGTTTGCGAGCTGGACATCATCTTCAACTTTGAGAAGGCCTACTTCATCTTGGATGAGTTTTTGATGGGGGGCGACGTCCAGGACACCTCCAAGAAGAGTGTGCTGAAGGCTATCGAGCAGGCGGACCTGCTGCAGGAGGTACGGGCCGGGACGGTGAGGGGTAGGAGGAAGAGGACCAAGGCCAAGGGCGCCCTCCCTGCTCTGGACACCTTGCCTGCGGGCCCCAGCTGCCCCTTCCCACCCTCCCTGTGGCGTCTGGCCCCCAAGGCGCCTGGTTGGCCAGCTGGCCCTCAAGCCCTAACTGCTCGGGGTGGGAGGTGGTGGGGGTGGCGGACGGCCGCCTGTGCCAGTTCCCCGCTCCTCCTCCCAAGACCCAGGGTATCTCATCCCAGCCAAATCGCCTTTGTCCCACACTTCTCTTGGCATTTAGGGTTGCTTAGAGAATTGGAGAAGGGGCACATGATAGGTCATTCTTTCTTTCTTTTTTTAAAACACACACATACTCAAAGGCTCTGCTTCTCAGAAGCAAAATTTTGCTCTGGGGATTTGGGGGTTGGGGTTGAGGGCGCCTGGTTGTTGATTCTCCCTTCTATCCGGCACCCCCGCCCTCACGCCATTACTGCCTGCCCCCTCTCTGCTGTGCCACTGCTGAGCCTTGGTGCAGGGAGATGAGTCACCGGAACCTGCAATGATGAGCAAGCCGGCCTGAGCTGGCTCTGAGGAGGGGGAGAGATGGGGGGCGGTGGGGGGGGCTCATCCCTGCAGAAGGAGAAAGGGCAGAATCCAACTTGCCACCTCACTGGTCCAGCTCCCCCATCACACACACACACGCACACACACACACACACACACACACACATGCACACATACACACGTGCCCTGGCACTCACACACCCACCCTGTTGCTACTGCTCTGCTCAGACCCTAATGACTCATCTCTCTGCAGTCTGGTCCACCTTTCCTAAGGGACCTGATGCCAACTTCTTACTCCCTCCCCGCACCCAACCATCTGCCACCCCCAGCCCTGGGAAAGCCAGTTTCCCAGCCCCCAGTCCCAGTTTTACTCCCTCCCCTTCGGATAATAAGGCCGAGCCCCCTGCTTGCCAAGCTCCTGGCTTTGGGTTCCCTGGGTGGTGGTGGACTCAACGTGGACCCCACTCCTTGCCATGGTTGGCTCTGGGGGGTGCACCTGGGAGGCGCTCCTGGGAGGCTGGAGAGCTCCCCTGAAGGGTCCCCAGCTGTTCCACCCTTGGGCTCACGTTGGCTTCTCTCTTCCCTCCCCGTGTCTCTCTGTGCTTCCCCCTCTCTGTCTGTCCTCACGATTGCTGTCTTGCCCACCCTCCACTCCCTCACTCTGTCTGCCTCTCCTGGTGTCTCCACATCACCCTCTGTCTGTCTCTGCCTTAGGAGGATGAGTCGCCACGCAGTGTGCTGGAGGAGATGGGTCTGGCCTAGCCTCCGCCCGGGGCCGCCTGGAGATGTGGGGAGCTGGTGGAGAGGCAGGGCATCAGTGGCCCTTTTCTTGGTGGGACCCAGCTGCCCATCCTCTGCTGCCTCACCTTCTTTTGCAGTGAGCTGTGGGCTCAGGACCCTCAAACATTCCCTCCCTCCACCCCCTACCTCCTGTTTCCCCTTTTCCCACTGAAGGTTTTAGGAGCTAGGAGGCAGGAAAATGTGACCAAGTCGGGGGTGCTATTTGGCTTTCATCCCCTGCCTTTGAAGAACTAATGTCACCCCAAACTCCCCCCCACCCTTATAACTGTAAATATATAAATATGTCAGGTTAAAGGGAAAAGGTTTTCAGGGCTCTTCTCGCTGCCCCATAACCTACCTCCAGCCCTCCCCGCAGCCAGCCAGGGCAGCTTCTCTGCCTGGGAGGGGGACCTCCGTGTCTCCAGAGGGAAGTCCTTTTCCCTCATCTGTCTCCTCCCCTTCCTTCTTGGCTGCAGTGGGGCCTCCGTTCAGTTCCAGGGGAGGAGTAACATAGTTAATTTTTTTCTAACCTTGCTACTTTGAGGGAAGAGAGGGCTGGGGGAAGGGTAGGCTTTACAGAAGACTGGGCCCTGTCCCTCCTTCACTCTGAGTTCCCCGTGAAGCAGGAGCTAAGTGGGTGGGGTGGGGAAAGTGTCTGATTTTTTTTTTTCTTTTCCTCCAAAATAAAAGGAAAAGCACTTCTGGACTTTGCCTGGCTTAGGCTCTGTGAAGGAGGGCTGCTGCGATCAGTCAGGACAGGAAAGCAACACTGCCCGTTCCACTCATCCCTGGAGCTAGGGTTGCCAGATTTAAGGCCAAAAAAAAAAAAAAAAAAGGAAGATACCCAGTTCAATTTGTTATGGTAATGAATAATGTTTTTAGGATAAGTGTGTCCTGTGCAAATGTATTCATTGTTTATCTGAAATGCAAATTTGACTGAGTGTCCTGTATTTTACCTGGCACCTTCCTCCCCCAAAACAGATTTGTGACCTCAGTGACCGCTGACCAAGGTGCCTCCAGCTCTCTGAGCTGCCTTCAGACAGGGAGGAGCAACTCCTGGGGACGTGGTTTCACTCCTCTGAGGTTTCTTTGTGGTCATTCACCTGGTTTAGTTTCATTTGGGGAGGAGACTCAAGAGTTCAAGGATCTATCCCATCCTCTATGCTTAGAAAAGGCTTGAGAAGCAGTTACAAGCAGGATGTTTCCGAGGCCGCCAACCCCTCCTCCCCGTATGTCTTGTGAGGTACATAGGACCAGGGAATTTAGGGAGCAGTTAAGGGAGGTGGGTGGGTAAGGTAGAGCAGGGGTGGTGGGAGCCACCAGCACTGCCTAGGTGGCCCTGAGATCGTGCAAAGAAGGATTTACTAGGTGGCTCAGAGCTGCGGCACCTTATCCGCTCTGCATCCCTCTGCCAGGGCCTGGGGACCTGTGACTTTAACCCCCAAGCTGGAAGTGGAATTTAGGGTTTCCTAAAGGATATGCGCCTGTTCTACGCCCCCCCCCCCCACGCCGAATACGGTTGAAATAGGTTCTATCACTCAACCTTCGCTTTTGAGCAGGAGGAGATGGGTGTTGTGGATGGCGCTTCCCTCACCGCCCCTTGGGAAGGACCACGCAGGCCCAAGGGGACGGGTGAATAACCGAGAACAAAGTCCTAATAAAATAGTCACTTTTATTTCTTAGCAAAACTATTTCCTCCGTGAGGGGTATTTACAACAGATTTGGGAAAGAAGGGGTAAATTCACAGCGATCCGGAGAGGGTGGAGAGGCTCTTGGGAGGCCCAAAGGGAGGGAGACAGACATTTCTTCACACAGTTAACTGGAAATCCTTTTTCCGGTTTCAGACCGGGACATCCCGAGAGGGACTAGGTGGGGACGGGGCCCCGCGGGGGCAGGGAACTCGCACAAACTACCCGCCCCCCCGTGCTGGCCCCGAGACACCCGTGAGTGAGTTTGGGATTTCGGGCTTCCGACGCACGAAGAGGTCTGACAGGTCCCGGCGTAGCCCGGGGGCGGGGCGGCCCACGGGCAGAGGGGTGGACGGGGGCGGGGCTGGGCGGCGGTCGAGGGCGGGGCCGGGCGCATGCAAACACTGAGAGGGGAAAGGAGCGACACGGAGGGGGGTGGCGGCGCGCGCGGCGGCGCGCGGGGGCGGGGCCGGGGCTGGTCACGGGCGCCTGAGCAGCACGTGCTCGATGTAATTCTCCAGCTCCTCCTGCTCCTGCAGCCGGCGCTCCTCTGCCTCCGCCTGCTCCTGAGCGCGCCGCGCCTGGGCCTCCCTGTCGGGATAGTGGCTCGAAGGCGGTAGGGCGTGGTGGTAGTGGCGGCGGCGCGAGGCAGCGGGTGGCTGCAGTGTTCGCGGCCGGATGTAGTTGGGCAAAGGGTGGTAGGGCCCCGGGGGAAACACCTCGTCCTCCTCCCGATCCCAGGGCGGGAGCACCTCGTTCCAGTCGGGCAGCTCGTCCCGAGCCGGGGCGGGGGAGAGGGGCTGGGGCTGCGGGGAGCGGGCGTGAGTGGGGACGGGGGCGGCCCGGGGGGGCGGCACAGGCTCGGGAGGGGCGTTCTTCTTCCGCTTCCGCTTCTCTTCCACCTCCTCGATGATGCTGACCACGTCGTCCGCTGGCAGGTGGAGTTTGGTGGACAGCTCAATGAGGCTATCGATTGTCTGCGGGTCCATCTCTTCGTCGTCGTCGTCCTCCTCCCCGCCCTCCTCTGCCCCCTCGGCCTCCTTTCGTCGGTGGCCGGGCGTCTCCTCCTGGGAGCGCTTGTCTTCGGCTCCGGCTTCCCCGTCCTCCTCCTCGGCGAACAGTAGCGCGTTCTGTCGCGCCCTCTCCGCCTCCTCCGCCTCCGCCTCCGCCTCCGCCGCCTCTTCATCCTCTTCCCCCGCCCTCTCCTCCCCGCCGCGTCTCTCCTGCTCCGCCGCCTCCTGCCCCCTCTCGGTCTCTCGCTCCTCCTCCTGCTGCAGCCCCCGACCCCCCAGGCCGCGCTGCCGAGCCCCGCCCTGCAGCAAATACTGGAGCAGCAGGTCGGAGGCCGTGTGGCCTCCGCCTGCCGCCGCCCGGCTTCCACCTGCGCCAGCCCTTGCTGTAGAAGGCGCTCTCCCGCCTCAGAGCCGCCCAGGAGTGAGGTCTCCGGCCGGCGCGCCTTGGTAAAGGGAGCGCCCAGGCCTTGGTACGCCTTGGACAAGGGTGCCAGTGCCTCACCTAGGTGTGTTTTGGGGGAGGACACTCCTTCCTCGAACTGGTGGGCTTCGGGAAGGGGCCCGCTCTCGGGCATACGCGCCTGGAATTGCGGGGGAGCAGGCGGCGGCAGGGCCGCGCGCTCCGGGACGCGCGCCTGGAACTCTCCCCAGGAAGCCCGCCACACGCGCTCCGGCCCGGGGCGCTCCAGGTTGACTCGGGTCAGCGTGTGCGTGCGGGTTTCCGTCTCTGCTGCCGCCGTCTCTTGCTGGCGCTTGGCACTGCTCGGACTGAAATCTCGCAGTTCCTGAAGCAGGGAAGCTAGCGCCTCGAGCTCCTCGGAGGGGTCGGCCGCCTCGGGACCATTCTCCTGAGTCTGAGGGCGAGGCGGGGCCGCGGGCGCCTGGGTCTCTGGCCCTGGGAGACTGTGGGTCTGGCTGCGCACGGTCTCGGTCAGCAGAGCTTCTGCTGCTGCTTCCTCTGGCCGCTGCTGGGAGCCGCCAGGCGCTGGGGGCGAGGCCGGGCGGTCGAGTGCCTGCAGCAGCACCGCGGCCAGCGCCCGGGGATCCACGCCCTGGAAAAGCTCTCCCTCGTCCTGCGGCTCTGAATTCCTAGCGGCTCGGACCTCTGGGGCGCTAACATCCTTCGGCCCGAGCACTGCGTCCCCAGCTACCGGCTCTTTATGCTCAGAGCTGGGGAGAGGTGGCTGAGCCTCAGGGTGCCCCGGGGGCGCTGCTTCCAACCCCTTGGTCAGTAGAAGGAAGCAGAGGAGGACAGGAGCCGGCAACCTGAGCGATTTCATGACCGAAGGGCTGCCGGAGACTGTGAAAAAATAGAAGTGACCAAAGAAAGAGAGGGTTTCTGTAAGAATTTTCCGCTCTCTGATTTTATATTCCCTTCCCCCACCTTTAATCAGGAAAGCCGGGGCTTCCCTTATCCCCCTAACCTTACCCTGAAAAGGGACGTTTAGGAGCAAAGGAGGAAGATGTGCCGATCTCTGGAGTCGTGTAAATGGGAAAACGCCTGCAACCCTTGCTCCCCCGGTGCCTCCTCGCCCCCCTTCCCTGAGCCAGCTCACTGGCAGCGCCCACGTACTAAGCAGCAAGGATACGGGGAAAAAAAAAAAATCTCTGCTCCCTCCCCACAGGACTCCCCGGATGGTGCGTGGGCGACTTCAGCAGCAAGAGAAGAGCGGCGACTCCCCCATTTACCAGGGACCCTTCCCGGGGGCTCCCCGCTGTGTTTTCAACACTCCCAACTGGGGGAGAGAGAACCCTCCCTCACGCCCACGGCTGCTGAGCGTTTGAGGGACGGACAGCAGAGTATTTACCAGCTGGTGCCACGACGCGGGAGGTGGAGAGGAGGGTCGGGGCGGGGTGGGGACAGGGGAAGATCGGGACTCGTCCGCCTCGGCTCCGAGCGGTGGCTAGGATACGAGCGATGGTCGAGGTCTGGCGTCCAGTGGGCTGGGCTCAGCTGGGTCCGCGCGGCTCCGGGAGACTCGCTCGCTCAGGCTTCAGCACGCTGGACAGCGCCCGCGCCGCTACCGCCTTATAAAGAGGAGCGCGCGGGGTCACGTGGGAATCGCCCCGCCCCATTGACGTCAATGTTCATTCATGGGGAAGCGGGCGGGCGCCTAGAGGCGGGAGGCCGCCCAGCGATTGGAGGATGCGTGCCTCTCCCGGCCCGCGCCTGCGCGCTGCAGGCCTCGGTTGGAGGGGTGTGCGCTATCCTGGCACCAGGGAAATGAATGAATGAAGGAATGAATGAATGAAATGCTGAAGCGGGCGGGGCAGGGGGGCTATGAATGAATGAAGGAGGGACGAGGAGAAAAGGATGAATGAATGAATGGCAGAATGAATGGAAGGGTGGATTCAGAGAGGCTGCAAGGCGGGAGGGTGGGTTACAGAGCAACTTGCAGCGGCGGGAGCCCGACGAGCGGAATAGGGTGGGGGCTCTCCCAGCGTCTGACTGGGCCCCATAGGAGATCCACACTGGGAAGGGGGAAGAGAAGGATTCCCAAACTGAGGAGGGGGCCAGACTCCCCATTCCCCGACTGCACGGTGCGTGGGGAACACGCCCAAGGACGGCGTGAACCTGAGAGAGGAGGGATGGTTCTGCGCGCCTGCGGGCGCTGTCCGCGGATCTGCGGTGCGGGATGCGGGCTCTGGGCCGGGGCACATGGGTGGATCTTGAGGCTTGAGTGATCCTGTCGGAAAGGATCCGAGTTGGAAGAGATAGGGAAAAGATTGAGGATGTGTGTGCCTCTGTGTCGTGTCTGTTCATGGTCTGTGCGTGTCTCGAGAAAAAATGTGTGTTTGTCCTTCTGTCCAGCTGACTCTGTTGGCCCCTTTTCAGACCACCTCTCCCCACCACCCTCCTGCTTCCTCCCCTCTCGCTGCTACCCCCCAAAGGACGTTTGGAGGACGAGAGCAGACCAGGTGGGGAGGGGGGTGCGCAGGTGGGGGGGTGACTCAACTCCATCTCTCTCCATTGCTTAAAGGGAAGATTTAAACGCGTTGGAGGGGGGCGTGGAGGGTGGGAGTGCAACGTCAGAGATCGCCCCTCTCTGCCACCAGACCCCTCGTCCGCATCTCCTGCCAGAGGGGTTGGGATTGGGGGCTTGGACAGTTAGAGGTTCCGGGGGGATGGGGGGCGATGACGCACAGATTGCGCAAAGAGAATCCATCAGCGAGCCGGGTCCAGTGAAGGGAGACCAGCCGTGGGCGGGGGTGGGGGAGGACGGAAATGAGGAGGGGGACAGGGGAGAGGGGAGGGAGGCAAGGGGAGCCGCCACTGCAGAAATGAACGGGAGGGAGGGAGGCTGGAGGGGGGCTGCGGTGCAGGCAGAGAGCTGTGCGGGGGCGTGGGCAGGGAAACGGGGGAGTGGAATGACACATGCCAGACACACAAGGACTGCGGACACGGGTGCCTGTGGGCACACACAGGGCACCCGCGCCCTAAGACTCTGGAAACCGGGATCAGAGCTGTATGTCAGGCTCTCAGAGACTCTTTCAGAGCCAGTCCTCAACCCCTTCCTCATCTCTTCCTAGCACTGACCCTTATCCTCTCCTCTCTCAAACTCTCTCTCTCTCTCTCTCTCTCTCACACACACACACACACACACACACACAAACACACACACACACACACAAACAACACACGCTCACGTGCTTTCCCTCTATAGCCAGCAGTGGCTTCTCTGTTCCATCAGTGGCTCCACTTTCCCAGAAGAAAGCCCATCAGCTCTGCGGGGAAGGAGGTGGGGAGAAGAGAGAGAGGAAAGAGAAGAGATGGGGCGGGAGGGGGAGGCAGGCCGGCCGGCAGGCAGGCGTCTGGAACAGGTAAAGCATCAGGCTAAAGAGAACAAAAAAGGAGAACCAAGGTGACTGTGAAGACGCCAAAGAAGGAGAGGAGGGGGCAACAGACCTGAGACTGTGCCTCATCCCCTCCCCAGACTATCTAGGACATCCCTCTGCCCCTATGGGTTCCCCTCATTCGTCTTCCTCCTCAACCCACTCCCCTTTATCCTCCCTGCCTGGTTACCGAGAGCAGTGGAATGGGGGGGGGGGTCACGTTACCTTCCTGAGGAGGATGAATCAGAGAGAGATGGCTCAGACATCTGGTGGGGGGAGGGGAAGCCACCCAAGAGAGAAGGAAAGAGGGAGGGAGGGAGGCGAGGTGGTGGGGGGCAGCCTGAGAGGCTGATGGGGCTAAGAGACCAAGTATGAGATGAGGGAGATGGGCATCTAGAGAAATTGTTTGTGTTCCTGTGGGCTCGTATATGTGCACATGCATGTACATACGTGTGCATTGCGTTTGTGTATGTCCCGAGATTAGTGAAACATAGGGGGAAAGAAAAAGAAATGGAAACTGGGGGCCCAATTGTGTATTTAATCAGCTAGAGAGTGGGTGGGCATGGTAGTGTTCCGATTTAAATATGTAATTTTCTCTTCCAATCTGCGGAGCTGTGTTTTTGCCTGTTTCCAGGTGTCTCTGTAAGTGTGAGTGTGTGTGGGTCCTGATCCCTCTGAGTGCCTGTATACCTGTGCGGTTGGGAGTTTGAGTGCATCCAGTCTGGGTATCTGCTGGTGTCTGAAAATTGTGCCTGGCTTGGTGTGTCCATAATACGTGTGTCTTTGTGCACTTACCTGGGTCCTTCCATGTCAGTTGATATATCTTACAGGTTATGTGGACTGCTATGTGCTTTTGATCTTTCCTGCCCCTCCCCCACTTACCTTCACCTCTAGATTTCTGCGCAGAAAAGCCTCAGTATCCTAGCCACTCATCTGCAGCCCCCAAGTTCAAGTCTTGCCCCGCGTTTTTTAGAGTGTTCCCGTATTCCTGCATTCTTCCCCAACGCTTTCCTCCTCCACTCCGCCCAGAAGTCCAGGGGAGCTTCTCAGAAATCGACATCCCAAGAGTCTCAGTCAGTATGACATGGGGGAGGGGGCAGTGAGATGGAAGCCAGGGCAATAGATTTGGTGATTCCACAATCTGGATTGTGTCTGCATGGACTCTGAATCTCTGGGTCTGTTTCTGCCTCTCTCTATCCCAGTTCCCTGCCTGGGTCAGCTCATTCACACGCACCCCACCTCTCAAAAATGTGCTGTGCCCTTCACACCTGGCTGCCTCTAGGGGCTTCTGGAAAAGAGCTGGACTGGGGACAGGTTCCTGGGGTTTGGGAGAGGAGGGAGATGGCAGGAAAGAAAGAGGAATGAGAGACAGAGCTGGGAAAGGCAAAGCTGAGAAGGGGACCAGGAGGGGATGGATGCCTGGTGTTTGCTCTGAGATGTTTGTGTAAATCCGTCTCTTTATCTTTGTTTCTGAACCTCTCATACTCTCCAGGAGGGTAGTAAGAGAAGATGGGGTCCAACCAAGGAATGATCCAAGCTGAAGATTTGGAAAACCAAGGGAGGGGGCAGAGCACTGGGTCTTTTCCCTGAGAAGGTTTGGGAAAGAAAAAGAGGGCAGGGGCTTGGGGGTCCCCGCAGCTCCCCTCCCCTCTCTTCCTCCCTTCCCCGCAACCGGTGACTCACCTCTGCAGCCTTTCAATGCGTCAGCTATGGGGGGGACAGGCAGGGAGGGGCACTTTATGAGAAAGGCAGGGGTCTCCACCTTGAATTGAAAGAAAGTGCTGAAGAACCCCGTGGAAATGACCCCATTAGAACACATCATTGCCTATCCCCTGCCCACCCCAGTTCAGGAGGGTGGGGAGTCCTGGGAAGGGGACTGGGATAGGGCTACGGGCCACTGGTGGGTCTGGGAATGATGAGTAATAAAGGGGTGCTCACCCTGATTTTTAGTCCCAGGGTCCCATTCCTTCATACCCCCACCCACTCCTGGGTGGGGGAGGGGAGACCCAGCAAGCTGGGGGAGGGCAAAGCCGCAGAGATGAGTCACCAAGAAAGGAAAAGAGAAAGAGGAAAAGAGACAGAGATGAGGAGAGACACAGAGACAGCCACTGGAAAGACTGAGAAGGGAACACACACACACACACACACACACACACACACACACACACACACACCCCTGAAGGTGGTATCCACAAGCTAACAGGAGAAAGGAAATTTTGTACTTCCATAATCCTGAACCAGCCTCCTCCAGCATCCACCTGTCACACAAACACACACACAACACTATCATTCAGAGTTACACTGATAGCCTGAGACACACCCACTTACACAAACACAATGTCACACCTAGTCCAGCAGAGTCACCTGTCCAGGCACATGCTGAAGATGTGACCAGTGTAATGGAGGTTCAGGTTGAGAGCCCTCGATTCCTTTTACACAGGATGGTGGGAGGGCATAAAAGCCCTAAAGGGATGTAACTTCAAAAATCCAAGACTCACAGGCTATGCCTTACATACGCGACGATACACACAGTCCCCTGCTTCCCCATCCACACGTACATAGTAACCTATCAAGCGCCTCCTCGTCAAGAAGCCACTTGGAGTACCTGATTCTGGGGTACGCCAGGCCCGTAGCCCCGATTATATCCCACCCAGACACCCCCTGATTCGTACACACATGTGCAGAAACACAGACACACAAAGACGCCCATGGACACACTCACACGGACGGAAACCACCTTGCGCTGCCTTGCCCGCGTCCGCACGCGTCCTGGCGCCCCCGCGTGGTACTTTTCGGGATCGCAGTCTCCGCCGCTTCGGAGCTCGGCTCCCGCGGGGCGGCGCCCAGGCTCCCTCCACCTCTTCCCGCTCCTTGCGGTGCCCACCCAGGAATGGGGAGAAAGCAAGGGCGCTGGCCGCGAGAGAGCCGAGAGCTGGGAGTTAGATGCCTGGATCGTGGGAATGAAGCAGGCTGGTTCTGGATGCCAAGGGGAACTTGCGAGAGAGCAAGAATTTGGAGCAGCAGCAGACTCCCAGGTCCAGGGGAAAGCGAGGCCGGGGGCTAGTCCAAGCGCCGTGCCGCTGCCCGCCTCGGTTCTGAGCAATCAATTCTTTCTGCCGCTTGGCTGGTGTGGGGGGTAGGGGCGCGCAACGGCCAGCAGCCCTCCCCAGCTCCCCTCCAGGAAGTCATTAGCCCCAGTGCCACAGGGCTTAGAGATCCTCTCTGATACAGGCTGCTGGGGAAGGGGGAGAGGACAATGCAGCTCATCCCTCCCCACCGAGAAGAAGTGAAACAGACACAGAAGGTGGGCCAAGGGCCCGTTTTATTGCAATACAGCCGTGGTTGAAGTGACAGGGAGGAGGGCAGCTTGGTCAGGTGCAGGAGGCAGCCAAGCAAGGCACAGAAGCACAGCCGGAACGGGGGGAAAGAGGGGAGCAGCGGCTGTCTGCTTTGTCCACCTTCTTCCACCTCCTGGCGCCCTCCTCTGTCCATGTCTTTGATTCCATCCCCAGCGAACCCTGTGCTCGCTGTCCATTGTCCACCAAGAAGTTCCGGCTACAGTGAGGTTCTGAGGTATGCTCTGGGCTGGGGACACCTGGTTTCTAGTCTCTGCCAGGCTCCCAGCTATTGTGAGCCACTTGGAAGGCACTCGAGGCTTTCTGAGCCTCTCTCTCCTCCCTCTGCGGGAGATGTGAGGATCCCGTGTAGGAGACATCGCTGTGCAAATGCAGCTGTTACTACTTGCATTTAAATAGAAGACTGTCAAAGTCCACAAAAAGCATAAAGGAACAAGAGGATGGGAGGGGTGTCCAGAAATATCTGGAGGAGGGGGTTCCAGTCGCGCTAGAAGGCAGCCCCGGGTAGAAGCAGGAGACAGCCTCGCACCAAGCTGAGGGACCTGCCCTCCACTACACCAGGCTCTCCACCCAGAACCCTCTGGTTCACAGGCCTGCTCTGGGCCCCTGGTTGGGGGCATAGGGAAGGGAGCCTGCAACATAGCACCACTGTGCAAAGTTGGAGGAAACCCCAGTCAGAGAAGGCAGCCTCAGAAAAGTGCATCACCAGAGCGTAAGCAGGGGCCAAGTGGGGGTGGGGCATTATAAACCTATTTCCTTTACAGGTCCTTCTCCATATTACACACAGGACGGGTGATGAAGAGATCATGGAGGAGGGGAAGGGGGGGCAGACAACTGGACAACGGAGAACGAAGAGAGGTCCAGGCACGGGAGGCTGAGAGGACGGTGAAGAGAGCAGCAGAGGGCAAGCTCTGGGGGCCTGAGAGAGATCGGGAGTTACAAGATTAATACGTATCGGGCAACTGTGCTCCCGGCCGGGTATTGGGCGTTGCACACACTTCTGCCGGCTTCCATCCACGACGGGGCAGAAGGGAGAAGCCACAAAGGGCAGAGTACACTCCCAGGCTGGGGCACGGACAGGGAAAGGCTCTGAAGCTGTGAAGGAACCCATTCTTTGGCAGGGAAAGGGAATGGGTGGACAACAGAAGCGCGAGTGGCTCCCCCAAACCCGGCGGTTCAGATCAGGGTGTGGGCAACTGCGTTTGGGGGCGCTAGAGTCAAGATGGCAGACAGAGATGTAAGGGGAAAAGGGAAGGGAAGGATGGACAGTGGGTAAGTGTAGGCGGCAGAGCCGAGGACCGAGGGCAGGGGGAGGGGGCGGAGCTTGAAAACAGCAGGGGCGGGGCTTTGGGGGGACACGAGGAAGGGGGTGGGTCTAAAGCGCATCTTCTCTCCCCTCCGACTGGAGAGGCCTTAGATGTAGGCCTCCAGCAGGTATTGTTCGGTATAACCCTTGACCAGCTCGAGCCCCAAGCCAGCCTGGCAGAAATCAGCCAGCCTGGCAGAAATCAGCCAGCTGTAACCACAGCTGGGGCGCCAGGAAGAGCTGGCACATGACGTTGAGGTCGACGAGACGCGGGGCCTGGCGCTGCAGATGCCACAGAAGCTGGCTCTGAACCTGCGCGCCCCGTCGCTGCCGAAGGTGTAGATGCTGAGGTAGCGCCACGTGCCGTTGCCGCCAGGTGGGATGGGGAGGGGCGCGTGCGGGCGCGCGCGGCTGTCCACGCGCCACTCCAGGCCCTTGGCCGCCAGCAGGCTCAAGTTACTCTCGCTCGGCCGGTAGGGCTGCCAGTCCTGGATGATGGTCCCGCCCGGAAGCACGTCGCGCTGCACAGAGGGCGACAGCAGGGGAGGCGTGCTACGTCGCCGCCAGCCTCCGACACGGCCTCCGTGGGCAGCGGCGAGAAGGCGCCGGAGGCCCACAGAGCCGCCAGCCGCGCGCCCAGCCCCTCCAGCAGGGCCGACACGTTGAGCTGGACCAAAAGGATGCCCTGCGGGGGGCACGAGTGAGCACGGGGCGGGCAGCGGGAGGGCTGCGAGCCCGGCGCCTCTTGGCATCGTCACTCCCACATTCACACCCACGGGCTCCCACCTGGGCCCCTCGAGGGCCGACCGTGCGGGGCCGCGTGGAGTGGGGTATGTGAGAGCATGCAGGAACCAGGGGCAAGGCCTCCGAAAACCTGGATCCCCAAGGAGAGTGGAGATCAATGTGGAGTAGTCAGGGTCGTGGGGATGTGGACCCCAAGAGTGGAAGCGAGGGAAGCTGATCAGTCAGTAGGATGAGGGAGACGGAGGGGAAGGACAAAGGCTCAGATTAGGATGTTTGGGTCCCTGAAGAGAGGCGGGGACACTAAGTCGGGACGCCTGGGCTCCAGCCTCCTGGAGTAAGGATGCAGGATTTAAAGACTGGAAGTCGGGAGCTGTTTGACTTTCCCTGGGCTAAAGGGCCTGGGTAAGGACTGGGAGGCCCAGGGCAGGGCTCATGGGCGCCCCCACTCGGCAGAGCCGGCAGCGAAGGAGAGCCGGTGACTGGCTGCATGTAGGGTGACAACGCCCGGAGGCCCCTCGGGGACAGGCCCGCCCATCCGAGCTCCCTTGTCCTTCTCACCTGCTTGGTGATTAGGTGGTATTTCTTCAGCTCCCGGGACCCCAGCTGGTCGTCCCGGATGAGTCGTGCCACCTCGATCCCCGGGTGCCCTCGCTTGACCAAGCTGCGAGCAGAAGCGCTGCAGCATCCCAGCCACGCCCTTGCCGCACTCCCAGGGCGCCGCGCGCAGCCCATCCACCAGAGCCGTCTCCCCGGCATCGATCACGTGCACCGACCCCAGGGCGATCTGCGGACCGAGGCCATTAGGGGGCCCCCGCCCCGCCTTCGCCCCTGCCAGGGCTCTCCGTTCAAAGGGCTCGCCTCTTCCCACACGCTGAGCACTCTGTCGTCACCACCCCGGGCGCCAGACCCGGGGCCTGCCCAGGCAGCTCTCCTCAGCCCTTGGGTCTTGGATTCAAGAGCCCGCAGAAAGATCATTCGCGGGCGTCTCTTCCACCTCTTGAGATGCTCAGAACCCTGAGTATCAGGTCCTTGCCCACTCGCCGCGCCCCCTTTCTTTGGGTCCACTCCCAGGAGCCTGCTACTCCCAGCTTCCTCTTAGCTCCGCCCCGGAGCCCATCTCTTAGCTGCTCCTGCATTCAGGCCCTCTTGGTGCGAGAGTTCAGTCTACTCAGGGGTGCAGACCCCATTCTAGCTGCTCCCAACCCCAGACTACCCACTCTTGTCTGCTCCCCTCTTTCTGTGCTCCCTCCCCCAGAAACTCATCAAAGGAATTCTGAACTACAGAGGCTGTCAGGTTCCTCCGCTATTCCGAGTTCTACACATTTGCCACACACCCTCACTGGCTGGGCCCCTGGATCCACATGCCCTTCTCTCTCTCTTCTTTTCTTCTTTTTGGGAAATTTCTTCCTGTAATCCTTGCTTCATCTCCCACTCAGAGTTTCCTTTTTGGGTCAATGGCCTGTGGATCTGGTACCCCTTTGGCATCCAGCTCTTCTTTTTCCCAGAGACAGGGCGAAAGAGAAAGGCCCGTCCCCAAGTCCGGATGACTCCTCGTTTCCAGATCTCTCTCCTCCAGACCAACCAAATCAACCAATCAAATCCCCTCTTTTCTCTTTCAGCCAATTAGAATTGTCCACTCACATAACCTACATAAGCCTCAGTAACCAACATCCCAGGGGACACACATACCAGCTACTTTGAGGAGGGTGATTTGGGGATGATTAGACTTTTTTTTTTTTTTTTTTTTTTACAAGAACATGACCTAGGTTTAGGAGACGGGACAAGCAGGGGCACCAAGGGGTGGGTTAGGGATAATTTTAGCTTCCATATCACAAACGTGGCTTATGTAAGCACAGTGTGGTTCCAATACAAACAAGCTTCAAAACAAGGGCTCCATCTCCCTCTTTCTTTTCAGTCTAATTCTTAGGCTTAAGGCTCTCCCAGGTAAGCTGGGGTGAGGTAAGACAGCTCAGGCCAGTATCATCAGAGGGCAGGGAGACACACAGGCTCAGAGGATCTTAGAGCCCCTGCTATGGCCACTAGGGACCATCAGGTTCAACCCATTCCTTTCACAGAGAGGAAATCAATCAAGGCCCAAGATGGTTAAGATCTTGCCTAAGGTGAGTCAGCTTGGACAAAGCCGGGCTAAAAGTTAAATTTTCCTGGATCTCGGGCCAGTGGGGAGATCTCCGACCCCAGCCTGAAGAGCAAGGATAGGCATGACTGGGTCCTTGGCAGGAGTCAAAGTTTCCAAGTGCTAAGGGTTAAGCTGACTCAGAAGCAGAGATGAGATTGCGGGAGGAACCCCCACTGCCCTCTCCCCACCGTCAATAATTTCTATGCCAAAACTGAGCTCAGTCAGATTACTTGCACCAGGTTCTGGGGATGATGAGTCCCAGAGAGGAGCAGGTTAGCTTGTGGCTCCCATCTGGATCTCCAGACAACCTCATCAGCTGTTCATGGGTCCCTGGAACATACAAGCTGGTACTTCAGGGATATTCCAGCAATTCCCCACTGCCCCCATAAGGGGGCAGAATGTGAGCAACTTGTAGACCGGAACACATCCTACCAGGTGCAAACATTAGGCTCCATCTTCCCTCTTACTTTCAAGATGGGGAGACTATTGCCAAAGAGTGTGTCTGCATCTCAGATAAAGATGTGTGTAAGGCGAGGGGATTCCCAGGGTCACAGGAAAGAACGGGGAACTTGCTAATTCACCCTGCATCTTTTCTTCCCCGGCACTCTACTCCTATTCCCTTTGGGGCAGATGTAAAAGTTCTAAGGTCCTTCAACCCTGGAGGAGGTGGGATCTGGGAACAAAGCAGGTCAGGGGTAACAGGCCAAGCGAAAGCAGCCGGCTGGCCCCACAGTCCTTGCTCCACACTCTGATCCCTTCCCACCCTCCAACGTGGCTCCTTGAATTCTAACTCCCATTAGGTGTCTAGGCAGAGACAGAGGCAGCCCTGTGCCCCTGGGCACTATGGGAAATGTAGTCCAATCACCTCCTGGACCAAGCTCCAGGAAAGGGGGCAGCATTTCCTTATCATCCTTGTATCCTTTCTCTCAATCTCATAAATATGAATGATCCACTCTGGCGAGAGAATGATTGGAGTCATCGCTGGGCATGCCGGGAGCCCATCCCCCACCAAACACACCTGAAATATTGATGGCCCTGAGGTCGCAGCTTCTCTGAGCTGGAACACGGAGCAGAGGAAGCAGAGAGAGGAGAGGCGGAGTCAAAGAGACCGCAGCTACACAAAGCGCCCGAAGAAGAGAGCGAAAAGGACTGGAGCCGAGGCAGAAAGGAGACCAAGGCAACCTGGAGACGATGCGGGATGGGGGAGAGGCACGGCTACCAAGTCACAGACATGACACCTCGTGACACAGGGCACAGCAGATGCCAAACAAGTCCTAGCACGCGCCCCCTCCCCAAGGAGACCAGAAATAGAAAGCAGCTTGACACACCCCCTTCTCCCCGTGGTGTGCGGTGGGGAAAGGGGTCACGGGGAGGAGAAAATCAGCAGAGGCTGGAAGAGAACAGAGACTTGAGAGCAGAGGCAAGGGAGACAAGATGAAGTGAGGCAGGGGCAGGGGCAGCGGATGAGGAAGATGGACCAACGAACTGGGGAGAGGGGTTGCCTCAGAGGGCCACGATCATGGAGAAGGGGCGGCTGTATTGGAGGGTGGTCCCCGGTCTTTTGGGGAAGCAGTCGGGAGGGAGATCACGAGCGAAGCTGTGTACTAGGCAGGGGCCCCCCTGGGCACCAGTCCCACCAGACTGGGACAGGTGGGAGCCAAATGATGATGGGAGGCGGAGGGAAAGCGCCTCTGAACACCTGGGCGAAGTCGGGTCTCAAGTTATCTGGGACGCGGGGCTGGGATGGGTTGGGCGGTAGGGGGCGCAGAGGTTCTCTTCCCCTGAGGGGCGTGGCTTTCTGCTGCCCCCATCCCGCGGGGGAGGAGCATGCCAGCCCCCCGTCCCCAGGCCTGGCTGCCCCCCTACCTCCCTCAAGCCAGGGCCAGGGACTGGCTGCTGAGAAGCCGATCGGGGCCGGCCGCGCAGACAGCGAACGGTACCTAGAGCGGGGTCACCTCGGAGCTCCGAGGGTCAAATTCCGATGACGCGCGGGGACCCGGCCGCCGCCGTCCGGTCCCGACTCGGAGTTCCGATGCGAAGGCCGAGTCTGCTCAGTCCTGCACGCGGGCTCGGGCGCCCAGAGCTTCGGGATTCGCGCGGTACGCGCGGCCGCTGCTCTGCTCGGGCTCGGCCGAGGGGAGGAGACCCCAGTGATGCAGAGGAAACATGGCGCGGATCTGGAGCGGACTAGGCTGCGACCGGGGGCCGGCGGGCGCTGGGGGCAGGCGGTGGGGTGGCGGGGCGCCTGGGAAAGCGGAGTTGCCCCTGGGCGGTGAGGTGGGCGCTGCTGGGTGGCCTCTAGCCTTGCAGACGAGAACCCGCCCCTTGTCCCGGTGGGAGGCGGGACTGAGGGTGGGGAGGCGTCTTGAGCGTCGGTGGACGGGCCTGATTGCTGGCTTAGTTTTGGCCCCACGCCCGCAGCATCTCTGTGTTGAGTCCGGGAATACCCCCCACGCCCAGTCCCCCTTCTCCGGGAGCCACGCCCCTACCCCCCGCAACGTCAGCCCCATTCTCTGACCTCCGGCTGCGAGACAAGTAACAGCGGCTGGAAAGGGGACGCGGAGCCCAACACCCTGGGGACCTGGTCGGAGAAACTGATAGAGGAAACTGGAAACCCATGAAGATCAGGAAGGGTAGAGACACCAAGTGGCAGAAGCCAAGAGCTGAAAGGAGCAGAGCAAGGCCAAGACGGGTCAGACGGGCCACCACTCCCCGGGGGTCGCCGAGCAGCCTCACGCCCCCCTCCCCGCCCTCCGCACTGGCAGGCTCAGCTCCGCTCAGCCGCGGACAACTCAGACGCGGGCATCTCACCTGCCGTCAGGCAGCAAGGCCCCCGCGGGGCAGCACGCAGAGAGAAAGACTTCAATGTACACCTGGGGACACCCGAGTACAAGAACACGGACCTCTGTGCACACGGCTGGGCACCCGTGCTAACTCGGTGGGTGGACGAAGGGTGGGAGGGAGAGCGCAGTGCAGACCCGGAACCGGAGTGGCTGCAGCTCTGCTGTTGACTCTGAACAAGCTGGTGACCCAGACTCTTAACTCCTGGGGGCTCCCCACCCCATAAAATGAGACAAAAACACCTGCAGTTCTACCTGCAAGGAACCAGGAAAGGGATGGATGTGAACGTCCTTTAAAACCTGTAAAGTGCTGCGGAGGATGGGGCACCACCCCCTTGTCTCCACTCTCGTTCCTGCCCAGCTCCCATACCCCCCGTTTCCCACAGAAGTTGACCTCTCACCTACCTCATCCCAGTTTTATACTTTCCAAGGTAATCACTCCATAACCTGGTAATCCCACTGGCTGTGCTAATGTGAAAAGATGGAGGATCGTGTTCCTGGACTTCCACACACAAAGCCACCCCAAGAGTTAAAGGGGTCAGAGTCATCTCTTGACTTCAAGGCCAATAGGCCAATAAATAAGTCACTCAACCTTTTTTTAAAAATAAGACTTCCCCCCATTTCTGATTTTTTGAAAGTGCTAACACACTGTGCATCTCACAAAGCAGCAGTCAAGGTGGAATACATTCCAGTGTGGGAAAGGACCTCCAAAAGTTAAAGGTGTTGGAGGAAAAAGTCACTAGTGGCCCAAAGGAGATGTGATCACACCCCCGATTCCTTCTCTTTCACCAGAAGACTCCCCTCTGCCACCAGAAACGCTTGGATTGGTCCAACGTTCACCCACTAGTTTCCTCAACCAATCAGAATTGAAAGTTTCCCAAAGTTCCAGTTATTTCATGTCCAAGCTATAGGTGGTGTTGCATTCTTCCCTCAAAGGCTCAAATATGGTTGTCTTACTGAAATTTTATCAAATATTGATGTTTGACCTAAATCCAATCATTTATTAGGGGTTACAAAACTGTGATATTCTTAATCTGTCTTTCTGGGGTCCCCCCCCCAGCTGGAAAATGCCTATAAAAGGAAACTTGTTCTCTTCTACTATGATTACCCTTAGAGATAGTTTGTTGAAGGAAAGACCGGATAAATGCTTACATTTTTCCCTTTATTTGTTAACTGTTCAAATAATGTGGTGGTTCCTCGGCATCCTTCAGCGGTGATCAGTTATTACTTTCAGACCGTTATGAACCCAATGATTTTAAACAGGCTTAATGTGGTGCAATCCAATGCTGTTATTGCCCCTATTAATGTTGAAGCTAGCCAACTTTTTTGATAAATTGATGTTTTAAAGCGACACAGAGGATCGTGCTACATCTTCAGGAAGCATTACGTGGATGCAGAGCAGAGGATGCCCTGGACCAGCCTGACACATCGGCTGGTCAAGGGAAGTGCATCTTAGAAATTCCCCTCTGGGGACTTTCCTGGCGGTCCAGTGGTTAAAACTCCGTGTTTCCAATGCCGGGGCGGGGGAGCTGCTTCGATCCCTGGTCTGGGAATTAAGATCCCACATGCCACGGGGTGAGGCAAGAAAAAAAAATCCCCTCCAGATGACAAAGAAGGGCAGGGTCCCTCCTGCGCAAGGGGAAGCCTGAACAAAGCCCAGAGCTGAGAAACAGCCTGCTTTGCAAGAACAAGCAATTCTGGGTTGCACCCATCCTGTAGGCAGGGGCTGGCCAGCCAGGGGAGGGCTTTAAACAGGAGAGTGACAGATTGGCCTTGTGAGTAGACGTTGCCCTCTGGTGGCCACATGGACAATGGCAGGGAAGGAAGAGGGCCTGCCAGGAGGCAATGAGCTGTGCTCCTAAGCCATATATTCATATGTTTGTAAGTTAGACTCTTCCAGATAGGAGGAGAAACCACACAGTGTTGGGGGTTATTATCCAGATACACGGCAGGAGAAATGGGACAAGTAACCTTGACGGCTTTGTACTGTGGAGTCCAGAGCTCTTGAAAATACAATAGATCCTTTAGGCAGTTTAGTGATCCATCTTCTCTGTGCACGTGGCACCGGCACTTCCCCAAAGAGAAGATCCCATAGCAAATGTTTGTCACCGCCCAACCTGGAACATTCTTTGTCTAATTTGCACAAAGACCACGTCTCGGTGGATGCAGCCCCCAGGCAAAAGCAGACAGCACTTTTGTGTGTCTGGTACCCTGTGTGTCTACAGGGTAGGGCTCTGTTTGTGTGGTGCCTCAAATGCTGTGCTGAGGAGTTCACACCTTCTGACAATGAGGACCCGGTCCCAGTGAACGGGAGGGATGACATGACGAAAACAGTGTTTTAGGGAGAGCATCTTGCCAGCGTGAGAAGGTGTTAGATGGGAGATGAGAGGCAAGACCCCTCCTCTCTGAGGAGTGAAGTCCACGGGAGGGATGGGGGCCTGGAGTAAGAGAAGGACTTAGAAGAAGACAGGAGGCCAGGAAGTGTGACTGGGGTTCCGGAAGGTGGGGAGCGAGGAAGGCAGTGAAGGTGATGCTGGCATCCCTAGCATGTTACCGGGGAATGATAACGTCTGGTGGCAGTGGGCAGTGCAGGATGTTAAGCTCCTCGGATACGCAGATGCTATGTTTTGTCTACATGTGGGTTGGCTTTTCAGGGCTGCAAGGACTAGCAGTAGGGGAGGACCCACTGGGGCTGGAGCTCTGGAAGAATGACTAGAAATAGGTCTGTAGAACAGCCCACATTAGGGTCTGCATGGGTGGCAGGTGAGTGGGGATAGCCGCGGGCGCAGGGTTGAAGTCTGACCCAGTGGGATTCTCACTGTCTGGGGCTGGAGCTTCCGAAACAGCTGTAATGATGCTCTAACCGACCCTAACCTCCTCCAGCCTGCTGGGTTTACTCCTTTACCCATTCAAAAGGCTCATCCCCAGCCCAGCCCATCCAAGCGCTGACCGCTCTCTTCTTTCTCTGAAAAGGCTTCCAGATGTTTCCTCCTGGCCCCATCCTGGGTTAGTGGGCACCCACCCAGCAGAGAAATCCAAGGGTAGAGATGGGTGGGAGGACGATGGCTGACAGTTCTCCTCAATCCATACACAAGGACGCCAGTGCAGCCGTCCCATGAGCCTGAGTACATCTCATTCACTTCCCAGGACAACCCCGTGTATGTTCAGTGGATGAAAAATCAAGCCGTGCCCTTGTGATCTGTGCACTTCTCTGTGTTGTATTTCAATAAAAATTAGAAACCCCGCAACTCTGAAGTAGGTAGCCCCGTGTTATAAGGAGGAAACTGAGGTTTGAAGAGCTTAAGTGACTTGGATAAGGCTACGGTCAGTTGCTGGTGGAGCTGAGAATCCGATGGTGGGCGTGCAATTCTATGAGGTAGTGATGTCAGAGAATTACCTTTTATTGGTGCAGTAGGTGGGGGTCTCAGGGCACTGGGATCGGGGGCTGGTGGGGCTGGTGAGTGTGGGGGGCGGGGTAAGGCCAGGGCTAGATGAAGGTGGGGCGAGTGGAAGCTGGGACACCACAGCTTTCCTTGTGCTCATCAAACGGTTGCTCCAGAGCCTTCAGGTAGAGCACGTCAGAGTGGTCAACCTGTTCCTCGGTGGGCCGGAGACACTGGGGCACCTGGATGGGGCAGCCCACTGAGGGGAGAGGGGAGACACAGGTGACGTGCTGCTCATGAAGCTGATGGCAGGCTTCTTCCCTGGAGACGGGCAGGAGCTTCTTGAAGCCCAGCATCTCCTAGCACAGGTGCTGCCACGAGTCTGGGGCAAAAGCCTTAACTCTGAAGATATCGTTCTCCCCAAAGGAGTACACGGGCACCAGAGAAGTGCTGGGCAGGGGCGGCAAGAGAGAAGACGGGTGGTCAGATCAGTGTCTCAAGGAGTGCCCCTAAGTTCCTCCCTCGCATGATTCCACTTCCCAAGGCCATTTGAAGCAAATGACAGTGGCTACAAAAGAGATCTGAAAGAGGGATTTACACTTCTTGAGGAAAGACTGTGTACTGGGCCTTCCTATATACATCTTCTCATACAGTCTACAACTGCAACACGGTGGCCAGGTAGGTATTAACCCTATTTCACAAGTAAGGAAGCATGCAAGCATTTGCCTTTGAGAGGGTGTCATAAAAGAATCTGAACCAAGGGCGTCTGAGCCCCGGGTTCCTGTGACTTGCACTGTGATCCTGTCTCTCTCCGCCTGGGAGGAAGCCTGGGGAACTGGCACCGGTGCTTGGCACAGAGGAAACACTCAAGGGGCAAGAGCGCCCTCTAGGTGTGGTCATAGTGTAAGCTCTGGGGACACACAGGCCCACCTACAGGGGTGCGGGTGTGTAGGGACAGAGAGTGTAGACCCCCAGGCGCACTGACTTCTAAGCATTCAGGGCAGCACCCCTGGGCACCCACTCACCCGTGCCTCAGTGCCAGGCGGACAAAGCCTTTCCGATTCTGGACAGTGAGGCAGTGCTCCCCTGGGATGGCGTACAGGGACTCGTGGGCCCCCTAACCAGGATGACCATAGCCTGCCTGACCTGAGGCTGCGACAGAATAAAATCCAGGCTCTGGCGGTTCACGGAACATCCTCCTGCAGGCACGAGGAGGTGTGGGAACAGTCACTACCCTGTCCTTGGCTCCCTAGTCCCTTACCCCACCCCTTAGCCTAGGAAGGGTGAGCCCCCCATCCCTTTCCTTCCAAGCTCCCCTAGCCCTGTGCCCATGTCAGTGTGCCCTGCAGCACCTCTCCCAGCAAGGATGCAGGACGCTTGCTCCAAAACCATTCACTGATGCCCACTGTGAGCCTGGCCAATGTTCAGGTCCCTGGGCTGAATGGTGGGTGGGGCCACTGTGTGTGTGGGGGTGGGGGTGGCTGCCTCCTCCCCTTAGCTCAAGACTCACCAAAGGATAGAAGGTAGTCTCGGTAGACTGTGAAATGGAAGAGGCCATTCAGCATGGCCGTCAAGGGCCGAAGCCTGGGGAACTGCTGGGAGAAGCTGGAGCTCGCAGTGGAGAAGTTTCAGAGGATTCCCATGGCCATGATCCCACGTGCGTGAGTGACCAGCAGGTAGTTCCGGTCAGGGGGCAGCTCTACTGTTTTCACCAGTTTTGGGGGAAGTGGGCAGGATGAGAGGAAGAAAGCATAGATAGCAGGATACCAGCTGAACAGAATTCCCTCCACACCAGCAGACTTAACTCATGGTTAGAGTTCAAGGTCCTACGATGGGGTCAAGGGCACAAGGGGCCCCCTCTGGTACACCATCCCACCCCTCCCCCATTGCCTGAACTTAGGCAGCTGGGGGGCTCAGACTCCAGCATAGGGAGGGGTGAGTAGGGGGCTACATAGGGGAAAGGGAGGAGCCAGAGCATCTCCTTGGAGGGTGACCTGTTGCCTTAATGGGAAAATAATCCCTTAGGTGCTTCCAAACAGTCCAGTTCCTCATCCACTCAGAACGCCTTCCGCCTTGGGCAGACAGATGAGGGTGGGAGAGTTCCTGGAGGCACCATTTATCACCTCTCACTACTTGGGTCCTTGTTTAGTGCTCACCTGGGGGGCGGGGTGTGTGTCCCGGTTCAGGAAGAACCACGCCGAGTAGAGAACACAGAGATACCAGAGCGACCTGAAGAGGAGGAAGAGAAGGGAACAGAAGGGGCCTGGGGGAGACACGGGAAAGAAAAATGAACTAAACTCCAGTGGCTCCTCCCCCCTCCCTTGGCCCTCGGACATCCTGGCAGGTGGGGCTCCAGCCTTTCTCCCCCGACCCTCCCCCTTGCCTCCTTCCCCAGTGGACCCCGGGCACCACTCACCGGCGAAGAGGAAAGTGCGCACGTAGCAGTAGGCGCTCAGTACAGTAGGCGCTCAGTACTTCTAGCCGCCCCTTCTGCAGGGTTTTCATACTGCGGGAGGGCGGCGGGGCTGTGGAGACTCCCATTCGCTCCCCTTCTGCCAGCAGGGCTCCAGGACCCGGAGGACAAACGATGAAGATTTCGGTACGAGCCGGGGAAGCCTTTCTCGTCTGAGTGGCCACGCCCCTGGGGCCTCCAGGGGTTGCTTGTAGAGGGCTGTGTGGATGGGGAGACCTTGGGATCCGGAGCGCCACAGGTCTTCACACACTGATCTTTGAACTCCAGATGGTAGGCCTGGGCTGGCCGCTGGGCGGGGCTGGGAGCCGGGGTAGGCGCCGTGCGATGGAGGTCCACCCCCGCGTGCATTAGTAATCGTTGTGGGGAGCGGTCGCAGAAGAAGCCGGAGAGCCCACCGACTGGGTCCCAGCCGAGACTCTTTGATCTCGAGTGCGGCCGGCAGATCCTGGACGCGCGCCCCGGGTGTGTTTGCGGGTCTCCGGGAGTGTCTGGTCCCCTCCGAGGCCCGGCCAGGCGCGCGGACTTGCCCCGCCAAGTACAAACACACACACACACCGCAGGTCTGTACCCACCTTTAATTTCAGTCCCCACCTGCAGTCACCGAGGGCACCGGTGGGGGCCGGCGGCGCGTCTAGGTGGGGGGAGGTGCCTGTCGGTGGGGACGCCAGAGCGCGCCATGTGCTCTTTCAACAGCTGCTTGAGCCGCTCCAAGCAGACCTTGTGCTGCGCGTCCACCTGCGCCCGGCTGGGCCGCAGGGTTCGCTGCGCTGGGATCGGGGCCCCCACTGTGGGCGGAACAGGAGGCCAGAGGGGTGGTCGCTAGCAGCCGCCCGCAGGTCACCTTCTCGCTCGCAGCGATTAACTGGGACAGAGTTCAGGACTGGCGAGGTTGCCAAAGGCAGCCTGGAGGCGTGGCCGGAATCCAGGATTTCAAGCCCCAACCTGGGGGACCATCACCTCCGGCGCGGGGAGGGTGCAGGGGCCTTCAGCCCGGGAGGAGCAGGCAGGTGGGCCGGATAGCGGAGCGGTTAGAGGCCGGGGTGGGCGTGCGGAAGGGCAGGAGGAGGCCCCGGGGGCCGTGGAACAGCGGCAGGGCCACTCTCAGCAGTGGCTGCAGCGCTTCCTGTGTCCTTCGCACCCATGAGCCCGGCGGGCTCGGAAACTGCTGGATGAGCTATAGTTCTCCCCGACTGGCACCAGGGAGGCCGTGGGGGAGCAACTGACTCCGGACCCCGCCCGGCGCGCGCTGCGCTCCCTCTCTGGCAGCGCTGCCCTCTTCCAGCGCCAACTTGACAAATTTCTTCTGATTCCGGATTCGCAAGCTCAGCGCTCCGGGCTTTGCCTCCCACGCCTCCAGGGGCCCTCCCACGGCCAGGAGGCCCCCGGGCAGGGACAAGAGATAGGAGGCGCTGGCCTTGTCCGAGGGCACTGATCCTGCGAGAGAGGGCGGAGGCCGGGGGACCTGATGCCTGATTCTCCCAGAAAAGAGGGCGCAGGACTCTGGGAAAGTAAGTAGAGGTGAGACCAAGTGCCCACATGCGGGAGGAGGGCAGGTAGGAGGTGACAGTAGGGACTGGGGCTCCCGAGACCCAGCGCTTTCCTCACCAGCACACATGATGTAGAGAGGGAGCTGGAACCGACAGGGCAGTGCGAGCAGGTGGGGCTGGAGGTGAGGGAAGAGGTGGGAGAAGCCAGTGGCCTCTGCAGAAGTTGCTGCAGGCCCCGCTGACCAGGACCCCGTGAGGGTGGAAGCCAAAGAGGCGGTTTTAACCAGCTAGGGGACACCCCACTGGGGAGCTGACATTGGACTTCGGGGGTGAAGGTCCCGAGAGTCCATTCTGAAACCCTGCTCCCAGCCAGCGCACCCGTTCCCGAGCGCCTCGCCGAGATGGGGAGGTTGTCACGGATATGTCTCCGGATGGCCCGGTTGCGGACCCAGGCAGAGCAGCGGCCCCCTGCCCCAGGTGTGTTTCTACCTCCATGGAGCCAGACCAGGTCGAGGACCGCTAGGATCCAGGCGCGGCCCAGGGATACAGGAGCAAGGCAGCCAGGCACACCTGCGCGGGAGGTGGTGGCGGTGCGTGGGGGGTTGTGGGGACTCAGGATCCAGAGGTTCGAGTCCCAGGTCCCCCGTTTTTCCCCTTCCCTGTTCCGTGGTTTCAGGCCCATCTGTCCAATCTACATCTTTCTCCCTGTCTCCACCCCACAGACCCCTGCCCTGCCTCCCTCCCCCCGGTGCTGGCATGGGGGAGCAGAGAGCCAGGCGCAGGGTTCCTCAGGCCTTCAGGGACTCAGTGAGCCCCCAAAAGGGGAAGACCCATTGCAGGACGGCAAACACTTGGAGGCCCCGGAAGAGGTGGCTGGAGGAGGATGCAGAGGGGAGTCACCCAGGGGCCACCACGGCTGTGAAGCGTACCTTCTTTGACCCAACCCATTGGTCCTGACCCCTGGCCTGGATTCTGCCCTCACTTCCGCCCCCGCTGCTGACCTGCACATTGGAGCATTGTGAACCCCGGCATGGAAGGGTTAACCACTATTTGGGCTCACAGGGATGTGACCAGTAGGACCAAAAGGAAAGACCAGAGCTGTGGCTTGGAGCCTCGGGGTGAGGACGGTGTTTGACTTTGTGGAGGTCAGGACCGGCTCCCTGTGAGGAGCAGGGTTGGGAGAGGTCTGGGCCAGCAGGGGTTGCCATGTGTGTGTACCCTGAAGAGCAGAGCTCCCCATTTGTCACCCGGACCTGGCCCCTAAACGGTAGGTGACCTGCAGGAGGATATATTCCCTAAGGAGTAGCTTAGGCCTCTGTGGGGAGACCTCCAGAGGGAAGGGTTTTGTGGGAAGAGCTAAGGATTGGGGAACCCCTCCAAGAGAGAGCCCACTGGTCTGTTGGCACACCCTCCAGTGGGCTGGGGCCAGTCCTCACTGTGACCGTGGCCCTGTTTAACATTGACCAGAGGCCTGCAGAGCCGGCACTTTTTCCAGGTCAGGGAACATCACTTGTTTTTGGGTTTTTTTGGCTGCACCTTGCCTTGTGGGATCTTAGTTCCCACGCCAGGGATGGAACCCATGGTCCCTGCAGTGCAAGCCAGGAGTCCTAACCACTGGACCACTAGAAGTCCCAGTAAAAAAAAAAAAAAGTCCCAGTCTTGTCTTTTGCAAGGCTGCTTCCCATTCCCCCTCTTCCAGGAAGCTTTCCTGGGCTGACCCTCAGGATTCCCCTCTCCTGATTCCACCTAACAGCTTAGATGCAAGAAGCCACAGTAAGGTTCCAGCCTGTCTTCCCTCAAAGAATACACGCTCCCAGGGGGACTTACTTCCCCAGCAATGTCCCTGGAGCTCAGCTTAGGGCTGTGCCACCCCACACGTCATGCACTGGAGAAGATGCCATCAGGTGAGCAGAGAATCAGGGAGGAGAGCCTGGGGGCTTTGCGGGGCGGGGTTCTCACCTCAGCCCAACAAGGGAAGTCCTTCTTTCGGTCTGGCCCTCCTCACGTCCTCCCCCAGCTCTGGCAATGACAGGGAGTTAGACGTGGGAGCCAGGGAAGCTTCCGGGCTCCCACTCTGCTCCAAAATCATGTTTCTGTCTTTTCTTCTTCTCTGTTCTTTTCCTCTGGGGAACCCCGGGTCTCCCCTCTACACTGGGTGGTGGGAGGGATACGGGGTCCACAGGTAGATGAAAGAATAAATGGACTCAAGAATTACAAATCCTCTTTTATTGAGGGAGACTGAAAAACAATAATTTATCACGTGGTGAACACCCAGAAGCCCTCTCCCTGGGAACTCTTGGGGGCTGAGGGGTGGAGCAAGGGGGCTCCCTGAGCTTCCTGAGGGCCGCGTGGTGGGAAGCGAGGTGACACATTCAGTCCCAGGCACACGGAACATACACCCAGGAGGCGAGGAGCCGCACAGACCCCCTCCGAGGAGGGGGGCACAGGAAGGCACAATGGCAGGGAAGCTTGGGCAGAGTAGTGGAGCGTCAGGGGTCGACAAAGGACACCATGATGTAGCGAGTGCCCCGAGTGGTGGGCAGCCCCTCGTGGTAGTGGGTGAGGCGGCCAGGGTGCAGGAGCCCCCAGCCCTTCCGGGGGGACGACACCACGCAGTCGTAGCGCAGGAAGCGGCAGCCACCTCCCTGGGAAGACGAGAAGGGGCAGGAGTGCAGAGTGAGCGGAAGTGGGGACTGGGCGGCGACTGGGCGGCGGGCTGACAGAACCGGGAGAGCCCGACCGGGGGAATCAGGGAGGGAGGACACAGGAGGTTTGGGCATCAGCAGATGGGAGACCCAGGAGAAAGGGTGAGGCTGCCAGCCAGGAAGGGGTTCAGAAGAGGGTACCCACGAGGTCACTGAGAGATATAAAGACAAGAGGGAGGGAGGCGACTGCGGGGTGTGTGTAGGGACTGTAAGGGGGCGGGACACAGGGTCCTGAGTGCGGGGAGGGGCCCTGGGGGCGCCCTGAAGTGGAGGGCAGTAGGGACTCACCTCATAATCCAGGCCCTTGTGGTTGAGGGCGACATTGAGGGTGAAGGTGGATGAGTCGTGATGTGGCCGCAGAGAGGGCTGCTCATCTGGCCGGTAGCGGACCACAAAGTTCATCACCGCCCGGGTCTGTGACAGGGACACGGGAGGAGAGGCTGGAGGGATGGCCATCAGGTCTGGGGGGGGGAGGGGTTCTCACTGGTACCTGCGGGCCGCCTCCCCCAGGGCTGCCCTCCTGTAGGATCTCATTTTATGGGGCCCCAAACACCACGGGGGCCAAAAAGGCATCGTGTGGAGACGTCCAACCGGGACGGGGTGTGGGAAGGTGGAGGTGCAGGGGTGGCGAGTGCAGCGGCCCACCTTGGTGTGGTAGCCGGGGAACAGGCTCTCGGTCATGGGCCCCACGTACGTCCTCAGCAGCTGCAGCCACTGGTCCTCATAGCCCACCTGCTTCATGTGGATGTCCACGGTGGGCACGTTCTCGTAGCCTCCAGCCAGCCTTGAGTCCTGTGGGCAGCGGGCGCTGAGCCGATAGGGCAGTGCCAGCCTCCCCCTCCTCTTGCTCCCAGGCCTTAAAGCCTGTATTCCCTCTGTCTGGAAGTCTCAACCACTTCTTAGCTTGACTCACTCCTCCTGTCCTCTAAGTGTCAGCTAAGATGTCACCTCTTCTGTGAAGCCCCTCAGTCCCCCCACGTCTGGGTCAAGGGTCCCTCCTGAGACTCCTGCAGCACCCGGGCTGCCCATCACAGCCTTTAGAAGCTGGGTTGCTGCTGCTACTGACAGCAGGTGAGACCCAGGAGGGCAGAGCTCGACCTGCACCACCCAGGTCAGGGGCTGGAGTCTAGGACCCACCCCGTAAGTATTTCTTGAACGAATGGATGAATGAATGAATACAGTTGTGCCTCCTGTGGGCCCCTCCCCCTGGGGGACCCCTCTTTGCTCCCACTCTCTGGGTTCCATTTTCCCTCAATCAGGGAAGTTTCAACTCCCTCCTCCTGGGGCCCCCCTCCCCCCTGCCCCAGCCCCTCACCTCATGCCGGCCTCCTGACCACTGGCCGTAATGCTCCGTTTCCTCCACCAGCTCATCGCACATTTGCTCAGACAGCAGAGGGAACCAGTACACATCCGGGCAGGGCTGAGGACGGGCGGGGCAGGGCGAGAACAGCAGGGCTGGGTCATGCTCGGGGAGCGGACAGGCAGCCAAAGGAAGGGAGAGAAAGCAGGGAGCAGAAAGGGAAGCCAGGAGATGAGAGAATCTGCAGGAATGGAGATCTGAGTGTGGGGATGGGCCAGGAGGCGCTGGGCTAGAGAAGGTGGGAGCAGTGCTGAAAACATGGCGCAAATGGCACAGGGGTCCTGCAGCCCCGGGTTCTGGGACAGTGGTTTTCAAACTCATCTTAAAAAGTATCATTTCATCCATACACCAATATACCCAACAGACAAGAGAGGACCACCCTGATTAATGCCAGGATGGGGGCTGCAGGCCTATCTGCTCTGCCTCTGCCCTCAATGCCTGAGCAGAAAACCCTGAAGCACCACTAATCCAGGCGGTGGACCCAGCGGGTGATGGCCATGCGATGGGTCGGGGTCCTGAGTGGGGCTCACCTGTTCCACGAGTCCCTCCCCTTCCAGGGCCCGGCTGTAGTTCTCGTGAATATACTGCTCCTTCCAGTCCTGGGGGATGGGGGGAGGTGCACCTTGACCCGGGCCCTCTTCATTCCATCTGCTCCCACCCAGGAAGCCCCCTCCCCAGGCAACAGGAGAGCCTGCGCAGCGTGCATGAGCGTGCGGTGGGTCTGGGGCACCCTCCTTTAGTGAAGGAGGGGAAACTACCTTCTGAGCGAGGGGCCGGCTACCCACCAGGGGGTTGTCGAAGATCTGCCAGAGGTCAGGGTGCAGGTGGTCTGTGTCATACCGGGAAGTGGCCAGGAGGCGCCCAAATTCGTGCTGATTGCTGAGGTGGAGAAAGATGCCCTGGCGTGGGGGGAGGGTGTGAGAAGGGTGACAGGGAGCAAGGGCCTTGCCCCGCCTCGAGCCCCAGGCCCACTCACCTTATCCCGCAGGCTCTTGCAGAAGGCCATGTCTGGGTCGGTGTCACTGCCCGAGAACACCTCCCTCTGGGGCAGCTCCGTCCTCAGGGTCTCCCCGCGGATCACATAGGCCTGGGATATGTAGGGCACATTCCACACGCCCCTGGAGGCACCCACACTGGGGTCAGCTAGGTGGGAGAGCCCCACAGTCCTGCCCTGTTCCTCCCAGGGCCCCCTTCCCTCGAGGGCTGTGAGCTGCTAGGTCCCACTGGCTTCCCCTGTCAAGCCCTGCTGGTCGCAACCCTCTCGTGCCCCCCTGCACGGTCAGTCCCTGCCCACAGCCCCCAGCATGTCTTATGGGTGGCCACTGGACCCCCGAGACTGGGGCTTTGGGGCAGGATGCAGGGGTCTCCGAGGGCCCAGGCCGGGGCGGGGGAGGGGCTTCAGGACTCACACTCGCTTCCGCTGCACCAGCTCCACGTAATCCTCGGAGCGTGCGTAGTACTCATCGGAACTCAGGGCTCCCCAGAAATTGGACCACAGCTTCCCGTGGCGGGACAGCATGGGTGCTATCACCTTCCTGTGGACGAGCAGAGGTGAGGGCCGGGCGGAGTTGTGCCCCACGCCCAGGGGGGGAGTGGGGGGTTCCCTGGGGACTGCTTGGGGGCCCTCTGGCTGAACCAGGTGAGGGACCTGTTCTCTTCAATGAGGATGCGCAGGGTCTGCGGGCTGCTGATGACCGCGTCTGCGTCCAGGCTGAAGTAGAATTCACACTTGGGGTCCTGCCGACAAATGTCCCTGGAGGTGACAGACCAACAAACAGATGAGCTGAAACGGGAGCAGGTGCGGGGAGAGGGGACTGGAGAGAGGGTGGAACTCCCCCTACCCGCTGAGGAGAAGGGGAGGAAATTGGGTAGGAGCATCAGCATGAGGACAGGAGGGAGGAAAGGAGCGGCGGGGAGGGGAGGGCGGGAAAGGGGGAGGCCGAGGCCTCTGTGCCTCCTCCCTCAGGACCCCCAGATTCTTCCATCTGTGCGGGGCAAGGGAGGGACAGCACACGTAGTGGCTGGGAGTGCGCCACTGTGGAGGCCGAGGAGAGGCTGGATGGGGAGCGGAGAGGGAAGAGGGCGTGCAGTGGGTGGCAGCCCCTCCCCCACTGCTTTCACACACACCCCCCAACACCCGCCCGAGGCTCACTCACATGGCCATGTCCCTGGCCTCGCCTGGCGTCAGGCCCTCCTCGGGCCCCACCAGCTTCACAGCTGAGAAGTGGTCCTGCAGCTGGGGCCAGGAGTCAGCAATGTGGGGTTCGTGGTACACCTCCTGGAGATGGCGAGGGGAGAAGGGGTGATGGGGAGACCGAGAGGGCAGAAAAGATGGTGCCTGAGGGACAGGAGCGGGGAAGGAGGTGAGCAGAAAGGGTGCAGGAAGGAGTCTGGGATATAGGGAGTGGGAGTTCTGATGAGGGCAGGAGCGGGGTCCCTTGGGAGGGAGAGGCTGTCACTCGAGGTGTCTCACGTTGTTGTGCAGGAAGAGGGTGACCCTGTCGGGCGGATAGTCCAGGAGCAGCAGCCGCTGGAGGAAGCGGGGCAGGAACGGGGTAGGTTGTTCCACAAACACTGCCAGAAGCACCCGGGGGGGAGTCTGGAAGATACAACGTGATGGGGCTCAGAGGAAAGCCCACCAGTCTGTCCTCCATTACCCTGCCAGGTTTGTGGGTCTCCAGGGGCTTTGCCCCCACCCACTGCTGCCTGGAATGCCCTCCCTGCACCTCCTGCTTCCAAGTGCTCTCCCACCCACGCTGGCACCCCCTCCTCACCTGCCCCCCCGGGAGTGGCCTCCGGTCCTGGTCGCAGAACCCACAACCTTCCTCAGGAGTCCAGCCATTGGGGACGTAGTTTCCCAGGTAATTCAGCTGGAGCTGTTGGGAGAGACGGTGAGAGGCTGAGGCTGATGAGTCCAGGGCCAGAGGTGAGGGAGGTGGGGCAGACAGGCAGGGGACAGGGCAGGATGGGGAGCGGTGGCCACTGAGAAACCCTCCCAGCACCTGTGCTTCTGGGGTTGGGGAGGACTCACTACTTGGAAGGGCTGGAGGAACCTGGGGGCTGGGGCGAGGTCTGGGGCAGGGGCTGTGCGGCCAGGACTGACTGGGGCTGGGGCTGAGAGTATAAGCAACTGGGGCACCTTAGTGGGGCCGTTCCCATGGACCACAACAGGAAGTGTGTCATAGGCCACATTCCGGATACGCACGCGATTCCGACCAAACTTTAAAACCACCTCATCTGGGGAAGAAAGGCCAGGCTTCAGAATCCCTTTCCCCCAAAGCTGCCAAACAGCACGTGCTTCTAAATAGTGGGGGGGGGGGGC
>NW_006796716.1:4076995-4080948 GCF_000442215.2 Lipotes vexillifer | reverse complement strand
GCGGGGTCTGCCCAGCTTCTCTAGAGGATGAAGGACTGTGTCCCATGGGGCAGGGATGGGATACCTTCTCTCTCTGAGGGCACTGACCAGGCTGCTGTCACCCTGGGGCACCCCACCACTTACTACCTGTGCAACCTGGGCAAGTCACTGGCCCCTCAAAGAGGCAGTTTCCCCATCTGTAACAGGTGGATAACCACAGACCTGCCCTTTGTAGAATTGTTGTGTTAAATGAAATTACAGAAGTAAAGCCCTGGCCCAGAGCCTTGCCACGTAGTGTGTCAAACAGACATTAGGTACGACCACTGCAGCGTCTGTTACTATTAGCACAGTGCAACTAACTCTATCAGCCATTCTGACGTTTGATGAAGTTAACATCGAGGTGAGTTGAAGATCACCCCAGTTCTACCAGGAGCCTCTCCCACATTCAGGAACCCCAGCAGCCTCCCATCACCCCTTCTGATTGCCTTTTCCTCACCTAAAGCCCCGTTGAGGTTCTGAAAGATCTGCGATTTATGATCCAGATTAAGGCTGAGTTTCTCCTGGATGGGATGAGATGGGGCAGTTAATTAAAGAGGCGGTGGGACATCATTTCCCACTCTTTTCTCTCTATGTCTTTCAAGAAGCCTCTTTACCCCTTCCCTCCCATTCAGCCTGAGAGGCCTGCCACCTCCAGAGCTTCAAGTCGGCCCCCTCTTCGGCCCCTCCCTACCCTCAGTCCTGGGTCCAGGTAGAGCCGAGTGTAGAACAGCTGATCGTCATCGTCATCTTTGTACTTCCACTGGCGGACGATTTGGTGGATAGCGGGGGCGAAGCCAATGAATCCTGGGTGGGGGGAGGGGAGGCGCTGACTCCAAGATTCCCAGGACCTGTCGGCACTCCCTCTCCAGCCCTCAGGCACCTGGGACACTCCATGCCCCACCACTTTTGGACACTCTGCCACTCACCACCAGAGTTGAGGAAGCGCTTCCCCGTGCCCACCTCAGGGTACTGCCCCGCCAGCCCCCACTCAGGCCAGCAGAAGCCCTCTGCAGAGAAGAGCAGGCGGCTGCCACTCTGGACAAACTTCCTGAGCAGCTCCGAGGGGCTGCCAGCCAGAATCACATCGTAGCTGGGGGAGGAAGGGGAGGATGAGCAGGACAGCCACTAGGAACCTCAGTATCCTCACCCCCTCTTTCTGTCCACCCCTCTTCTTTCTCCCCAGCCCCAGCCCCTTTACCTGTCCACAAACATGATGACCATATCCTCCCTGTCTGCATATTTCTCCATTTCCTCCTTCAGCCACCTGACCTTCTGTCCTCCACCAACCGTTCGGGCTACATCGCCCCCTCGCCACTCCTGTCCCAGGCCCAGGGTCTGTGGAGGAGACCCAGAATGCCAGGGAGGGGCTCAGGCGGCCAGGTGGTCCCACCGCGGGGTCCCAGGCATCCAGCCCTCAGCCCACTCCTAGGCTAGACCCCACCCCCCACCCCTTCTAGAGGCCATGAGGGTGTTCCTCTCCTCACCCGCACAGTGTAGTTGAAAAACTCCGCTGACCGCAGGAAACGCCGGTATCCTTCTGTCTCGCCTGTGGCCACGGTGATCACCAGCAGCTTCTCTGTCACCAGCCAGGAACTGGCACTCAGGACCCACTCGCCCAGCTCGCTGCCCCGCGCTCTCCACTCACCGCAGGCCCCCTTCCCCTCCCTCTGACTCTGCTCAGGTTCCTCCCCTCTTTTCCGCATTCCCTCTTAAACTCTTCCAACCCTGGGGAACTTGACCCCAGTGAAAGCGGGATGGGAGTAACACCCAGAAATTCGGGGTCAGTTCCCATGGGTAGGGTGGAAACAGTTCAGAGCGAGGAGTGGGCGAGGGGCCGTGTGATTCGGCCCTAGGGAGCCCGCTGGGCGTGGGAGAGGCCGGCCTCGACCCTCCCAACGGTTTCAGCCTGGCGCCACTCGCCCCTCCCCGGGTTCTCACCTGGGTTGACAGGGTCGCTGCCCCGGGGACGATTTGAAGCCGAGGCGTCAGGAGGCGGCGACAGCAGTAGCAGCAGTAGCAGCAGCAGCCGGAGTCCCGGGCCCGAGGCCATGACGGGGAGCTGGCCGAGAGGCACACAGGCCCGCACCGGGCTCTGGCTGTGCGCCTGGACCCCAACTCCGGAGAGGGGCTCTGGGAAAAAGGATGGGGGCTGCTGTGCGGCCCGCAGCTAGGAGGAGCCGGGTCGGGGCTCCGCCCTGGGGGAAAAAAAAAGCGTACCCGGAGGTTACAGAAAACTCGAGATGCCGGGCCTTAGACAAGGCGAGGATTGTCCCGGGCGGTGGGCAGAACTGAACGAGCGGAGGCGGCGCCCAGCCCGTAGGCGGGGGAGGGGCGGGGACTAGGGCTGATCCGGAGCCGAGGACTTTTAGAGCCAGCCCGGCCCACAGCCAGCCTAACACTTAAGGAAAGTTAAACACGGAGAGGGGAAGTGACCCCTTGCGGGTCCGGCGGGATGCGGAGGCGGGTCTTTGCCACAGCCCTGCCTCGAGCAGCCGGGCGCAAGACCCAGAAAGAGGCGGTGGGGACGCGCGGAGCGGGTTTGACGGCAGGGAGGGAGAAGGCCGAGGAGTCTGCGGCCCCAAGGGATTTGGGGGTTGAGGTTTTGGCAGAAGGTCACCGGGGACCTCTGGGATTGCCCACTGAAGCCAAGTTCTTTGGTACTCCGGCCCATCATCTTCACTGCCCAAGGGAGAAGCTCCAGGGGATGCCTTTGTGATGACTGTATCTTCAGACGGACCAAAGGAAAATGACGTTTCTTGAAAGATCACTGGCAACACCTCTTTAAAATGATCCATTTCGAGGGTCTCGCAAAATACCCAACTACACCGAGGTCGGAAGTAGTTTTGCCCGTATAAAATATGGCGGAAAGCTTTCTGGTCTCTAAGGGAACATTACGTAGTCAAAGCGGTGGATTACACTGCGCACGCGTAGGGTCACGCGCCACAGGAAGTAGTGATGCCCCTACCACAGCGCGTGATTTAGAACGCGTGCGCAGTAGGCTCCTCTGGCGGCTGTGTTGTGAAAATGGTGGAGAAGAAAACTTCGGGTATGTGAGCCCCTGGCTGTTGGCCCCCTATCCTCCTCTAAAATCGAACCTGGCCTAGGATTCCCTCAACCAGTTATTAGTCTTAAATCCCTACCCAGGACCTCGGGTCCTGACGTCGGGGCAGACCCCCAAACCATCCGTTCACCTTTTATTCATGCCTGCTGCAAGCCGGGCCCTGGGGGTGGAGAAAGAAAAAAAGATCCTTAGCATCCAAGAACTGGCTTTCCGGGAGCTGGGCGGACGCGCAGACTTACCACTGCATTTCAGAGTGATACGCGCTATGGTAGAGGGATGCAGAGTGCCTGGGCTCGGGGAGGAGTGGCATCCAACCCAGCTTCTGGGAAGGAGGGGACTGGAGGGAAGGAAAACGCTTGGATTGGGTCCTGAAAGTCAGAGTTTCGCTCAGTGCAGGTGCGTGGGGACTCCTTCCCTGCAGCGGGAACCGCACCTGCCAAGGTAGGAGAGCAAGAAAAAGCAAATCGCTTAGGAGGCCAAGTTCACAGTTCTGGGGCTTGCAGAGGAGAGAGGCTGGAGGGCTAGGAAAAGGTACCCTAGAAAGGCATTGTATACACTGCCGAAGAGTTTGAACTCTCTGGAGAGGGCGGTGGAGAGCCATCAAGATCTTTTAAGGCAGGGGAGTGACCCCGACAAATTTATCTCTTAGAAAGGGAGTTTAGCTTCAATGCGGAGGATGGATTGGAGCGACTAGAGCTGCGTCCAGTAGAAATTTCTGGGATGATGGGAATGTTCTTAATCAGCACTATTCAGTATGGCAGCCGGTAGCCACATGTAGCTACATGTGAGCACTTGAAATGTGGCAAGATTGAGAAACTGAATTTAAAATTTTATGTATCTTAATTAATTACATCTTTTTTTTTTTTTTTTTTTT
>NW_006796716.1:4073511-4076867 GCF_000442215.2 Lipotes vexillifer | reverse complement strand
TTTTTTTTGTGGTACGCGGGCCTCTCACTGCTGTGGCCTCTCCCATTGCGGAGCACAGGCTCCGGACGCGAAGGCCCAGGGGCCATGGCTCACGGGCCCGGGCACGAACCCGTATCCCCTGCATTGGCAGGCGGACTCTCAACCACTGCGCCACCAAGGAAGCCAAATTAATTACATCTTAATTAATCTACATCTAAATTTCAGTAGCCTCATGTGACTAGTGGCTGCTCTGTTGTGTAGTGCAGGTTCACAGATTGGAAGGCCAGTTAGGAAGCTGTTGAGGAATCCAGATAAAAAGAGATGAGGGTCAGAACACTCTGCCAGATTGACTTGTAATAAATCCAGTCATGTCATCTTTAAACCCCTCACTGTATCTCCATCACCCTCAGCATAAAATCCCCAAATCCAAATTCCTTTATTTTATTATTTTTAAAATTTTTTCATTTATTTGGTTGCGCTGGGTCTTAGTTGCAGCAGGCGGGCCCCTTAGTTGTGGCATGTGAACTCTTAGTTGCAGCATGCATGTGGGATCTAGTTCCCTGACCAGGGATCAAACCCGGGCTCCCTGCATTGGGAGCTCGGAGTCTTATCCAGTGGACCACCAGGGAAGTCCCAAAGCCAAATTCCTTTAGATACTTAAAGGTAAGATTCTTAATGGTCTGCCTAACTTCATATCCCCATCCCTCCCACCACACACACACACACACACACACACACACACACACACACACACACACACACACTTTATATACCAGCCATATAGAACTCTAAAAAATTTATTGAAGGCACTGCAGTCTTTCATCCAGGCCTTCTCTCATGCTGGTACCAGGGCCTAAGACACCCCACCCCCATCCCAATCAGGCTAACTTCTCTTCATCAGTCAGGCCTCAACCTAGACTTACTTTCCTCTGGAAAATCTTCCTGACTACCCCAAGCCCCGGTTATGTGTTTCTGTCATGTGCTTTGTAGTACTTTGTTCTTCCCTGTCCTAGCATGTACTATCCTGTACTGTGCTCGTTTATTTGATCATTTATATTTCCCACCTGACTGTAAGCTCTGGTTGTATTCCCAGAACCGCCTGGTACTTGGAAGGGAGGCAGTATAGTACAGCGATCAAGAGGATCTTTTTTGATGCTGGGCAGTTCTGGGTTTGAATTCTGACCCAGGTGCTTATTTTTTTATTTTTATTTTTTGCGGTACACGGGCCTCTCACTGTTGTGGCCTCTCCCGTTGCGGAGCACAGGCTCCGGACGCACAGGCTCAGCGGCCATGGCTCACGGGCCCAGCCGCTCCGCGGCATGTGGGATCTTCCCGGACCGGTGCACGAACCCGTGTCACCTGCATCGGCAGGCGGACTCTCAACCACTGCACCACCAGGGAAGCCCCCAGGTGCTTATTAATAGCTGTGTAAACTTTGGACAGGTTTCTTAACCTCTGAACTCCAGTAAACTGGGGATGATAATGATACCTATCTCATAAGGTTGATGTAAAGATTAAAGGATTCCATTTATGCAAAAAGCTTAGTACAGGCAGATCTCAGAGATATGCAGGTTTGGTTCTAAACCACTGCAATAAAGCAAATATCGCAATAAAGTGAGTCACACAATTTTTTTTATTTCCCAGTGCATATAGAAATTATGTTTAGGGACTTTCCTGGCTATCCGGTGGTTAAGACTCCAGGCTTCCACTGCAGGGGGCACGGGTTCAATCCCTGGTCGGGGAACTAAGATTCCACATGCTGCTCGGCACGGCCAAAATGAAATCTTTTTTATTTTTACGTTATAGTCAGTTAAGTGTGCAATAGCGTTATGTCTTTTAAAAATGTACATGCCTTAATTTAAAAGTACTTTATTGCTAAGAAATGCTAGCCATCGTGTGAGTCTTTAGCGCATTGTAACTTTTTTTGCTGATGGAGGGTCTTGCCTCGATGTGGATGGCTGCTGACTGATCAGGGTGATGGTTACTGAAGGCTGGGGTGGCCGTGGCAGTTGCTTAAAGTAAGACAGCAGTGACGTTTGCCACATTGATTGACTCTTCCTTTCGTGAAGGTTTTCTCTGTAGCCAGCAGTGCTGTTTCATAGCGTTTTACCCAGAATAGAACTTCTTTCAAAATTGGAATCAATCCTCTCAAGCTTGTCACTGCTTTATCAACTAAGTTATGTAATATTCTATTTTTTAAAAGTCTTTGTTTTTTCCTTTCCTTTCCTTTCCCTTTCTTTCTCCTCCCTCCCTCCCTTCCTTCCTTCTGTCCCCACACAGCTTGCAGAATCTTAGTTCCTCAACCAGGGATTGAACCCTGGCCCACTGCAGTGGGAGCTCATAGTCCTAACCACTGGACTGCCAGGGAATTCCCTGTTACGTGATACTGTGAATCATTTGTTGTTGTTTCAACAGTCTTCACACATCTTCGCCACAAGTAGATTTTATCTCAAGAAACCACTTTCTTGGCTCATCCAGAAGAAGCCACTCCTCATCCATGAGTTTTATCGTGAGATTTCAGCAATTCAGTCCCATCTTCAGGCTCCCCTTCTAATTATAGTTCTCTTTCTAGCTGTTTCCACCACATCTGCAGTTACTTCCACTGAAGTCTTGAATCCCTCAAAGTCGTCCATGAGGGTCGGAATCAACTTCTTCCAAACTCCTGTTAATGTTGACATTTTGACCTCTTCCCATGAATCACGAATGTTCTTCATGGCATCTGGAATGGTGAATCCTTTCCAGAAGGTTTTCAATTGACTCTGCCCAGCTCCATCAGAGGAACCATCATCTGTGGCAGCTGTAGCCTTAGGAAATATATTTCTTAGATAATAAGACTTGAAAGTCAAAATTACTCCTTAATCCATGGGCTGCAGAATGGATATTGGGTTAGCAGGTGTGAAAACAGCATTGATCTTGTTGTACATCTCCATTAGAGCTCTTGGGTGAGCAGGTGCATTGTCAATGAGCAGTAATATTTTGAAAAGTATCTTTTTTTCTGAGAAGTAGGTATCAACAATGGACTTCAAATATTCGGTAAACTATGTTGTAAACAAACGTGCTGCCATCCAGGCTTTGTTATTCCATTTATAGAGCACAGGCAGAATAGATCTAGCCTAATGCTTAAGGGCCCTAAGGATGTTCAGAAGGGTAAGTGAGCATTGGTTTCAACTTAAAGTTACCAGCTAGCTGCTTTAGCCCCTAACAAGAGAGTCATCCTATCCTTTGAAACTTTGAAGCCAGGCATTGACTTCTCTCTAGCTATGAAAGTCCTGGATGGCGTCTTCTTCTAATAGAAGGCAGTTTTGTCTCCTCCATTGGAAGTCTGTTGTTTAGTGTTGCCACCTTCCTTAATTATCTGACTTTTTTTTTTTTTTTTT
>NW_006796716.1:4063301-4073432 GCF_000442215.2 Lipotes vexillifer | reverse complement strand
TGATTTTTTTTTTTTTTTTTTGGCCGTGCTGCACAGCTTGCAGGATCTTAGCTCCTCAGTCAGGGATCGAACCCGGGCCCACAGCAGTGAAAGTGCACAGTCCTAACCACTGGACCACCAGGGAATTCCCTTAGTTAGAGCTTCTGAATAACTTACTGTAGCTTCTACAACAGCACTTTAAAAAAATATATTTATTTATTTATTTGGCTGTGCCGGGTCTTCAGTTGCGGCATGCGAACTCTTAGTTGCAGCGTGTGGGATCTAGTTCCCTGACCAGGGATAGAACCCAGGCTCCCTGCATTGGGAGTGTTGAGTCTTAGCCGCAGGAAGCCAGGGAAGTCCCTCTACCTCAGCACTTGCTGCTTTAACTTGTGCTTTTATGTTATGGAGACGGCTTCTTTCCTTTTTAAAAAAAAATTTTTTTTTTTAAATAAATTTACTTATTTATTTATTTATTTTTGGCTGCGTTGGGTCTTTGTTGCTGCTCACGGGCTTTCTCTGGTTGCAGCGAGCGGGGGCTACTCTTCATCGTGGGGCGCGGGCTTCTCATTGCGGTGGCTTCTCTTGTTGCGGAGCATGGGCTCTAGGCACACGGGCTTCAGTAGTTGTAGCGCGCAGGATCAGTAGTTGTGGTTCGCGGGCTCTAGAGTGCAAGCTCAGTAGTTGCGGCACACGAGCTTAGTTGTTCCGCGGCATGTGGGATCTTCCCGGACCAGGGATCAAACCCGTGTCCCCTGCATTGGCAGGTGGATTCTTAACCACTGCGCCACCCGGGAAGTCCCTGGCTTCTTTCCTCAAACCTCATGAACCAACCTCTGCTCGCTTCACACTTTGTTTCTGCTGCTTCCTCACCTCTCTCAGCCCTTGTGGAATTGAAGAGAGTTAGGGCCTTTCTCTTTATTAGGCTTTGGATCAAGGGAATGTTGTGGCTGATTTGATCTTCTATCCAGACGACTAAATCTTTCTCCATATGAGCAGTAAGGCTGTTTTGCTTCCTTGTCATTCAGGTGTTGACTGAACTAGCACTTTTAATTTTCTTCAAGAACGTTTCCTTTGCATTCACAACTTAGCTAACTGTTTGGTGCAAGAGGCCTAGCTTTTGGCCTGTCTCAGCTTCTGACATAGCTTCCTCACTAAGCATAATCATTTCTAGCTTTGGATTTAAAGTGAGAGACATGTAGCTCTTCCTTTCACTTGAACACTTAAAGGCCACTGTAAGGTTATTAATTGGCCTAATTTCAATATTGTTGTGTCTCAGGGAATCGGGAAGCCCAAGGACAGGGAGAGAGACTTGGGACAGCCGACTGCTAGGGCAGTCAGAACACGCACACATTTATCAATCAAGTTTGCCGTCTTGTATGTGTGCAATTTGTGATGCCCGAAAACAATTACAATAGTAACACCAAAGATCACTGGTCACAGATCACCATAACAAAGATAATAATAATGAAAACGTGTGAAATATTGCAAGAATTACTAAAATGTGACATATAGACACATAGTCTTAGGCTATGGAGAGCTCAAGCAAACACACTGGATTTGGCCCTAGATGGTCACTGGTGTCCTGAGTGTGAGTGGTTCCCATTGAATGGAAGTTGGTTTGCCAGGGGTTGGTTAGGAGTGGATGGGAGGTAAGGAAATAAAACTTACCATGGACTGCGCTCTCAAAGCAGAGTAGGTATGAAGTTGGATAGACACGTGAGAGTTTATCAGGTTTTTCTATGGAGGGGAAAGTACCAGTTGAGTGGGAGGGGTCGAAGATGCAAGAGTCAGGGAGGACTCGAGCTAGAGGTAAAGGGTTTGGGTTTAGCAGTGGGACTTGGGGGTGCATCCACTTGGAATGGAGGGACGGGGGGTACCCATGCAGTTATGATTGAGGGTAGGCTGATGGATGAGCATCTCTCCATGGTGGCTCATTTCCTTTTAGGTGGGAAATGAGATTGCTGAGCGTAAAGTCTGAGTGCATCAAGGTCCCAGTGGAGCCTGGAAGCCCCGAGTGTACTGTGGTCTCCGTCAGCATGGTTGTGTGATTTCGGCCAGCAGTGAGAGGTCTCCAGGAGGCATTTCATTGGCTGGGTCTGGGATTGGGAGGAAAGGCTGGGGCCAAAAGGATAGAAAACAGGCATGAATGGGGACGTCCCTGGTGGTCCAGTGGCTAAGAGTCCACGCTCCCAGTTCAGGGCGCCCAGGTTCGTTCCCTGGTCAGGGAACTGGATCCTGCATGCCTCAACTAAGAGTTCACATGCCGTAACTAAGAATCCCGCATGCCACAACTAAAGGTCCCACATGCAACAATGAAGATCCTGCGTGCCGCAACTAAGACCCAGCACAGGCAAATAAATAAATAAGTAAATAAATAAATATTTAAAAAAGAAGAAAAGAAAAAACAGGCATGAGTGACTGAAACGGCAGCCTTAGGTAGCTGGGAAGGAAGCAGCCAGAGTGGGTGATATATTGGGAGAAGATACAGGGGCCAGGGGCTGGGGGACTAGGATGAGATCAGAGAGCTGTGCCTCCCCAACCCCTGGACGTCTTCCACACACGGCCCAGAGCCAAGGCCGCCCAGCTTCTCTCTTCTCTGACCCCATAACTCTTCTGTCCCCGTCCCATCTAGTTCGCTCCCAGGACCCTGGACAGCGGCGGGTGCTGGACCGGGCGGCCCGGCAACGCCGCATCAACAGGCAGCTGGAGGCCTTGGAGAATGACAACTTTCAGGATGACCCCCACGCAGGGCTCCCCCAGCTCGGCAAGCGGCTGCCTCAGTTTGATGATGATGCAGACACTGGTGAGTCGGGTGGAGGAGGAAGCGGGGGCCAGGTGCCAGGAGACAAGGCTGCAGGAGGAGGGAAGAGCCTGCCCCGGTCAGGGTTTGTAAGGACATCAGGCTGGGGGATGGGTGATCCAGGAGCTCCTCTGGCTCCTTTGAGCCAGCTGCTCTCCCTTTCTGTGCTTCAGTTTCCTTGCCTGTAGCACGAAGAAGCTGGAGCCGATGAGCTCTGAGATCCCTTGAGCTCGGACACAAAGCTCTAGATATAGGGAGGGTGGAGACGGAGGAAGGCTTGGCTTGGAGAAGTGGCGGACAGGGAAGGGTGGTAGAGAGAGGCCGGCTTAGAACCCAGGTGGGCACCTGGGCAATGAATGGACATGGGGGATCGGAACGGTGAAGCAAAGAACCAGTGTCTTCCTTGGCATGTGCCAAGTAACTCATGGTTCTTGACCTCTAGGAAAGAAAAAGAAGAAAACTCGAGGTGATCATTTTAAACTTCGCTTCCGAAAAAACTTTCAGGCCTTGCTGGAGGAGCAGGTGAGAGGAGCTGGCTGGGGAGGACCCCACAGGGCAGGGATGCACCTGCAGAGATCCTTGGCCCCGGCAGGTGTTCCTGGAAGGGGACAGAGGGGTCACAGGGCCAGCCCGCTTGTCTCTGCAGAACCTGAGTGTGGCTGAGGGCCCCAACTACCTGACGGCCTGTGCAGGACCCCCATCCCGGCCCCAGCGCCCCTTCTGTGCTGTCTGTGGCTTCCCCTCCCCCTACACCTGTGTCAGCTGCGGCGCCCGGTACTGTACTGTGCGCTGCCTGGGCACCCACCAGGAGACCAGGTGAGAGGGGCCTCCCCCGGGTCCACACTCTCCCCCTCCTCCCCCCACAGCCTCCTGGACCCTCTGCTCATCCTGGGCTTCCTCTGCCTTGCAGGTGCCTGAAGTGGACTGTGTGACCCTAGGCGTCCCCAGAGAGGAAGGCCTTCCGTGCATCACCTGGCCTCGGAGAGGGCATCACCAAAAGGAAAGGCGCTCCCCCTGGACCAAGAGAGGAGCCCAACAAAGCTCGTGTCCTGTCCTCCCCTCCAGGGAAGACCAGTCTTACTCCCAGGGACTGTGGCAGGGCAGTGGGCCGAGCCCTCAGAGTGCTGTTGTAATAAAAGTTCTCGTGCGAGGAGGAGCCTGCCCGTGTGGTCCTGTGGGGTTTTGGGGGTGAGGCTGATGGGTCTCCTGTCTCTTGAACTCACTGCTCTGTGTCTTTTCCTACTCCCGCTGTCTGCCCCTCATGGTCCCTGACCGTGAAAGATTTTGTCCCATTCTCCTGCCACCCCCAGGTCTTTGCATTTCTTGGCTGCTGCTTTCTTTTTTTTTTTTTTTTTTATAAATTTATTTATTTATTTATTTATGGCCGCGTTGGGTCTTCATTGCTGTGCAGTCTTTCTCTGGTTGCAGTGAGCAGGGGTTATCTTCGTTGCGGTGGCTTCTCTTATTGCAGAGCACGGGCTCTAGGCGCGCAGGCTCAGTAGTTGGGGCACACGGGCTTAGTTGCTCTGCAGCATGTGGGATCTTCCCGGACCAGGGATTGAACTTGTGTCCCCTGCGTCGGCAGGCGGATTCTTAACCACCGCGCCACCAGGGAAGCCCCTTGGCTGCTTTATGTCGCTATTTGGATTATTGATCTAGTTGTTTTTGTTTTTGTTTTTTAATTTTGTTTCTATAGTTCCTCTGGGTATCTTTTGAGTACCGCTGGCTCCCAGGACTGGTTATGGGGAAGTGGAGTGAGGGGAGGGGTGGGGATGGGGGTATAGAAGGCGCCACAGAAGGCACCAGCCCTGTCTTTGTCCTCTGGTTCTTAACCAAATGGGAGAGACTGGGACCTCATTCTTGGTGCTGCCCGTCTGAGGGAGCACTTGTCCTTAGGAAGCCCCTCTTATCAGGGGCTGTGGTGTGTGAAATTATTAGCAGCAGAGAGAACGCAGAAATTTCTGGGAAGCGTCAGGAAGTTCACGGTATAGAGGCTCCTGTTCTTGGTGGCCCTGGATGCTGTAACTTCTGTGCTACTAGAGCTTCTTACACCCATACCTTCTCTAAGTGGATTGCAAGCTGTGAGCTCTTAAGTGCCTTGGAGTTGCTGTCTTAAGGCCCCATACCCTGTTGCAACATAGCAAACCAGGTGCTTAGGAAATATTTGTTGCACAAATTACTTCAGTAAGATTTTAATGAGATCCAGCCAAGTTGGTGTTAGGGAACTTCTTAGGCTCTTCTCACTACTGGGGACTTTCTTGGGGTTGGCCCAAATATTCCCAGTGTCTTCCTGAGGAGCTTCCCGCCCTTTCTCTGGAGACTTGGTTGGGCAAGTGGTGTTGGTGACATCTTCGTGTTCACTGGTGGTGAGGACAGGGTTTAGAGACAGTCCTCAGTGTGGTGGTTTTGAAAAATGGCTGTAAAATTTTTTACTATCCTTTCATCAAAAGGTGGTGCTTGGTCCCCTCGCCCTGGGATCCGGGCAGGCTTATGACTGCTTTGGACCAGTAGAAAATGGCAGAAGAATGATCACATGACACTCAAGGCGAGGTGGTAAAAGGCAGTGCAGCTTCTGCCTTGTCCCTAGGACACTTGCTTTTGGAGCCTTCAGCTACCATGTGAGAAATCCAACCATCCTGAAGCTGCCATGCTGTGAGGAAGCCCAGGCTACACCCAGAGGCCATGTGCAGGTGCTCCCATTGATGGGTCCGGCTGAGCCAAGCCTTCAAGCCATCCCAGCCCAGGCTTCCATCATAGGAGTGAAGATGCTTCCTGATGATTCCAACCCCCAGACATCAGGTTACCCTCAGCCATTTGAGTCTTCCTAGCTGTGTCCTCAACATCATGGAGCAGACACTGGCCATCTCTGCTGTGTCCTGTCTAAATTCCTGACCTGCAGAATCTCTGTGTGTAATAAAATGGTTTATGCCTTTGAGTCTTGGGATGGTTGGTTATACAGCAATAGTAACTGGGACGTCAGGAATTCAGTCTGCTGGCTGCGAACTCTTGGCCTAGATTAATTATCTTGCTCTCAGGAAGGGAAACTTTCCTAGATCCTAACCTTTCTATTTTTCTCTCCAGCAAGACGTATCCTCAAGAAAGTAAATAGAATTCCCTGGTGGTGCCATGGTTAGGACTCGGTGCTTTTACTGCCGGGGCCCTGGGTTCGATCCCTGGCTGGGGAACTAAGATCCCACAAGCCACAGGCATGGCCCCCCCAAAAAAAAAAAAAAAAAAAAAAGACCATTTCTGGGCTGAGAAACACCTTCTGTGCTTCACTGTGATCACCTGCGTCGGAATTCCTGTCAGATTTCCACTGAGTCAGCACAATCTGTTTGGTTTATTTCCTAAATTTACTGATTTTGTTGCTATAAAAAGAATCACAGAGGTTCTGCTTGCTGTAAGATTTGTCTACTCAGTGACACACTCAGTCTTCCCCAACTGACCTTGATAGGACAGAGACAGACCCCAGGGGCTCCTGACGCTCTGATGCTGATTGGGTCCCCGTCATTGATTGGGTCCCCGTCATTCATTGATCTCTAGGAAAGATCTCCAGACCCCCATTTGAAACCTTAACTCCTCAAGGAAAACCTTGAGCAATTTTTGCCAGCTTCCTGTGTACTAGTGGAGACTTGGTCCCCACCTTGGGAAACACCTTGGTCTTTGGGAAATCTACACTATGCCAAAGCTTCTAGAGGCTAGAAGCTTCTAGATCCAGTGTCATGTGATAGGGCAGCACAGACCCTTCCTGGGCCCGCAGGGGCAGAAGAGGTTAATGCTAGGATCTGGAAGGCTGAAGACTGGGGCGCTCCCACCTAAAGACCTCAATGAGCTTTAAATTTAATTGACATGGATTAGGGACTTCCCTGGTGGCGTGGTGGTTAAGACTCTGCACTCCCAATGCAGGGGGCCTGGGTTCAGTCCCCGGTTAGGGAACTAGATCCCACATGCATGCCACAACTAGGAGTTTGCATGCCACAACTAAGGAGCCCATGTGCTGCAACTAAGGAGCCCATGAGCTGCAACTAAGGACCCCACTTGCCGCAACTAAGACCTGGCACAACTAACTAAGTAACTAAATAAAATATTAATAATAATAATTGACATGGACTAGTTTGGAGAGCCAGGGATTCTGGGAAACAGGCCATTTGGGTCTTCAGTCTCAGACCTTGGGCCCACTACTTACTAATTACTGTACTACCAATTATTACTAGCTTGGACAGGTCACTTTGCCTCTTTGACTCTGTTACAGCCACCTCCCAGAAATTGTGAGGATTAAATGAGACTATACCAAGCCCAGTGCCTGGCGTCTGGTAAGTACTCAGCTGTTGACATCATTGCCCAAGACCTAAAGCAGTTTGTTGCTGAGCTTTCTCATAGCTAGTTCCTCAAAAACTGGAAGATTCCTGGAGTAGCCTTAGCACCTTGCCTATTACACGGTAACTAGCTGTCTGCATTTCTGTCTGCTCCCAGCCTGTGAGTTCTCAGAGGGCAGGGGCCCGGTCTTGCTGCTGTAGCTTCTAGCAAAGAAGAAAATAGTGTTGAAAAGGGTACATGTGTCTATGAGTCTGTTTCTGTTTTGTAGATTGTTCATTTGTGCCTTATTTTATTGTTTTTTTCTGGTTTTTTGTGGTTTTTTTCGGTACGCGGGCCTCTCACTGTTGTGGCCTCTCCCGCTGCGGAGCACAGGCTCCGGACGCGCAGGCTCAGTGGCCATGGCTCACGGGCCCAGCCGCTCCGCGGCATGTGGGATCTTCCCGGACCGGGGCACGAACCCATGTCCCCTGCATCGGCAGGCAGACTCTCAACCACTGCACCACCAGGGAAGCCCTGGAAGTTATTATTTTTTAAAATAAATTTATTTATTTTTGGCTGAGTTGGGTCTTTGTTGCTGGGCACGGGCTTTCTCTAGTTGCGGCGAGTGGGGGCTACTCTTCATTGTGGTGCGCGGGCTTCTCATTGCGGTGGCTACGCTTGTTGTGGAGCACGGCCTCTAGGCACGCGGGCTTCAGTAGTTGTGGCTCGTGGGCTGTAGAGCACAGGCTTAGTAGTTGTGGCGCACAGGCTTAACTGCTCCGCGGCATGTGGGATCTTCCCGGACCGTGGCTTGAACCCGTGTCCCCTGCATTAGCAGGCGGATTCTTAACTGCACCACCAGGGAAGTCCCTCTGGAAGTTATTGAACCGTCCCCAGAAAATTGTACTCGCACCAGGCCTGGTTGATTTGACACAGTTTCAAAGAGCTTGTCAGTTTCTGATATCCACTCTCAGGCCCAGGTAAAGAAACTCTGCTCTAGACCAACTGTCTCCTTGTACAGCTGTGAGAAAGGTCCAGAGTAAAAGGAGTGATCTGTTATCAGTCTGGCCAGAGGGTATCTCTGCTATTCCGGTTCCTAGAGCTGCATATTCCTTATCTGCTCCTTGATGGCCCTTATCGGTGGTTGTAACAGTGCCACACTCTGGAAATCACCTGCCACTCCTCTCTTCTTCTGCTGGATGGGACAGTCCAAAGGCGATGGAGAGGAGAACAGGTGACAGCCTGGGGTCTAGGAACTGAGGCGGCACCCAGGGTCCCTTGCTGGGCCAACTGCCTCATGACACCTTCAACCCCTGAACAGTTCGCAATACAAATTTATTTATGCAAGTATTCATACAGACCACGAACACTCGGGGACGCCTCCGCCCCCTTAACGGCCCAGAACCCAGACTCAGAAGGTTAAGAGGGGTCCAGCCTCAGGGGCCAGAGGTGAGTTCTCAGGAAACGTGTTCTTGGCCTGAGAAGATCCAGGGGGCCAGACGAAAGAGGCGTGACCAGGGCGGAGCTCCGACGGGGAAGGCGGGGCCTGAGGTCAGAGCTGGGCGCGGCTTCCGGGCACGGGGCGGAGCCTGAGGCGTGGCTTGGCCCTGAGCTAGTTACCGTGAGCGGGGGCCTGCGCCTGCAGCCCCGGGTTTACGGGGACCCCTCTCCACTGGGGGCAGTGGGAAGGGAATGGGGTCCACAGGCCAGGCCACCTACACGTAAGCGTTTTTCCCGTACTTGCCAAAGCTGCTGGCGCCTTCTTCATCCGAGGCCGAGGTGGGCAGGCGGGCAGCGAGGCTTTTGGCGGGCATTGCCGGGGCCTTGTACGGAAGCCGGATGCTGGCAGGGGAGAGAACCCGGGTCAGAGGGAGTTGCAGCCCTCGCCCCGCGCCCCGCCCCTCGCGGCACGCCCTCCCTTACCTGGCGCCTTGGTCCTGGTCCCGAGAGCCGCAGCAATTGGAGAAGAGGCAGATGCCACCCAGGATGGCGAGCAGGGAGGCGCTCCAGCCCAGGTAGAGGGCGGGGCCCAGCTCGTACCTGGGGACAGGAACGATGAGCAGGTGGTGCTAGCTCAGGGTGGGGCAGAGCCCCACCCACTACCCCCGTGGGTGGGGCTCCCACACTCACTTGGTTCCGGGGTACAAGGGGTCGAAGAAGTCCCGGGTGATGCTGGAGGCGTACCAGGAGATGGTCACAATCCCACAGACACCTGGGGGAGGGAGAGGAGAACCGCACTAGGCCCTGCGGAGGAAGGGCGGCCCAGAGAGCAGGACGTGGGCATCAAGTCCAAGAGCAAGTTTCACTGGATCCCTTTCGTTTCCCCTCTCCAGCTCATGACTCTTCTGTTTCCTATGTTTCCTACGTCAACTGCAGGCTGCTCGATCCAGCCCCCAGGACCCTACTGCAGCCCACCTCTCCTGCGGTCTCCACTCTGCTCCTCAGCCCCTCTTCCCCCTGTTTATCCCCGACCTGCCCTGGCATTCCTACCTCTAGTGCCTGGACCACAGTTTCCTCGCTGGGAATCTGCTCATCCAAGTCCTACCCATCCTCAAAAGCCCAAGCAGTCTTCCCCGTCAGCCCTGCCTGCCCTGATTCCCCTTTCCTTGGCCTCCTAGAGCCCTCAGCGCTGTGCCAGGTCTTCACCGCTCGGTGCATGAAAGCCTGAAGCCAGCCGGGCCCCCGGACTACAGGTCCAGCCTGGCCGCCCCCTGGGGCTTGTCTTCCAGCAAGCCACCTGGCCTTTCTGAGCCTGTTTCCACATCTGGAGAACAGGACAAGACCTGCCCTGCCTCACAGGCTTGTTGTGAGGTGATGTGTGCAGAAATGTTTTGCAAATTGAAAAGGGATGGTGGGGCTTCCCTGGTGGCGCAGTGGTTGAGAGTCCACCTGCCGATGCAGGGGACACGGGTGCGTGCCCTGGTCTGGGAGGATCCCACATGCCGCGGAGCGGCTAGGCCCGTGAGCCATGGCCACTGAGCCTGCACGTCCAGAGCCTGTGCTCCACAACGGGAGAGGCCACAGCAGTGAGAGGCCCACGTACCGCAAAAAAA
>NW_006796716.1:4033808-4063259 GCF_000442215.2 Lipotes vexillifer | reverse complement strand
CGGTCCGGGAAGATCCCACGTGCCGCGGAGCGGCTGGGCCCATGGGCCATGGCCGCTGAGCCTGCGCGTCCGGAGCCTGTGTGTCGCAATGGGAGAGGCCACAACAGTGAGAGGCCCGCGGACCGCAAAAAAAAAAAAAAAAAAGGGATGGTGAGTCACATGGTACTGTTATTGTGTACAGTGTGTGTGTGTGTGTGTGTGTGTGTGCACGCGCATGCATGTCCTAACTCTGGTCTTCCCATCCAGGCTGTAAGCTCTGGAGGGCAGAAACTCTCACCTTTGGAGTCCTTCCCACTGCCTGGCTCCTAGTGCGGGCTCAAGAAACATTGCTGATGGGCTGATTTGTAACCAAGGGATCTGGTGAGTATGGGTGAGAGTGGGGTGAGCTGGGAGAGAGAGCAGGTGTCAATGCAAAGGGGAAGGTGAGGCAACCCTGCAGTTTGGGCCACGGGCCACCCCACCCCCACCACGGCACAGCGTCCCCCCATCACTTGCCCCCAATTACCAGCCAGTATGTGTAGGGCCCCTGCGGTGGCCGCCAGCTTGGTTTTCCTGGAGGGCTCCAGACCCCCAATGTTCGTGCAGCGCAGCCCCACCATGCCTAGGAAGAGGCCCAGGAAGCCCAGGAGGATGGCGGTGATCATGAGCGCCCGGCAGGCCTGGATGTACCCTAGGGAGGTGGGACACAGCCATGGGTCCCTGAGCCGGCCCCTTCCCCTCCATCTGCTCTCCCGGCTACGACAGGCAGCCCCTTATACAACCTGCTCAGGCCTCAGTCCCTAAAAGCCCTCAAGTCCTCTCCCTGTCCTTCAGGCCCCATCCAGACTAAGCAGTCAGGCCGAGGGGTCACACGCCCCTCCATCCCAGGAGCTCACCTCAGTGCCAACGAGGCTCAGCGCCGCCTGACCCTCCAGCCTGCGCAGGCGCACTTCGCCTCTACCTCCATTACAGGGCTTCTCCTTGGCGCCACTGAAACTTTGGCCGGATAATGCTTTGTTCTGGAGGGCATTCTCTGCACTGTAGGATGTTTAGCAGCATCCTTGGCCTATGCCCACCAGACGCCAGTAGCAGTCCCCCCAAACAGGACAATCAAAATGTTTAGACATCGTCAAAAAAATCACCCCTGGTTGAGAACCGCCGTGCTCTGCTGGGTATTACAGACACTGCACCCAAGCACCCCCTCCCTTTCCCCACATCTACTAGGTCCCATTTAGTGCCCAGCGCAGTGCCCGGCATCCTGAACTGAGCCTCTTCCTGGAGTGACCGATAGGGGGCAGCAGTGACCTATGGGTCACTGGATAAAGGGCAGCCTCTTATCTGGAACGTGGGATACCTGGGCCTAGGACAGGTCAGTCTAGCGCATATGCTTTCAGTGCCTGTTTCTCCTTTCTCAAACTCGAAGAGAAAGGCTGCTCCCTTTCTGGCCCCCCTTCCTCCTTCTCTGTCTTTGATAGTTGCCAAGCATTCCCAAGGACCTTGCACCCCTTTACCGGGTGGGGCAGTGCCACCTGTGTTGAAGGGGAAAGGCTGGGCCCCTGCCAGGAGGATGTGAAGCGGCCCAGAGTTGGGGAGCAGGGAAAAGCGACCGAGTTCTCTGGGAGCATTTTCTTATTCCCAGCCACTCCTTCTGAGGTTCCCACCCTCTCCCCATCCATCCAGCCAGCCATCCCCACCTGGGGCAGACCAGCTCCAGATCCTCAGGTAGCTCTCGTAGACAAAGAGATTATTGAAGGGCCCATAAAGCATGGGCTGGGTGGCTGCGAGGTGGGTAACTGATAGGAACCTTCCCAGGACCAGAACCAGCCTGGGAAGCAAGTATCAGCTGGCTCGTGATACACACGATTCTGGATTCCAGCCCCCCTACCACCTGTGTGGCTCTGGGCAGGCCACCTTGCAGTTTTCCAGCTTCTGGAAGATGAGGTTACTAACACCGCCAACAGCGGGGCTGTTATCAGCACTGAAATGGTGCATGTGAAGCATTCAGCACAATGCCTGGAACCTCAACCTGGGCAGCTGCGCTCTGCTCTCCCCCTCAGCACACCCTCGCACTCCTGTCTTTCATTGTCTTTCGTACACACTCACGAGAGGTTTCAAGCAGCAGTCCAAGTTGGGGCCCCTCCTTACACCATGGTGTGGTTGAGGGGTAAGTCAGAAGGGGGTGGCCAGAGCTGCTGAGTGGCTGCCGCCAATGTCCGTTCTGGCCACCCAGCCTTCTGGGTGTCTGGCCCAGACTGTACTCAACTTTTACAGAGGGCTTTTTTCGGGGTGGGGGGGCATCCTGGATGGGATGAGAGCATGAAGCCCCTGCAGCTGCCTCAGGAGATTCTGGGAATAGTGGGGGCACAAGAGACCCACCTGGACTCCCTAACGGCTCAGAGCATCTTTGACATACACGGGGGCGATTTCGTGGCATGCTGACCTCAGCTCTTTCCCCTACCACCTGGCCCCTGCAGCAGGGGGCCTGGAAGAGCATGACGCCTCCGTGAGCACCCAGTGAGGGCATGGGAGCTGCACTGCATAGGGTCTCTTGTCATCCCCTCTTGGCCTGGCGAGGGGCCGACTGAAGGACTCTCCTGGGGAATAATGGGGGTGCTACTCATAGGTGAGCAGGGAGCAGGACGATGCTTCAGCCACCAGGGAGAAACTTTCTGGGCCAAAAGAGCTGTAGGCTCCAGCCCGCCAAGAAACTCAAAAAAGTACGTTGACCCGAGAACCCCAAACACATACACACACACACACCCCTCCTTACGGTGGACACTGAGATGTGCAAGAGGACTCCCTTTAAAACAGTCCTTTAGAACTCACCATGGCAGTGAGACCAATGCCCCAGTGGAAGCCTGGCGAAACTACTGAGACTTTTAAGTATCTCGACCCCCAAGAATCCAAGATGAGGTTTCCTCTTCACCCCACGAGCCCCAGCACTCCCACCCTGAAACTAAAATGCTGAATTTGATTGAATGAATATAGATGCTCACATCACATTAACATTTTGCACATTTTATCTCATATAATCCTCACGACCACCGGGTGAACCAGTGCTATTATGACCGTAATCTTACAGATGGGTCAAATGCAGCTCATTTTGTCACCTGCCCGGGGCACAGAGCTAGTCAAAGGCAGGTGCTGAAGCTGGCACTCTGGCCCCAGTGCCTGCACTTGTAGCCACAAAGACAGAGGGTCAAGTCAGAGCAGGGGGCCACGTGTGGTGAGGCCTCCACCGCAGTTCCAGAGGGCTGCCCCCAGCACTCCCGGCTTCAGGAACCCAGGTCTCCCAGCTGGATTGAGCCTCCCGTATCTGTATGGCACCCAAGATCAGACCGCAGGCAGCACCCACCCTTGCCGGGGTCTCTCCAGCCTCCCGCCTCCCTCTGCTCCCCTCAGCTCTCCCCACCCCGTACCAGAGAGGGCCAGCATGGACGGGAACTCCCAGCAGTTGTAGACTCCAAGGGAGTCGGTGGCACAGCTATACCAGAGGTTCTCGAAGATGGTGTTGGTGGTGATGACGTTCCCGTGCACTGTGGACACTCGCCAGCTGCTGTGTGTCAGGGTCACTCCTAGCAACAGCAGCCCCAGGGCTGCGATGAAGAAGCCGAAGATCTCCACAGCCACCGACATGGTAGGACACAGGCCCCGAGGGGAGCCTGAGGCCCCAGAGAAGGGGAGGGGCTGAGCCCCAGGGGAACTTGAAGGGGCTTTGGCTAAGGAGGGCGGTTAAGGCAGGCTGGGGAGAGAGAGGGAGGCAGGCTGCAGCCTCTGCCTCTTCCTTGGCCCAGGTCTGTCTCTGGTTGGTCTCTTCCCACTCTCCGGGTCTCTCCGCTTCCCCGCAGGTCAGTCAGAGGAGTGAGACAAGAGTGCACGGCAGCTGTTGAAGAGGAGATGGACAGAATAAACGAAACGGGCCAAAAGTCCACCCCCTCCCCCCAGTCTCTGGGCTGCCCTGGGCTCCCCGCCCCGCGAGGGTGTGGGGAGAGGACTTACCGGGGAGGGACTAACGGATGCTGCCAAGGAAGGGCTCCCATGGGAGGCACTGGGAGCCGAGGGGAAGCATCTGCCTCTGACTCAGCTTTAATCGGGGGCCAGAGAATGGAGTAAGAGGGACAAGAGACAGAGATGGAGACTGACCACAGGCAGGTCCCCTGCACCTTTCAGTGGGGAAGGACCAAGGGAGTGGAGCCACCCTCTCTGAATGTTGGTGAGAACAATTCAAGAAACTCAAAGAGCTAGGACTTGAGGCATTGAGTCTCCAAGGAAGATGAAGGTTGAAAAAGGGAATGGGGAATCTGGGAGAAACCCATGGCTCTGGAATCCAACCACCTGGATTCAAACCAGGTCCCGTCATTTACCAAAGGGATGTGGGCATGAAGTTTGAGCCCCTTGACCTTGTTTCCGATTCTGTGAACCAGAACTACTACTCCTCACTTCATAAAATTGTGACTACAGATCAGAGCTCCCCGCAAGTATGAATTGCTCGATACTTGGTGAATGCCCTGGGTCTGGGCACCCAAGGGCCAGGGTGAGGCCAAAGGAGGTTGCTTTCCCCCAAACTTCAACTTCCTGAACTTGAATTTTCCCCCCTTGTTGGGATGATCTTTGACTCTCGGCAAAAAGCTTGATCTTGCTGCTAAGGGGTCTCAAGGGGGATAAACCACAAGCCCAGGACATGATCCTCTGATAAACTAAGAAGCAAAGAGTTATCAGAACTGTCACCAGCTCTATTAATTATGAGAGATTAGAAACCTCTGGGTCCCCATCCCAAACCGAGGCTGAGCACCTGTCCCGGCACAGACGGTCTCAGTTCCTGCCCCAAGGCCACGGCTGGGGCAGCTCTGGTTCTCTTCTGGCAGGTGAGGCTGGGGCTCAGTCCAAGGGGCCCGTCCTACACCCAGGCAGTCACATGGGCATCACTGCGCTGAGGTGTAGTCCCCCATCCCCTCCTCCCTGTGTCAGGCTCCTCTGTGCTTCCCCAGGCGCCTCCGCCCCAATCCCCCCCAAGCTGGGCTGAGGAACGAGAAGTATGCAGTGAAGCAAGGCAGGCCCGTGCCGAGCCTGGCACGGGCCAGGTGTTGGGCAAAGCAGGCTGTGTGGGGACCGGGTTCCGACCTTCCTTCTGCAACTGGGATGTCCTGGGTTCCTGACCTCTCCCAAGACCTCTGCCGACTCCATGCCAAATGCCCATTTCCTTCCCCCCACCAGTGGCCCCCCTCCTCTAAGGAGTGGGATATGGGGGAGGAAGGGGAGGGCGCAGGAAGACAAAGGGAGGGAAGGGTGGAGGTTTTGGAGGAAACTGAGTGGGGGCCCCCCTGGTGTGGAAAACTCCACACGCTGAGAGGCAGCTGAGTGGGTCAGAGGAGATGGGAGATGTAAATTCTTGCCTGTCCCTTCAGCTCTGCCCTTTCCGCCTCTGGTCACTGCTTTTTCTCAGGATTCTACGGCTGGGCAAAGGGCACGCCCCTATGCTGCCTGCCACTGCTCAAGGACGTGGCTGGGCTGGGGTGAGCGGGGGGAGGAAGCGTGTAGGGTCTGGGCAGCTCAGCGGACAAAGAGAGGAGAACCCCACACCAGCCTGGGGGGCAGGAGTAGGAGGGCACAGAGCAGGGAAGGCCCATGCATGACCCCCACCCCTGGGCCCAACAGAACCTGCCCCTTCCTCAACACAGACACAGAGGTTCTCAAGCCAAAGCCCAATTTTATTTACACTCATCCCAAAACACATGATTTGGGGCTAGGGGACAGGTCCCAGGGGAGAGGAGGTTGAAGGTCACAGAGGACAGTGACAGGTGCAGAAGAAAGGGACGGTGAGGATGGGTGGGCCTCTCTTCCAGTGTCCTCCATGGGCTCCACGTGTCTGTCCCCAGGCAGAGGCAGAGACGCCGTCTCGTTCAGGATTTGGACTTGGATACAGCAAGTCCGATGAGTCCAGCCAGTCCCGCCACGCCCAGGGCCATGCCTCCAACAATGGCCATGCCCACTAGACCATCTGGGGAGAGGAAAAGGGAGACCGTCACGAGTCCAAAAACCTAGTCTCTGCAGGGACCTCGGCCACCATCTTGCTGCCCGCTGCTCCTCAACAGAGGATGGGCCTCTGTATCTGGAGTCATGGGGGGAGGGACCCCTGAGGGATGGAGAAAGAAGGGGGTTTGGAGAGGAACTGCTTGGAGGGCACCATCAGAAGAGGGCCCAGAGGGCCCAGGCACGAGGGAAGGAGGAGGACTTAACAGAGTTGAGAGGCACCTGGGGATGCTGGGGGCCAGGGAGACACGAGGGTGGGGAGTGGACGGAGACGGAGGGAGAAGGGCAGAGAGGACGGCCTTCACCTTTCTTCATGGCCTTGTCAATGAGCTGTTCCAGTTCCTTGGCCTGGTTGTTCTGCGGCTCTGTCTGCAGCAGCCCTCGCACATACTTTAGGGCTTTTTCATATTCCTACACTCAGGGAGAATGACACCCCCGCTTCAGAATTCTATTCCTCCTCCTACCCATCAGAAGGGCCTTCCCTCCGCTGGACCCAGGGCTCTTCCCTCTACCTCCACCCCCTCCCTCCCTCCAGCCCCACCCAATGGAGTAGAGTCCACAAACCATCCCAACTGTGTGGGGTTGATAAGCCAAGGGAGATAACAGCCCAAGGCTTGGGGCTGCACCCCACTGCTGACGTCACACTGCTCCCCACACCCTCGGCACCTGGATCCTCTGTCTCTCACCTTCCCTCAGCGTCCTGCTATCACCCTGCACCTCTGTACCCAACACCACCCCCTGCCTACCACCCTCTTCAGCCTTCCAGAGGGCCTGGGCTCTGTGACTGAGGAGAGAGACGAGAGGGAGCTTGGCCACCCAGGCGGGGTGGAGGGGCTGAAGGAGCTCCCCGCCTTACCTTGAGCCGGTAGTTGCCCACAGCCAGGTAGAAGACATAATCCCGCTGCTCCTCTTTGCTCCCTTTGGGCAGCAGCTCTAGGGAGCGGGGGAGGGAAGAGGGTAAAAACCCCTTCTCTCCCTTCCTAGTGCCTGTGTCCCAGAGACCCCCTCCACTCCCTGAATACCTATAAGATCTTGGGAGAAAGTCACTGTTCTGAGCCTCCATTTCGGCTCCGGTCACTCCGGGCTTCCCAGCCAGAGCTCTGGGGCAGCATGAACCCCAGCTGCCCTGATGCCCCAGTGATCCACACCCTGGTATCAACACTACAGCCAACTTTGGTTCATCCAAGTGAACTGAAAGGAAATCAAGGCACCGGAGAAGCCAAAAGGCATCTCTACTCAGCTGTGGCATCTGCTGTGTATTTTAACTACAGCAGCTTGCTGACCAGAATTGTGTTCAAGATCAGTTTGCACTCCTTCCCCCTTTAAAAAACAGCTCCAAAGTCACCTTCAGTTACCCCTCCCTGAAAGACCCCACCTGACTTGCTTAGTTCAGTGACTTCCCAGAGGCTCATGTGTTCAGTTGTACTCTGCATTAGAATCTGCTAAGTAGTTTTGCAGGGGTTTACACATCTTCCCAAGTGTCTGTACTGTCTCCTCAACTAGACTGGCAATGTTTAGAGAGCAATTCTACAGCTGTGCCCTGCTGTACAGGAAACCTAAGAAACAGACAAATGGAGGCAGAGATGATTTGCATTAAGGAAGAGTCTTACTTTTATGGATTTACAACAGGCATCCTTGGCTAGTACAGTGACTGCTTATACACCATTACTTGACCAAGAGAAAGGGGGTACAGAGAAATTTAAAGGTCAAGTATTGTGGCCTCTGAAAAATGGTGACGCATCCAAAACCAGCAGGAAGTAGGATTCTGATCAAAAGGCACCACGTGCTCACAGGTTTTGGGAACCGTCTTCTGTACTTCTTCCCCCCCCCCCCCCAAAGGTTTTCAACAACAGCTGCTAAATAAGCAACACGGTGGGGCTGGGGGGCAAAGAGCATGGGACTGGGACACACAAGCAGGAGCTTCTAGTCCCAATTCAGCCATAAGTCAACCAGCTGTGTGACCCGAGACAAGTCACTTTCCTTATGTCTAGACTACCACATCACCAAAGTCCAGTGGGGACTGACATGCTATGATTCGGTCTGGCAAAACCACCATCGATGAGGTGGCAAGTAGCCAAAAGCACAGTGGGAGGAGTCAGGCTAAGTATAGCCCTTATTTTGCAGTGCGTTTACTGGTAAATTACTGTGAGGTGACTGCACTATGAGGTCCCATGTTGAAAAAGGATCCCCGAACTTGAGATGGAGGGAGTGAGCCAGGCCAACAGTGGTTGAGGACGATGGTAGTTGGGAAGGGGAGAGCTGGGGAGCCAGCCTAGCACCTCACCCTCCAGCAGAGCAAGGCCTTTACGGATGTCATCGTTGTATTTGCTTCGCACCAGGCACCAGGCATATTCAAACTGCGTGCTCTTGGACACTGAGCCTGCTGCCTTCTCAGACTGAAATTTCCTTTCAAACTTCTGCCATAGGAGAGGAAAGGAGTCATTTAGAGGTGAAGGGGGCAAGCCATACTGTAACAGGACCTGGGTGTCCCTTTCCCCGTTACTCTGCATCTTCCCCTCTGCCACATTTCCCTTGCGGGTCTTGGGGTCTGGTACCCCAGGTTCTGCCATCTCCATCGCGGGGACCCAGGCATTCTGCTTCTTAGTGGCGGGCTGTCTTGGCCCCCTTTTGCTTCCCTCCCCCTAGTGGTACCGACTGGAGATGCCACCTGCTGGCGGCTCCAGGCACCGCTCCCGGAGCAGCTGACCCCGAGAGGCTGAACAGTAAACACGCTGTCAGAACTGCTCAACAACAGCCCACGCGGTGCCTCGTCGGAGACTGCTTCTCCCATTCCCACCCTGCCGGTCTGGACCCTTTCTTATCTGAAAAACGGGAATAAAAATCGTGCCTACCTCCTACTAGAGCTACCAAGATTGAGATCTCCCCTGAAAGATCATTAGCACCGTGCCGGATTGTGACTAATATATGAAAGTTTAAGGTGGTCACTGTGTTCCCCCTGCCACTGAAGGAGCACTCAAAATCGGGTGCCCGCACCCTGACCTCCTAGCTCCTGCATGCACTCAGCACCCGTCCAACTCCAGGCCCCCAGGCTGAGGCGTGGTGGCGCAGGAAACTACATCTCCCATTAGCCTTTGGGGCAAAGTGGAACCTCTGGGCAGGAGCCGGACGCTGCAGGGGCTGCCGGGAGCCGTAGTTCGACTTCCCTAGGCAAAGCTGATGCTGGGAAGAGGGTTTGGCCCCTACCCGGGCTCTCCTCAGGGCCCGCCCTTCCGAATCTTCCTTTTCCCTCCCTCAGGGCCGGGCCTCACCAGTAGGTCCTCCACAGACACCAACTCGTTCAGCACGGCCTCCATGGCCGCCGGCCCCGCAATGCTCACAACTCAGACGCTACTGTGCCACCTTCTCCATGGCCCACTGACCGGGGCGGAGAGTCACTTCCAGCGCCCGGCGGAAGCGGGATCGCCCTCCACTGCGCAGAGCCAATCGCTTCACGTAGCCGCCGCGAGCCCGCCCCCACCCCGTCCCACGCGCCGCCGCCGCGGAGCAGCGGGGGAATCACTGATGCGCATGCTCCAACAGGTCCTTCTCGTTCGCCTACGGCTCGCAGGCCGCGCCCGGTGCCAGACCTGTCTTCAAGCCCGTCTTCACGGATACCCTGTGTGTGCCTCCGTGTACGGAGGCTGCCTCACTAAACTCTGAGACTATGTCTTGGTGGTTAGCCCCCAGACTGAAAACAGCGAAAAGAGAAGGTGGGGAACTGGGCATGAATCACATAATTTTAGGGACCAGTATAACCCTCCCTCGCTCCCCCCGCCGCCAGTTCTCCCCTCCCAGATATCTAGGACCCTAGAGGCTACGCGATTTTTCAATGCCTGCAAGAAAATCATAACTAGTACCAGGGTTTCCAGGGCCCCGGCTGACTCTTATAATGCAAGAGGAAAGAAAACTGATACGTTAACCATACACCCAGGACTGGAATACATAATAATGGGGGATGCTATCAATGGGAACTTAAAGAAAAGCAGTTGTCACTGCTTGCAGAGAGGGTCCAGTCTTCTAAATATTATTTAATAAAGCATCCTCTGGGTGTACCCAAGGGGGAAAGGCCTGCCATGTGGGGTCATGGACGATAAGGAGCTTGGCAGTGAGAAGCAACAAAGCCTGGAAAGGGGAAGTGCTGCATGCCACTCTGGCATCCGTGTTCTGTGCAGTGATGGGACTGGGTTAGGTAGTGATTTTCAAATTTCTTTTTACCTTGATCCACAGTGCTCCAGTACACATGTGAATGTAAGTTCCATGAGAGCAGAGACTGTATCTTGTTTATCCGTCCATCTCCAGCTCCGAGCACAAGGTAAATGTTCAAGAAATACTCGTTGAATAAACAGGAAATAAAGCCGACAATAGTAATGACGGCAGTGCAAGTGCAGGGGATTGTCATCCAAACACCTTTCACATTTGCAAGACCCCTTGATTTTTTTTTCTTTCCTCATAACAGCCTTGTGAGTTAAGTTGGCAAGTTATTCTTCTCTATTTGGCTTGGACAGTTGAAATCATTGTGATATGAGCTCAGTAAACTTTGAGAGAAACCTCAGTTTAGGGAACTGGCTCCATAATGGTCAAGGAGAAAAATTCACATTCATTCAAAGATGTATTGAGCTTCTAATTTTGGCTGGGCTTTGAGGTAAGCAGAGAGGGTAAAAAGATGTACAGAATACGAAGCAGATGGGCGAAAACAGGACCAAGCACAAAGGGCAACTACTAGCAAGGCAAGGAATATAAGAAAGCCAAAAGGGCATTATTTCTATCAGGATGTTACTTCCTTCGGGTGGCCTGCTGCCCCTTATCCGTGTTTGTATCTGTTGCAGCTCTTGGCACAGGCCTGGCACGTGGCAAAAGCTCCATCAGGGTTTGTTAAATGTATATTTGTGCAGGGAAAAGGAATGCCTTACTTACATGGCTCAATTCTGTGCCAGTGAAGAGATCCTAAGTCTGAGTTTGTGTTTCTCTGGTCTAGTTAGCATAGCCGTCCACCCTGGATCACAGGGATAAGAAGCAGTGCCTGTTAGTTTTACATCCAAATTATGTTTCTCCATCTTCTTCAAGCAGCATCCAAATGCAAACCATTGTCGTCTCTGCCTTGGGAGACACCGACAGCCAGCTCACTGGTCCCCTGCATTCATTCTTGCCCCGTGACTGTCAATCTACCACCCAGCAGTCAGAGGGACCTTATAAAAACACAATTCTCACTTTATCTGGAACCCTTTAATGCCTTCTCATTGTCCTTAGAACAAAGGCCAAAATCTTGTAGCAACGCCTAGAAGGTCCTCTCTAGTCTGGTCTGTGCTTACCTCTCTGCCTCATCTCTCCATCACTGCCTCTCCCTGTTAGGCCTTCTTTCAGTCCTGAAACCCCCAGTGGCCACAGGCCCTCTGCACATGCAGTCCCCTCTATCTGGAACATCTTTCCCCTCCCCCTTTGTTTATATGGCTCCTTCATTCATCCATTCATTCATGATTTAATTCATTCAACAAATACTCATTGAGCACCTGCTATGTGCCAGGCACTGTTTAAGTGCTAGGGATCAGTGCTGAATAAAGTTCTTGTTTTCATGCAACTTGCATTTTAGTGGGGAAAACAGAAAAAATACTTGAACAAGTAAATAACTAAAAACACAATAATGGCAGGAGTTGAAAACGCTCTGAAAACAAATAAAGCAGGGGAAGGGGATTGTGAGAGAAGAGGATACTATTGGAGGAGAGCTCAAAGCCCACCCTGGAGAGGTGACGCCTGGGCGGAGAGCTAAGGGCGTGAATGAGCCACGCAGGTAAATGGCGGAAGAACATTCCAAGCAGACAAATGGGCAAGTGCAAAAGCCTTAAGGAAGGAACGCACACGAGTTGTTTAGAAAATGAGGGCAGAGAGGTAGCCGGGGGCAGATCATGTAGGACCTTGTAGACTCTGGGAATAAATCTGGATTTAATTTGATGAGTGATGGGAAAACACTGGAGGGTTTTGGGCAACACAGTGAAATGATCCATCATAAAGGAATCCCTCTGGTGGCTGCTGTGGTGGCCCAGGCAAGAGGCAGTGGTGACCTGGTCTACCGCGGCAGCAGTGGGGGTTCAGGGGTTCAGGGTATATGGTCAGAAGGGAGAGTCAGCAGGGTCTGCTGATGGATCGGATGTGTGAGAGGGAGGTAGGATGACAGATAGGTTTGTGCCCTGAGTGACCTGGTGAGCTCCCACTGACCCTCAGTTCTAAGCGCTAAGGCTCTTCCTTAGGGAAGGCCTTCCCTGGCATCCAGACTAGGTGAGGTCTCCTGTAGAGAGGCAGAGCATTACCAGTCCTACATTTTCAGAATATAAAACTATAACCCGCTCATTCCTTTCTTAGTTTGCCCTGTGTTTTTGTGAGCCACACAAGTATTGGTTTGGGTATGGTAATAACATCTGCCAGGAGCCAGAGACTTTATTCTGCTCTCGTCTCTTCTTTTCCCCCGTAAAGGAATGCTCACACATGACCTGTCGTCCAAAATCATACCAGGAAGGTATGAGCTCCATTTGATCCATAAGGAAACAGAGGCTCAAAAAGCTTGTCATCTGCCCAAGGTCACAGAGCTAGAAGTGGAGGAGCTGGGATTCAAACCCGAGTCCTGCTTCAGCTTCAAAGATGAAGAGTCAGTTAAAGAATAAATAGCAAGAAAGGATATGACAAGTTTGTAAGTACTCTCTAGTTTTTCATCTTTAAAAAATGTAGGTGTAAATTTGCAATTCTTTTGTTTTGCATAGTAGAGGACTTCCCTTAAGCAGTAGATGAATGAGGAAGGAAAAATTCAGATTAATTCAAAACAGGCAAAACAATCCTACAAACCATTTTTTTAGTAAAATACGGTAGTAAAATTGACAACAAAACCCCCCAAAGCACCACCAGTGCTGCTGAGATTGTTGTAAAACTGGTTTCTGCCTCTTGGCAAGCGGCCCATATTTTTAGTTCACACTATGTGTTAGTTTCTAATTATTGTGTGATGAGCTGATAAATGCCACCCTCCTGTACTAGACTGGAAGCGACAGGAGGGCAGGGTCTGTCTGTCTCGCTCATCTTATGCTCCTAGAGCTCAATGCCTAGTGCCAGTAGATACTCAATTTGTAACTGTTGCATAAATGGATATTGTTGTTGCCATGATTAACTTTTTGGAAGAGAATCAGGCAATATATAGTAAGAGCTATAAGATAAAATATTATTTAACTAGTAATCTACTCCTGTGAGGAAAAGATATTCAACAAAAACCAAAAAAAAAGAAGAAAGAAAGAAAAGACATGAAGATATTCATTCCTTAAAGAAGATGTGGAACATATATACAATGGAATATTCCTCAGCCATAAAAAGGAACAAAATTGGGTCATTTGTAGTGATGTGGATGGACCTGGAGACTGTCCTATAGAGTGAAGTCAGAAAGAGAAAAATATTGTATATTAACGCATATCTGTGGAATCTAGAAAAATGGTACAGATGAACTGGTTTGCAAGGCAGAAATAGAGACACAGATGTAGAGAACAAATGTATGGACACCAAGGGGGGGAAAGCGGCGGGGGGATGGGGGTGGTGGTGTGATGAATTGGGAGATTGGGATTGACATGTATACACTAATATGTGTAAAATAGGTAACTAATAAGAACCTGCTGGGCTTCCCTGGTGGCGCAGTGGTTGAGAGTCCGCCTGCTGATGCAGCGGACATGGGTTCGTGCCCTGGTCCGGGAAGATCCCACATGCTGTGGAGCGGCTGGGCCCGTGAGCCATGGCCGCTGAGCCTGTGCGTCCAGAACCCGTGCTCCGCAACAGGAGAGGCCACAGCAGTGAGAGGCCCGCATACCACAAAAAATAAATAAATAAAACAAAATTTACAGTGTATTTTTATTGCCATCTAATTGGTACACAGCATGGATCCATATTTATTTCTTATGGTGCATCTTAATGGGTAGATCACTACTGATAAAGCAATTCATGGGTATGGAAGAGTATTTTCTATCCCAGCCCTCAGGATCTTCCTTGACTTAGGATGGAGTTACATCCCAATAAACCCATAAGTCGGAAATGCATTTAATACATCTAACCTACCAAATACCATAGCCTCACCTACCTTAAACATGCTCAGAATATTAGTCTATGGTTGGGCAAAATCATCTAACACAACGCCTATTTTATAATAACTTGTTGAATAGCTCGTGTAATTTATTTATTTGGCTGCATTTTGGGTCTTCGTTGCTACGCTCAGGCTTTCTCTAGTTGAGGGAAGCGGGTGCTACTCTTCGTTGCAGTGCCGGGGCTTCTCATTGCGGTGGCTTCTCTTGTTGTGGAGCACGGGCTCTAGGCTCGCAGGCTTCAGTAGTTGCAGGAGGCAGACTCAGTAGTTGTGGCTCGCGGGCTCTAGAATGCAGGCTCAGGAGTTGTGGCACACAGGCTTAATTGCTCCGCGGCATGTAGGATCTTCCCGGACCTGGGCTTGAACCCGTGTCCCCTGCATTGGCAGGCGGACTCTTAACCACTGCGCCACCAGGTAAGTCCCACATGTAATTTATTGAATACAGTGCCGAAGTGAAAACCAGGATGCTGTCTGGGTACAGCTCTGTTCTAAGTGTATCATCGTTTCCCCTCCTGATTGGCTGGCTGACTTCTGCTGTCCAGCATCATGACAGTTTATCTACCACTCGCCCTGGAAAAGGTCAAAATTTAAAATTCGACGTACAGTTTCTACCAAATGTGTATCACTTTTGCACCACTGTAAATTCGGAAAATCATAGGTGGGGAACTTCCGTATTTACTGGGAGGGGCGGGGCGCGGCGCGACTGAGAGATGGAGGCGGCGGTGCCGAGGCCTGGGAGCCCCGAACCTCATAACTCGCCCTTGTGCCCCGGGCTGAATGAAGTCCTACTTGCTAACCCATGCCCCAGCGAGGCCCACTGTAAATTAAAATATACCTGTTGCCTCCTTTAGAGTCTGTCTTGGCTCGAAAGTATGTGATGAGTGCACACAACGTGCCCATGAATCACCTGGGATCTTGTTAAAAGTGCAGAGTCTGATTCAGGAGGTCTAGGGTAAGGCCCAAGATGTTGGGTTTCTAATAAGCTCCCAGAGGACGTTGCTGTGGATTCTCCAACACACTTTGAGGAGCAAAGGTGTGAAACAGTGGGTTTTTTGGGCTGCATTGGGTCTTCGTTGCTGCGCGCGGGCTTTCTCTAGTTGCTGCGAGCGGGGGCTACTCTTCCTTGCGGTGCGTGGGCTTCTCATTGTGGTGGCTTCTCGTTGCGGAACACGGGGCTCTAGGTGCATGGGCTTCAGTAGTTGTGGCGCGGGAGCTCAGTATTTGTGGCTCGCGGGCTTTAGAGCGCAGGCTCAGTAATTGTGGCTCACGGGCTTAGTTGCTTCTTGGCACGTGGGATCCTCCCCGACCAGGGATCGAACCCATGTACCCTGAATTGGCAGGCACATTCTTAACCGCTGTGCCACCAGGGAAGTCCCGAAACAGTGGTTCTTAAATTCGGTCCCCAGATTAGCAGCATGGGCATCACCTGAGAATTGTTTAGAACTGTGAATTATCGAGCCCGGCTCCACACCTGCAGAATTAGGATATCTGGGGATGGAGCCCAGCGGTCGGTATTTTTACAAATGCTGTAGGTGGTTCCGATGCACGCTGGAGTCTGAGAACCACGGGACAGAGGAAAAGTCAAATTGAGCCTTATTTCTCTATAGACTTGTGACTGTGATCAATTTGCCTTATCTAGTTAAGCTTCAGTTTCATCAGCTGAAAAATCAGGATGAAAATACTAATGCCTTCCTAGTGAATCTATTATGAGGAGGGAACATGAGATAATGATTGTAAAGCACTTGGCACACATAATAAACATTTTATAATAGTTATCAGAGCCTAGAGAGCTTAGAATAATTTCACTAGTGTGACAGGGGCAGAAAAAGACTTTAAAAGAAATGAGGAATCGGGGGAGGTGTGGTAAGCATTTGGAGAAATGACTTTATTCTTTCAGTCCACTAAAGTGGAAAAGACAGGGCTGCAGTGATAGTTACCACAGCAATGTTACCTCTCAGCCATGGTGATTATCCATAAAGCCATTCATTTAGACAATGAATAATTTCATTTAATTTATTTGGAGTGCCTCTTCCAAATGAGTGAGTTTCAGAGGTTCCCCCCTCCAAACAACAGATGTACCTTAAACTATTTAGGTGTGATTTTCCTACTTGTCTGTTCTGGGAATGACATAGCCTTTGCCGTTTACCACTTTGGTCTTAGGATTTGGAAAAGGGAAGGAGGCAAAAATCAGAAAGAGGCAAGAGAAATTTCTGGATCAGTGAGTTTTTATTCAGCAATGAATTCCAGCTGCCAGAAGAAGAAGTAGAATATCTAGTTGGAGGGAAACCTTCCCAACACATTTTACATTTCATCAGCACATTTTATCAGCATCACCCTGATACCAAAACCAGCCAAGGACACCACAAAAAAAGAAAACTACAGGCCAATATCCTTGATGAACATAGATTCTAAAATCCTCAACAAAATATTAGTAAACTGAAGCCAGCAATACATTTAAAGGATCATAGACCGTGATCAAGAGGGATTTATTCCAGGGATGCAAAGATGGTTCAACATCCAGAAATCAATCAACATGATACATCACATTAACAAAATGAAGGAAAAAAATCATTTCATCATCTCAATAGATGCAGAGAAAGCATTTGACAAAGTTCAACACCCATTTATGATAAAACTCTAACAGAGTGAGTATTGAGGGAACATACCTCAACATAAGAAAGCCTGTATATATGAAAAACCCACAGCTAAAATCATACTCAAAGGTGAAAAGCTGAAAGCTTGTTTTCTTTTTCTTTTTTTAAAGTGAATGGTTTTTATCATTTTTTAAAATAATTTAATTTATTTATTTGGTTGTGCCAGGTCTTAGTTGCAGCAGGCGGGCTCCTTAATTGCAGCTCGCAGGCTCCTTAGTTGTGGCATGCAAACTCTTAATTGCGGCAGTGGGATCTAGTTCCCTGACCAGGGATTGAACTCGGGCCCCCTGTGTTGGGATCGCAGAGTCTTAACCACTGTGCCACCAGGGAAGTCCCTGAAAGCTTGTTTTCTAAGATCAGGAATAAGAGAAGGCCACTTTGGCCACTTTTATTCAATGGTATGGAGATTTCTCAGAAAATTAGGAATAGAAGTACCATGTGACCCTTCTATCTCCACTTCTGGGTATTTATCTGAAGAACACAAAAACACTAATTCAAAATGCTATCTGCACCTCTGTGTTCATTGCAGCACTATTTACAATAGCCAAGATATGGGGGAATGGATAAAGAAGATGTGATAAATACACAATGGAATACTACCAGCTGTAAAAAAAAGAATGAAATCCTGCCATTTTCGACAACATAGATGGACATTGAAGGCATGCTAAGTGAAATAAGTCAGTCATATATAAAAAGAAAGATACACTGTCCACATATTCTCATCAGTAGGACCCTTTATGGTCATCTGACGGCTTTACTTTGTCTATTTCCAGGCTCACAACTGCTGAACTGCCCTTTTTCTGTATAGTTTGCCAGGATTATCTGAACAGCAGGGAGTGTAACAAATTGGCACATTATAGGAGTGAAAGCGTTTTATACATTTAAATCATTAAACCCTTATCTCTATTCTCTTGATCTTGATCGACAGCATGCCACCGAGCTTACACGGTTATAGGGAAAATAAAAGGGCTGCACCTCTCTAAAGATGGGAAGCCCCAGTCTGGACATAGGGCATGTGTTTTCAAAGAAATCAGGTCAATTATCAGAGGACCCATCTGGTTAGCATGGAATCTGTTTTAAAATGATAATGCTTTCATTAGGGTAGTCGAGAAATAATATTTTCACTAAACTTTTGAATCACTCTCCACCTGCTGAAGACCTAGGGTATAACTTGCTCATGTCTTATGTCATCTATTTCTTCTATAATCTCAGTCCCAGGCTCACCGCCTGTGTAAAACTCACTCTTCCTGTTGGGTCTGTCTTTTACTCTCATGCTACAATCACAATCGCAGCACTTATGACACCAGATGTGTGGGGTTTTCCCACACCGAGCAATTCTCTGTGACACCAGCTGGGTGTCCTACCATTCAATGCAGTTCTGACGCTAGAGTTAGCACAGACCCCACAGGTGACAGGCTCATTCCCACAAGACTGGCCCCCCAACTTTAGATGCCCCCCCAACTTTAGATGCCAGTCTCAAGTGATAGTTCTCCAGTTTACCTGTAACTCCTGTCTGACTTGGCTACAAATTGAAGGTTCCCATGAGCATCCCTCCTTGGATTCGACTCTTCTAGAACAGCTCACAGAACACAGGCAAACACGTTTACCAGTTTATTATATAATGAAGAATACAGCCAGATGAGAAGATACGTAAGTTGAGGTCTGGAAGGGTCCTGAGCTCAGGAGTTTCTGTTCCCTTTGAGTTGGGGGTTCACCACCCTCCTCGCACATGGACTTGTTCATTAACCCAGAAGCTCTCTGAACCCCAAACATTTGGGATTTTTAGGGAGGCGTCCTCATGTAGGCATGATGGATCATTAACGCCACTTCCAGCCCATCTCCCCTCTCTGGAGAATGAGGGTGGGGCTGAAAATTCTAAGCTTCTCATCATGTCTTGGTCTTTCTGGTAACAAGCCTCTCCTTCAGGAACCCACCAAGAGTCATCCTATTAGATGAACAAAAGACGCTCCTATCACTCAGGAAATTCCAAGGGATTTAGGAACCCTGTGTCAGGAACCAGGGTCAAACACCAAACATCAGAACAAAAGATGCTCCTATGCTCCTAGTGCTTTTATTAAGAAATTACAAGGGTTTTAGGAGCTCTGTGCCAGGAATAGGGGGCAGAGACTGATACATTTATTTTCTATTATTTTACACTCCCCTAAACAATACTAGCATGATATTAAAAAATAATCCAATTTATTTAATATTCTAGATTATTATTCCGATTTCTCACTTACATTGCTTTATTTTCCTGGTTGCTACACTTTAATTTCACACATGAATTCAAACTAGTTAGTGTATGAGGAGAGTATTATGGTAGGTCTTTCACTAAAAGTTGTGAGTTTTTAAATTTTTTTTTTAAAGTGTGTAGTTTTATCACTTTCAAGTACTGTAAATTGACCTGGGTTAGTATTAATTAATAAAAACCCTTGAGGGTCATTTTGTAATAGGAATGTTCTTTACTAAAGTAATGACTATTTGTAGATAAATCAGTATGAAAAAAGATGCTTGGAAGTTGTCAGCTCACTTAAATATTTTAATTATTCCCTTGAAACCTGTGTAGTATAGTAGAAGGCACCATCAATTTCTGATTACCTGGGGAAATAGGAGGAGATGACATAGGTCACATTACTTTAAGATAGTGATTAAACAAAACATGATGCAAAGTATATTTTTAAATGTAAATGTTTTTCATGAAAGCATTCATTGTTTTTACACATGTATTCACACATTCATTGTTCTGTAGACATTATTCAAAAGTATAAAACACCTTTTTTTTTAGATTTCATCATTCAATAAACTATGCATGATTCATGCAAAATGAGCGTTAGTTTCAAGCCTTTTTCAATGATTTCTTCCTCATAAGTATGAACTTACACAATGATAGAGCAACAAAATTAGCTGCTTTGACACCTACTGTTGAAGAAAGCGAAAATATTTATTGCAGTGCAGGGGTAGGTAAAAGATTTCTAACCATAATCTGCCAAGAACTGCAGGAATTATTCACACCCTGAGCTAAATAGCCACAATCAGTATTCTTGTTAAGTGAAATTTCATTTGTAAAACACCTTTTTTTTTTTTTTTTTGCGGTATGCGGGCCTCTCACTGCTGTGGCCTCTGTGCTCCAGACGCGCAGGCTCAGCGGCCATGGCTCACGGGCCCAGCCGCTCCACGGGGCACAAACCCGTGTCTCCTGCATCGGCAGGCCAACTCTCAACCACTGCGCCACCAGGGAAGCCCTGTAAAACACCTTTTAAAACACAAGTACAAGGAATTCCTGGGCAGTCCAGTGGTTAGGATTCGGTACTTTCACTGCCGAGGCCTTGGTTTGATCCCTGGTCGCAGAACTGAGATCCTGCAGGCCACTTGGCCAAATAAATAAATAAATAAAAATAAAACACAAGTACAATGGTTTGAAAACCAAAATATTTTTTTAAAATTTCATAAATTGCTTGACAAAGAAATAGCCATGCTTCTAATAGTTAGAATAGTTTGTTATCTGTTTTGAGCTGAGCTCTGTTTCTATAAGAGTAGAGTGAAGTTGGTCACTGAACACACCATCCTCTTTGATCCCTAACAGTCCAGCAGACATCCAGGGTCCTTGCCCTGGGGGTAGGTGACAGTATCTACACTTGGGCTTTGAAAGAGTTCGTGAACTCCACAAAATTGTATGTGGGAAAAAAATGTATACACATATATGCAAATACATTTGGGGGAGAAGAATGGGTTCATAGTTTTCAAAAGATCCTAAAACTAATGAATATAGGAAAGCAAGGACCTTTGTGAGTCATGGGGCAGGGCTCCATAAGACACTGAGAAAGCATGAGGGCCGAGTCAGAAGAATCTGTTCTGGTTAGTTGGGGAGGCCTCGTGACAGAATTGTGGCTGCTGACTCTAAATCACTGCAGCGTGGTCATGATCGTGCCCTATAAACCTGGCCCCTCCCGTGGGCTACATCTCTGCATTACTAAGGAATATTTGAGATGAGTAGTAGCTGGGTAACTCTGCCTAAGGTCAGAATTTAATCTGTAGTTTTAGGGTGAATTGGGAGGATGCCGGTGTGATGAAAGCTGCATGTTTGTTTTATATCTGACGTTTAGAATTTTATAGCAGGAATGAGCTGCTTTAATCCAGCCACTCGTGTTTTAAGTGAAAAAACAAGATGGAAGAGGTGAAGTAATGTTCTCAGAGCTCCTAGGTCTCCTGGTTCTCGGTCCACAGCAGTTTTCCTATGCACTAATATTTCTTTTGATATGTGGGAGATCAGCTTTTTAAAAAAGTAATTCTGATGCACAATCATCTGTTTCTGGTAAAGAGTTAGGTAGCTCAGTCATTCTTGGAGAAGAACGTCTGCGTGAGCTAATTACTCAAAATGTTCGAGTCTCAAAAACATCCCCTCCCACCACTTGGAAGTGTTCAGATGCTAGAAAGGATGTTCCAGAAGGCGAGCTGTGACTAAAAGCTGAACAGAGGCTGCTTCCTCTGAAAAAAAAAATGAGATCATATCAAGCTGGGCAAATCTGAGAGCCAGCTGAGGCATTGAACCTTCCTAAATGTCAAAATTGTGAAGGTATTTTTGAAACATTGGGACCTTTACTGATTTAACAGCTGAGAGAAGATGAAAGCAGTGGAAAAGCCCAAAGAAACTGAAGTTTAGATAAATCTGTATGTGCTTGGAAGCTTTTTGTTCAATGTGGAATTGCCTGAGCTTTATGGGCTGAATTGTGAGCCCCCAAATTCGTGTGTTGAAATCCTAACCTCCAGTCTCCCAGGATGACTGTATTTGGAGATAAGATCTTTAAAGAAGTAATTAAATTAACGATGAGGCCATTAGCCAATATGACTGGTGTCCTCAGAAGATGAGGAAATTAGGACATGGACACACAGAGCAGAAGTGTGAGGACACAGCGAGAAGATGGCCACGTACCACTTAAGGAGAGGGGCCTCAGAAGGAACTAACCCTGCAACACCTTGATCTTGGGCTTCTAGCCTCCAGAACTGGGAACCCTTCCCAGTTTGTGGTACTTTGTTAGGGCAGCCCTGGCAAACTAATACAACATGCAAAAGTCATTTTGCATGAGAAAACTCGTTTCTTTTTCCAATTACACAACAATATTCTTTACGAAGCCTTGGTAAGTGCACAATGCAATCCTCCCTTGGGTTCTGTTCCAGAGCTTTCTGGACCTGACTCCCAGGCAAGCCTTGTGCACTCCTGGGCCTCTCTGATGGCTTCTGCCATTCTCTCTGAGTGTGGAGTGCAGAGAGTTTTTCAGATACTGGAGCTTAACTCCAAAAGGCACTAAAACAAAGGTCTTTGCACACCTCCTATGATCGCCAGGGTTCTGTGGCCCCTCACCATTCCGATAACCCTACTTGGTGTTCCGCTGCAGGGATTTGCGGGGGACAGGGGGTGGGGCGCTCCCTCACTTGATGAGTCTGGAGGGGCTGGAGGGAGGAGCACAGAGATGGGCTTCGTTCGGTGCCCTTTCTGAAGCACGCGGGGCGGTAGTTCTTGTGCTCAGTGAGGGGCTAGACTTGGAGACCTGTGAGCCCCAATGAACTTTCCTCCCCTGCTCTGGCCAGACCTGGGTCACCCCACTTCCCCTCAGCTCTCAGCGTCCAGAGCGGCCCCCTTAGCTGGCCCTGATAGCCCTGCAGGGAGCTCTGGGTGTGGAGAAGGGTCTTTCCTCTGACCACACACCCTGCAGCCTCGCAGGGCTGGTGGGACAGGAGCCCAGTCCCAGTTGATTCGCATGAAATGTTAATAAAGGTGTTTAGCCCTAAGGGTGGGGTAGAGAAGCCAACCTTCATGAAAGTGTATATTACAGTCTAATAACAGGCATTGCTTTTTGAGCACTTACTGTATACCGGCCTGCAGATAAATTCTCCCTTCATCCTTCCAGCAACTCTCCATGGTGGCTATTATTATACCCATTTTCCAGAAAAAGACACAAGCTCAGGTGAGAACATTGAGGCACAAAGAGGTGAAATAACTTTGCTAGGTTTCCACAAGCTAGCAAGTAGCAGAGCCAGGAATTCCATACAGTAAAACTTTATTCAGGGGACTGCCCTGGTGGCGCAGTGGTTAAGAACCCGCCTGCCAATGTAGGGGACATGGGTTCGAGCCCTGGTCCGGGAAGATCCCACATGCCACGGAGCAACTAAGCCCGTGAGCCACAACTCCTGAGCCCGCGTGCCACAACTACTGAAGCCCACGCGCCTAAAGCCCATGCTCCGCAACAAGAGAAGCTACTACAATGAGAAGCCCGCGCACCGCAACAAAGAGTAGCCCTCACTCACCGCAATTAGAGAAAGCCTGCACACAGCAATGAAGAACCAACACGAGCAAAAAAAAAACCCCAAACTTTATTTAGGACCCACCACGTGCCTGGTATAATGTCAAGTGCGAGAACTACAAAGATAAGGAAAAACCCAGACCCTTCTCAACACAAAGTCATTGTTTAGTGAGGGAAAATGGTAAAGCAATTATTACAATATGATGGGCAGAGTGTTCTCATTCAGTTGTGCTGATGATGAGAGCACAGAGGGGAGGGGTCTTGAATGCAAGAAAGTTAAAGCCAAGTTTTGAAGAGGTGATGGCAGAACTGAGTTTTGAAGGCCGAGGAGTAGCTGGCCAGGCATAGAAAGGCATCAAGCACAGTTTAGGGTGAAAGCTAAGAATATGACTTAGGAGTCCGGCTCCCAGCTGGATCCGGGTCCAGTACCTGATAGCTGAATGACCTCGAGCGAGTTTCTCAACATCTCTTAGCCTCATTTTTATCATCTTTAAGATGGAAATAATAATAACCATTTCATACTGTTGTTTCGAGGATCAAATGAAATAATGCACACTACCTGAAAAAAAAATAGGTGCTCAATAAATCATAAAGGGTTTCCATAAAACACTGTTATCAGGGAATGGCAGGGGATGAGGGATGAGGCTAGAGAGGCAGCAGAGTCCAGATGATGCAGGGCCTGTGTGCTAAGTTAAAGGAGCTGGGCCTTCATCCTGTGGGCAATAGGGAACTGTTGAAAGTTCTAAGCAGGAGACTAGCATGATCAGATTTATGTCTTTAACAAAATCACTCTGGCAGCACAAGGGAGAAATGATATTGAGGGAAAGATGGGGCGATGCATTGATCCTGTGAGGAGTGATTTAGGGAGGGTCTGGATCAAGCAGGGAGGGTGGAGAATGGATGCCAGAGATACTTGATGGTAGGATCGCCAGGTCTGCTAAGTAGAGCGGGTGCAGAGAGCGAGGGGGCAGGGTGTGCGGCGGAAGAAGAGTCGACACCCACACGCCGGGGATGATGGGCTTAAAAATCAGGCGGATGTGCTGTGCGGGGTGTGGGCATCCAAGCGGCATCAGCATCAGCATGGGAAGAAAGCAGTTGCTCCCTTGGACTGGAGAGTGAGAAGGAGGTGAGCTTAGGGAAATGGTCGGAGACCCATTTAAGTGAAGGTTGAAGAGTAGCCCAAGAGGTGAGAGGAGAGCCAGGAGTATGAATGCCTAAGCCGAGGAAAGAGAGTTTTAAGAAGGGAAGGGTCTGTATTATCACAGACTGCTGAAAAGTCAAGTAAGAAAAGGATTGCTTGGATTTCGCAAAAAGGGAAGTGCTGTGGCGGTTCAGTTAGAGGGAACGGAGGAAGTCATTTGTAGAAACGAGATAGGGGGCAGATAGAGGAGGACACGTGGGTACAGTTTTGTATATGTATTTATTATAGTTAGTTGATTATTATCATTAATCATTAATTGAAAGAGACCTGCACATGGTCAAGTACCAGTGGGGAAAGTGCCAGCAGAGGAGAGACTGACATACAGAACAGAGACAATTAATAACTTCAGCAGCACTTCTGCTATCGACTTGCCCTTTGTCTTGGGTCACTGCCCTCCGCACAGCATGGGCTGTCGCTCCCTGCTACCCGAAGAATCTTCCCAACAGCAGACCAGTTCCTGACACTGCTCAGTTTAAGATTTTCTTGGTCCTGTCTCACCTCTCATAACTGTTCTACTTACACCAGGATCTCTCATACTTCTGGACCTTTGCACAGATAGCTCCCTTTGCTGAGGGCTAATTCCCTCTTTGGCCCATTAACTCATAGACGTCTTTCAAGATTCAGTTCAAGCATCTTCTCCGAGACCCTCTTGGTCTCAGTGAGGCGTCTCTCCTGTGGATTTCTGCAGCCTCTTCTGCTCCCAACTCTCCCAGCTCCCATCATGTATAATTATAAATCTCTCTGTTTCTCTTTTAAAAGCTGTGACTTCTTTGAGGTCAGGGACTAAAGTTCGTGTTTACATGTCCTCGACCAAACTCAGTGCCTGATGATTTATGAATGAAGAAGACACAGACCATAATTCTCGAGACTCATACCAACAATAGAGAAACACAGAGCCTGTAACGGTGCAGTGTGTGCGGTGCTTTGGGAACTCTTCTTAAAAGACTTGAGAACGTTTTGGCTGGGTCATAAAGGATATGCTCATTAGGTGGAGAAGGTCATCTTAAACAGAGTGAACAGGGTGTTTGTATGCTGTGGACATTTCCACTTCCTAGGTTATTCAGGCCAACCTTCCCACTGAGGGCAGCTAAAATGCTAGCTGAAATCTAACAAAGCATCTTGAAAACACTAAAGACCTAACAAAGATAGCAAAACATTACCAGGCCGTGATTTAGAAGACAGACTCAGAAGTGGTAAGTAAATTTTTTTTAAAAATTGAGATATACTTGACATATAACATGATATTAGTTTCAGGTGTACAACACAATGATCCTATATATGTGTATATAATATCGTGAAATGATGACCACGGTAAGTCTAGTTAATAGTTAACATCCATCACCACATATGGTTATTCCAAATCTTGGCTGTTGTAAATAATGCTGCAATGAACATGGAGGTGCAGATATCTTTTTGAGTTAGTGTTTTCTTTTTCATTTTGCAGATAAAGACCCAGAAGTGGAATTGCTAGATCATACAGTGGTTTTATTTTTAAATTTTTGAGGAACCACAGTACTGTTTTCCATAGTGGCTGCACTAATTTACGTTCCCAAAAACAGTGCACAAGGGTTCCCTTTTCTTCACATCCTTGCCAACACTTGTTGTCTCTGCCTTTTTTGATAATAGCTATTCTAAGAGGTATCAGGTGATATCTCATTGTGGTTTTGATTTGCATTTTCCTGATGATTAGTAATGTTGAGAACATTTTCATGTACCCGTTGGCCATTTGTTGTCTTATTTGGAAAAATGTCTGTTCAGGTCCTTTGCCCATTTTTTTTTTTTTTTTTTTTTCGGTATGTGGGCCTCTCACTGTTGTGGCCTCTCCCGCTGCAGAGCACAGGCTCCACTCACTGTCGTGGCCTTTCCCGTTGCCGGACGCGCAAGCTCAGCGGCCATGGCTCAAGGGCCCAGCCGCTCCGCGGCACGTGGGATCCTCCCGGACCGGGGCACGAACCCGTGTCCCCTGCAGCGGCAGGCGGACTCTCAACCACTGTGCCACCAGGGAAGCCCCTTTGCCCATTTTTGATCAGATTATTTGTTTGTTTTTTGCAGTTGAGTTGTATGAGTGCTTTATATATTTCGAGTATTAACCCCTTATCAGATATATGACTTGCAAATATTTTCTTCCATTCCACAGGTTGCCTTTTCGTTTTGTTGATGATTTCCTTTGCTGTGCAGAGCTTTTTACCTTGATGTAGTCTTACTTGTTTATTTTTGCTTTTCTTGCCTTTGCTTTTAGTGTGTTAAAACTGCTTTTGCCCTGAAGGTATTTACCAACTCAGCAGGGAACTGTTATGAAACTGAATTACAGTTTTGCTTACCTCATGGCTTGAGAGGGACAGAAGTGAAAGTCCAAGGGACATCTAAGGTGAGAGATAAGAAAAAGCCAACTATCCCTAACCCAACACAGTTTTGGATTCAGGGTAAGGTTAGACCAGATGTAAACCTGTGTTCTTTTGGCACAGGGAAAAGATTCCGGTGAGATAGTAAACCAAACCTAGCCTCCCTGAGGAATAGTAGACTAAATCTGCATTCCAGAGGTGGTATAAGAAAACTCAAGTAGAGAATTTAGCTGAAAGTGGTTCTGGTTTTGATAGTGCCCCAGACATCTGGCAAAAGGGAATGTCCCATTGGAAAGATGGGAGAGATCCAGTTTCTCTGCATTCTTTCCAGTATTTGCTGTTATTAGTATTTTTCATTTTAGTTGTTCTAATAGATGTTTGTTATTTGTAATTATTGTGTACATGATTGTAATTTTTGTATGTTGATCTTGTATCCTGAAACCTTGTTGAACTCACTTATTAGTTCTAGAAGTTTTTAAAAAAATTGTTATTGTTTTTTGAGGGTTTGTCTTTTGGTAAGCAATCATATCATCTGAAAATAGGGACAGTTTAATTTCTTCCTTTTCAATCAGTATGCTTTTAATTTCCTTTTCTTGCCTTATTGCTTTGGTTATGTCTTCCAGTATATTGAATAAGAGTGGTGAGAGCAGAAATCTTTGCTTTGTTCCCAGTATTAGGAGGAAAACATTCAGCCTTTCACCACTAAGTATAATGTTCACTGTAGGTTTTTAGTAGATGTTCCTTATTGGGTTGAAGAAGTTTCCTTATTGGGTTGAAGAAGTTCCCTTCTAGTCCAGGTTAGCTGAGAGTTTTTATCACAAATGGGTGTTGAATTTTGTCAAACGCTTTTTTTCTACATCAGTTGATATGACCGTATGGCTTTTCTTCTTTAGCCTGTTAATATGGTGGATTACATTTAAAATTTTTTTAAATTAAGGTAGAGTTGATTTACAATGTTGTGTTAATTTCTGCTGTACAGCAAACTGATTCAGTTATATGTATATATACATTCTTTTTAAAATATTCTTTTCCATTATGGTTTATCATAGGATATTGAATATAATTCTCTGTGCTACACAGTAAGACCTTGTTGTTTATCCATTCTATATATAAAAGCTTACATCTGCTAACCCCAACCTCCCACTCCATCCCTCCCCCAACCCCCTCCCCCTTGGCAAGCTCCAGTCTGTTCTCTATGTCCGTGATTCTGTTTCTGTTTCATAGATAGGTTCATTTGTGTCATATTTTAGATTCTACATATATGTGATATCATATGGTTTTTGTCTCTCTCTTTCTGACTTACTTCAATTAGTATGATAATCTCTAGTTGTATGGTTTTTTTTTTTTTTTTTTTCTTGCGTTATGCGGGCCTCTCACTGCTGTGGCCTCTCCCATTTGTGGAGCACAGGCTCCGGACGCGCAGGCCCAGCGGCCATGGCTCACGGGCCCAGCCGCTCCGCGGCATGTGGGATCCTCCCGAAACGGGGCACGAACCCGCGTCTCCTGCATCGGCAGGCGGACCCTCAAGCACTGCGCCACCAGGGAAGCCCTAGTTGTATGGTTTTTGAATATTGAACCAACCTTGCATTTTGGGAATTAACCCTTCATTGGTTGTGATATAAAATTGTTTTTATATAGCACTGGATTCAATCTGCTAGTATTCTGTTGAAGATTTTACATCTGTGTTTATGGGGAATATATGTTTCTAGTGTTTGGTTTTGCTGTCATGGTAATACTGGCCTCATGTAGGGTAGAAGGTGCTCCTTCTTCTGTTTTCTGGAGATTGTGTATAATTGGTGTTAGTATTTCTTTAAATATGGGTAGAATTCTCCAGTGAAACTATCTGTGTCTGCTGAATGCAGCAGGTCTGTTTCACTCATTTCTCACTTGTCTCTATATCCATGGTGATGACCCTTGGTCAAACTCTGAGAACTGCATTTCTGGAATGTTCACATAGCAATGGGTAGATGTTATTCTATATGCCCCAAGTAGTGGGTTGAGAAGAACTAGGCTGTCAGCATGTTTAAAGTAAATGTAATGATTCATGATGTGCGCCAGGTGCCTGATTTGGGGCCATGGTTGGTCACATGGCAGGTATGTGACCAACTCCCTTTAAGAATGTTGGATTCCGGACTTCCCTGGTGGCACAGTGGTTAAGAATCCACCTGCCAATGCAGGGGACATGGGTTCAAGCCCTGATCTGGGAAGATTCCACATGCTGCAGAGCAACTAAGCCCGTGCACCACAACTACTGAGCCTGTGCTCTAGAGCCCGCGAGCCACAACTACTGAAGCCCACATGCCTAGAGTCCATGCTCTGCAAGAGAAGCCACCACAATGAGAAGCCTGTGCACCGCAACAAAGAGTAGCCCCCACTCACCACAACTAGAGAAAGCCCGTGCGCAGCAACGAAGACACAGTGCAGCCAAAAATAAATAAATAAATAAATAAATAAATAAATAAATAAATAAAAACATGTTGGATTCCAAGACTCAAGTAGAATTTCCTAGGCAAGGACATCTCACATATGTCCCTGCAGTTTGCACATGGAGAAGGTGTGTCTGTGCTATCCCTGTAGAGAGACAAGAAAGTATGCATTTGACCCCTCCAGCTTTTGCCTATGAATATCTTTTTCCTGCTGCTCCTGCACTGCATCCTTTGCTGTAATAAATCTTAACCTTGAGTATAACTTTATATGGAGTCCTGTGAGTCTTTTCAGTGAATCGCCAAACTAGTTGTGGGGCCACTGAGATAGGAAGTTGTTTTTTTGAAACTACAAATCAATTTTTTTTTTTTTTTTGCGGTACGCGGGCCTCTCACTGTTGTGGCCTCTCCCGTTGCGGAGC
>NW_006796716.1:4012101-4032535 GCF_000442215.2 Lipotes vexillifer | reverse complement strand
CAGTACTTGTGGCTTGTGGGCTCTAGAGCACAGGCTCAGTAGTTGTGGCGCACGGGCTTAGTTGCTCCGCGGCATGTGGTATCTTCCCAGACCGGGGCTCGAACCCATGTCCCCTGCATTGGCAGGCGGATTCTTAACCACTGCGCCACCAGGGAAGCCCCTGGAGACATTCTTGACTGTCACACTGGGGGTGGTTACTGGCATTTAGTGGGAAGAGGCCAGGGATGCTGCTAAATATCCTACCATGCACAAGACAGCCTTCCACAACAGGGAATTATCCAGCCCACAGTGTCAGCAGTGCCAAGGTTAAGCAACCCTACGTTAAGCCTGTGCCTCAGGAGACCTTGTCTGACTCCTGACCAGCTCTTTGAGGTGGCACAGCTGTGCCAGGCCATCAAGGCTGTATTGCTTTGAATTTGTGGTGAATGACTTGACAATCCATGGCTTTGTGGGCTACATGGAGGGGAGTGGCTTCCTGCCACACAACCACAAGATAGGGCTTTGGACCTCTTGGACTTCCACTTAGAATTCCACAGATACTGAATTACATTTGCCAGTATCTCGGTGTGGGACGTCAAACCCAACAGCCTGGGTGGGTCGCCGCCTCACCCACGCTTACAGCGTGTGCTGGTCTGAGGCTTCAGTGGAGTGTTGGAGTAACAGGTGTTGTGGTGATGCTGGTGGTGGCTTTTTCCCCCAAACATTGGAAATCTATTGGTTTTCCAGCATCAGCTCCATGGTGCTTATGTTTTTACTGGTGGGTTTGTGGCTGTGATTCTCATGTGTGTGCTTTGGAAATGACCCAGTTTAGTACAACTTGGATGAGATGATGATTGACCAGGGTGACAATGGCTGGAAAACTACCCATACAGATGTCTTCCACTTTCCTCCATACTTTGGTCTGCTCTGTGCTGTGCTTGGCATGGGTGCCCAGAAACGTGGGACATTGATTTCCTGGCCTTGGCACTGGTGAAGTGATGAGAATTATCAGGAATTTCTCTCAAGGGGTAGAACTAAGTAGGTAGTTTGTTCAGAAGAGGTTTGTGGATCTTCTCTTCTATCCAAGGTGAGGGGCAGACTTAAGGGGTAGACCTAAGACCTAAGGAGCTTTAGCGATGATGCTTATATTTTATTGTAGGTTTTCTGGACAACAGACGGGGGAGAATGTTTTGCTGGAGGCCCTGGGTCTGGAAGAAACTGGGCTAATTCCTCTGAAATTGCTAGAAGGGGGATAGGTGGGACCTAACACAGACTTTCCGCTACTACCCCACAGGCATTATTACCATGGCGCTGCGTGGCGTGTTGTGTGCATCCTTGTGGGGCCATTAGCTTGGCACCGTCTTGTATGCCCCAACCTGCTGCTTCTCTGGCTACGTGTTCAGCCACTTCTTTTGGCAGATCGGAGGTGAACATTGGGTGTGGGACATCATTCTCACCACCAATCTCTTCTGATGAGGACTTCTATTTCCCTGGTAGGCAGGCCTGGGCTTAGGAACTTAGAAACGTCATGCAACCTGGAATAGAGTTAGTGTGAGGTTTCCTGCCTGGACCCTCACATGTCTGCTTGCTCGTCCTAGATTCACCAGTTCACAGCCATTCAGTGTTTTATCCTTGATATTGGCAATTTGTGTCTTCCTTTTCTTTTATCCGTCTTACTAGAGGTTTATTGGTCTTTGAAAGAGCCAGTTTTTTTGTTGTTGTTGTTTTTAAGAACCAGTTTTTTGTTTGTTTAAATGCTTTTCTGTTGTTTTTATCTTTTTCACTTCATTGATTTTGGCTCCTCATTATTTCCTTCCTTCTGTTTGTTTCAGGCTTATTTTCTTTGCCCTTCCCTCCCCTGCCCTCCCCTCCCCTGCCCTCCTCTCCCCTCCCCTTCCCTCCCTCCCTCTCTTCCTTCCTTCTTTCCTTCCTCCCTCCCTCCCTTCCTTTCTTTCTTTCCCACATCATGCAGCTTGCAGGATCTTAGTTCCCCGACCAGGGATCGAACCTGGGCCCCCGGTCAGTGGAAGTGTAGAGTCCTAACCACTGGACCGCCAGGGAAGTCCCCTTATTTTACTTTTGTTTTTCTCGTTTCTTGTGGTGGTCGCTTAAATTATTAATTTGAGATTTTTTCGTGAACATTTAGTGTTACCAATTTCCCTCTCAGACTGCTTTAGCTGTGTCCCACAGATTTTGATACCTACAGGTAATACATTGTTTTTTTTTGTTGTTTTTTGTTTTTTTTTTTTTGCGGTTCGCGGGCCTCTCACTGTTGTGGCCTCTCCCGTTGCAGAGCACAGGCTCCAGACGCGCAGGCTCAGCGGCCATGGCTCACGGGCCCAGACGCTTCGCGGCATGTGAGATCTTCCCGGGCCGGGGCACGAACCCGTGTCCCCTGCATCGGCAGGCGGACTCTCAACCACTGCGCCACGAGGGAAGCCCAATACATTGTTTCTTTTAAAAAATAACCTAGCTATTTTGAAGACTTTTTTCTGATTCTTGGTATTACGAGTGACTTTCTATTGTATCCTGGACAATCCGGGTATCTCAAGACTCTGAATCTCATTTAAATCTTCTATCTTAGTGGGCTCTGCTGACACCACACTGGTGAAGCAAAGTGGATGCTGCCTCATTATCACCGGGTAGAGATGAAAGCTTAGACTCCCCACTGATGGCATGGTGGGGAGGGGGAGGAGCACCCCATCAGTACCAGGCGAGGGGGGGTCCAGACTCACACTCCTTCTCTGTTTGTTCCGGGGTGGGGTGGGGGTTTTTCCCATGGCGGTGGTCTGGAGTAGGGCGGACATTGTCAAAATAAGTTTGTCTTGATAGGCTGCTCCTTTCCTGGTCCTTTAGTTAGAGAGAGCAGGCTTTGATTGGGGCTTTTTTTTTTCTTTCTTTTTCTGTACATATTGGCTTTTCTGGGTTGCAGGCTTCTTCTGTGCTAGTCCAGGATAGGTAGGGAGCAAAAAGAAAATCTGGTAACTCATTGCTGTGTCATCGCTTGAGTTTCAAGGTTCCTAGATAGTCGCCTTCTCTCTACCTTTCAGACTCTTCCCATAACGTTATGCATTGTGTCCGGGGTTTTAGCTGTACTTAGTGGGAGGGACAGAGGAAACTGTGTCTATGTCATCTTGTCTGTAACCATCACTGACCTCTTTGAATACTTTTAGGTTATTTTTAAATAAACTTTTAATTTTAGAATAGTTTTAGGTTTACAGAAAAGTTGCAAAGACAGAGAATTCCCACATACCCCATACCTAGTTTTTCCTGTTACTAACATTTTATGGTACATTTGTCATATTCATGAACCAATACTAATATATTATTAAAGTTCATACTTTATCTAGATTTCCTTAGTTTTTACCCAGTGTCCTAAGATGCCATCCAGAATACAACATTACATTTTGTCATGTTTCTCACACTCTTCTTGGATATGACAGTTTCTGACTTCCCTTGTTTTTGATGACCTTGACAGTTTGAGGACTCAGGCATTTTGTAGAACGACCCTCAACTGGGATCTGTCTGATGTTTTTCCCATGATGAGCCTGGGGTTATGGGTTTGGGGTGAAGTGCTGCTGTCATCACATCATATCAAGGGTACCTACTATCAACATGTCTAATCACTGGTGATGTTGACCGTCACCTGGCTGAGGCAGTGTTTGTCAGTCTTCTCCACTGTGAAGTTCTCCCCTCCTCCTATTTCCATGTTGTGCTTTTTGGAAGGAAGTCACTATGTGCAGCCATTATAATATCATTTTTTACACTTACATCAGATCTTGTTTTCCTCTTACAAATTCTGACTTATTAGAGGCATTAATTTTTACTGGGTCTGGACTTCCCTGGTGGTGCAGTGGTTAGGAATCCGCCTGCCAATGCAGGGGACATGTGTTCGATCCCTGGTCCAGGAAGAGCAACTAAGCCCGTGCACCACAACTACTGAGCCGCGTGCTGCAACTACTGAAGCCTGCACGCCCAGAGCCCATGCTCCGCAACAAAAGAAGCCACCACAATGAGAAGCCCGCACACTGCAACGAAGAGTAGCCCCCGCTCGCCACAACTAGAGAAGCCCATGCGCAGCAATGAAGACCCAACGCAGCCAAAAAAAAAAAAAAAAAATTTTACTGGGTCCATATTTTTCCAAACATTTCATTTTAATATTCATTACACCAATATCAAGCATTTACACAGAAAAGATGAAAAAAAAAAAGGCATGATTTGAAAGACTAGTTCTCTTAATACTTCTGGGCACTCAAACTAATGTCCTAAGGAAGTCTTTAAATACTATAATAGCCATTTTTAGGAAAAACCTAAAACCATATGCAGCCATAAGACCAATGGAATTATTCTGAACGCTTCTGTTTGTCTCAAGGAAAGTTATCAGAAGAAATAGAGCCATTTCAGTTTTCTTTGGAAAGCTTATTTTAAGAAGAGTCTTGGATCTTACATATAATTTCCTCATGACTCTCCGAAATTCCAAAAAGGGAAGCACAATTGTTAATGTTATATTTGTCCTTTTGTCATAGACGGGGCTATTTTTAGACTAGATAGAATGGTCTGTGCTTTATGTAGACTTCACAGTACATTGAGGCCTGCAGAAGAATCACCTTGAGTGCACACGTGGCCACGTAACAGGACTTGAAACATAACGTTACCCTTTTATATTACTGAAGACCATCCGAAGATTTGTTTGGGCTTTCATGACCTATTTATTAGAACCATAACGAGTTTGATGCTGAGTTTCTGGATATGAGGATTTATTAAGAGAAAATATGACTTTTTTACAAAACAGTTCCAGGAATACATAGTAGAGGAAAAGGATAAGTGCCTAAAATAAGGATATTGTTAAAATGCTACCTGTGTTGAAGAACCTTTGTGCAATCCCTGACGTCATAATAAACAGAATATTTTGTGAGGATGTTACGTTATTCTCCTTTCATCCTTTTCCGTTTGATTGAATGTCTTTGGTCATACACACGACTGGCCACAATGACTCTCTCGAGGACAGTGTTCCATCTCTGACACTCACCAGCTCCAACTTACCCACCTTATTTTCACCCATGAGCATTTTGAAAACGTAGAGCAATGAGGGAAGTAACCTTATCGGATATTGAAACAACTTATAAAGTAAAATAATTAAGATAATGATGTATTTGTCAAGGTACAGACCGATAAACAGAGATTCAAGAGAAGACCCAAATTCAAATGGAATTTAACACATGATAAAGGTAGCATTTCAGAATAGCTGGGAAAAGATAGTTATTCCCTAGACAGTGTTGCGAGGTGATGGGAGGTAGAAACCTGGACCTTGACCTAATTCTTTACATTGTATTGAATTCCACTTGGATCCAAGATTTAAACGTAATAAAATGAAACCATAAAGGTACTATTAAAAAGAGTTAGCATTTTAACAGTTCTGGAATGGGAAAAGTATAAAAATTATGCAAAATTCAGAAGCCATAAAATAAAAATGCAATAACCTCTGGTTTAAAGACACACACACACACACACACACACACACACACACACACACACACACAAAACTCAAAAAACAAATGCCACATTTGGAAGGCTAGCCATAACACATTTGACACACAAAGGGCTAACATTTTCAATGAGTACAGACGTTTTGTAAAGGAAGAAAGGGAAAGACAGAAAATAAAACAAGAGGCAGAAAACATAGGAAAAGATGCCTAACCTTACTCACAATCAAATGTAAATCATTTCTCTTCCCCTAGAATAAAAACAATGAAAATTCCGGAGATGAGAAATTTAAGGCCGCCAGGACTGGGCACCTTCCTTAGGCTCACTGCCTTCTTTTGCATGTGGCCCTCCTGCATGTGCTCACAGGATGGCTGCTGCACCTCCAGGCATCACGACCAGGATCCAGCAGAAAGAAGGGGGCAGGTAGGGGAAAGGCAAAAGGTTTCTGCTCCAGAGTTTGCTCCCTGTCACAAGTTTTCTTGGAAGCCCAATTCTGATCCCATCTCATCTGCTAGAACTGTCCTGGGGCTGCCTGGGAGGATGGGGAAGTGATTTTTTAAAAAAACTTTTCAAAGTAAAAAGTATACCACTTAGGGATTTTCACAAAGTGAACACACCCATCTGACCCGCACCCAGATCAAGAAACAGTGGGAACCACCTCCTTGCAACTGCCCACGTGCTCCTTCCCAGTCACTGGAGAAGGTGAGCATTTTTAATGGGTACCTTCTCACTGTGGCCAAAATTGGGTTAAGAAAGAAAAAGAGAATATCAGAAACCAGCAGTCTGTCACACCCATCGCTTTATATATTCGCCCAAAGGCACTCTTATCATCAGTTTCCCCAAATCTTTCATTCTCAGTCCAAGAAATTTTATCTTAAGAGACAGCAGTTGAAATTTACATTTTCTGTAATTTCATATTGCGACCCTGGGACCAAGAGCAACAATCTGGCCTGAACGGGACCTTTCTGCAGCTGTAGATTCATAGGCAGATGCATTGAGAAGGTACCTGTGAGATACTGACCAGGTCTGAGTTTCGAGAGGTCTGTAAATACAGAGACGTTCTAGAGGACCATTAGGGGCCCCGTCCCATGAATGGGTTGAATATGGGAAAATCTGCAATTCTATACACATGTTTTTTAGAAGTGAGAAAACCCACAAATAAGATAGATGTGGCCAACTCTTAGAACAGAATTCAGAATTTATTCAATATTACAGTATGCAAATTGGAGAGAACATATTTGTTATGTACAGAGGCCACTTTTCTCAGGGCTCCCAGCCTACTGAACATTCTAACATTCATCTTGGAGAGAATCCCTGTTTGCAGGAGGCATCTGGCAGCATTCCGACACCACACGGAATCAGCTAATTCGCATTCAGTAGAAACGCTACAAATGCGATAAATGTGGGGGCTTTCAGGAAAAGTAAAGCTCGTTCAACGTCAGAGAATTCACACTGGAGAAAAACCATATTCACGTACTGGCTGTGAAAATGCTTTTAGACAGTGCTCAGAGCTAATTAGACATCTGGGATTTCAGAGCGGATAGGAGCCCTGGGAGCAGAATGGATGAGGAAGAACCTTCAGTCGGAGCTCTAGCCTTAGACAATGTCAGCTAATTCATTCGGGATGTGAAGCGGGCGTGTGTGAATGTGGAAAGCTGTCTAGGGGAAGCGTGGAGTATGCTGGACGTCAGTCAGATCATTCATGCTGGAGAGAAGCCTGTGAGTACAACCAACGTGGAGCATCATTTGGGGATAGCGCAGCCCTTTCTCATCTTTGGAGAATTCACAGGAAACAAACACTCTCGTTGTAAAGATTGTGGGAGAGCTTTTAGTCAGTAATCAGGCTGATTCATTCTGGAGAAAAACCTTGATTGTGGCGACTGAGCAAAAGCCTTCAGTTCTTTTCCGTATTGGATTTCAGAGAATCCTTAGTGATATGTGGGGAAACTTTGCCGGGGCGGGGTGGGGGGCATTCAGGGTTTATTAAGTATCGCATTAAAGCATTAATTGCATTAAGAAGGGGTTTAAACTTTTTGCTTCTTCCCCTGCAACCAGAGGTTTCATTTCTGTCCCTGATTATCTCATAGAAATTTTTTTGTCTCTAACGACTTATCTTCCTTAAGGAAGGTAAGGAAGATAAGCTTATAAGCTTGCTTTTGTAAGCTTAACTTCTAATTCTAGTAGGTATTCAGTACATTTCTGCTGAACGAATGAAGTAATGCAATAGGTAAACAGCAGAGTCGGCCTGGCTTGGGCCTTCGGGGTCAGGACTCCATAGATCATGTAGGGCGTGTAAGGACCACGTTGAGGGGGCGAGGCTTACTGGCAGGATCTGGAGGTTACAAATTCTACTATGACTGCAACGTATCCGTGTTCGGGCCCCATTAACTCGAGGAACTTCCACGGGCCCCATCTCTTTACTGCTGAAGACTATTTTGTGATGGGAAAAGGGGGTGGTGATTTTTCTCAAGTTCTGAATGTAATGGAATCATTTGTATTTGAAGGCTACATTAGGAGGATGCCAGTTTCTCTTTGTTTTGTATCTAAAACTAGACATTTAAAGAGGAAGGGCTACAGTTCTTGAGTTCAACTTCTCCTTTCATGAGGGAAGGGTCAGGCACATTTTCTTGTGTCGAAGCGACAGGAAAACCACATTGCTTGATGGAAGCTGGATCAGAAGAAAGTTTCATCTAGTTCTGATCCACCGACTGTGTTCTCTCCTCCCAACCTAACTCCTTATCCCTAGCCTAGGATTCTGAGTCTCCTAGAAGACGTCCTTGCTCACCACTCTGTCCATTCCCCAGTTGAGGGAGAAGAGATTCAGGTCGTGTGCATTTCTGGCTCCTGGCTTTGCATAGAGAAGACAGGAAGAAAAGGTTGAGAAAAAAGGGACAGGTGGAGAAGGGACAAAGAATGGAGAAAGTGGGGAGTGGCCACAACTCATGGCACCCTATTCCTAAGAGGATATGCAATGTCACTAAGGCTGGCTGGAGAGTAACTAAAGGGCTTAGTTTTGCACCAGTTTAGTTCTAGCTGCCATACATTTCTTCCAGCTAGTACGAGGGGCTCATAAAATCCTGCTGCATGGGACTGGCCTCCTTCTCTAGAATTCATCCAACCCAACCCACCACTTGCCCATTCCAACTTGCTGCTCCTTCCGTGTGCCTTCCGTGGCCTCTGGCCCTTGCTTAGGCTCTGCATCCCAGGGACTCATACCCCCCTACCACTATCGCACTGATTTGTTCTAAAATTCATCATTCAGCCCCATTTTAGAAGATGACCCCCATTTTAGAAGACACGTCCATACGCCTGAACTTTCCTGAATCTTTCCTTCCTTGTCGGTGCCCTGTAGGCCCTGGGACTCGGAACTAAGTGCTAAGGTCGCTTGCCTATGTAGGCCGTGACCAATCTTGACTTGCATTTCCTACCACACAAGTAAGATTTTCAATGTCTAAACTTGGGCTGGTTTTCCATTTGGAGCTACACCAAGAGCCATGGGGCTCTAAGGTATTGCTGACAGAGAGGTTCAGAGGAGTGCTGTACTGGTTAAGAATGCCAAAGGCTGCAAATAGCAGAAATCTGCTTAGAAAATAAAGACATTCAATTTAGCGATCAATAAGACTGGAAGTAGGTGGTTCCAGGATACGTATAGTGGCTCAACGGTATCATCAAGGACCCAGGCTTTTTTTATCTGTCTACTCGGCCAACCTTGGTATGTTGGCTTTTTCCCTTGGTTTTGTTGCCTCCTGGTCTCAAGATGGCTGCTACAGCTCCAAGTATCATGTCTCAAACATCCCTGTTCAAAGCAGGAAGACAGGACAGGCCTCTTCACTCTCTCTTCTTTAATCAGAAAGCAAAATCTTCCCAGAAGGTCCCCCAGCCATTTCCCTGTAAGTTTTGTTGGCAGAACTAAGTCATGTGCCCACTTCTAAGCCAACAGACAGCAAAGGGAATAAGTTACGAGCTTGCTGCAGTGCAACACACGGGTTGGCGAGCGGGGCCCACCTGCTGCCTGGTGAGCCCGGGCAGCAGGGCGGCTCCAGGGCTGGCTCCTCTCTCTGCCTTTTTCACGGAGTCCCAGCTCTGCTAAGGTTATTCCCTCCTTTATCTTCTTCCACAAGAGGCTCATTCTTCCCCCAACTCTAATTGCGTTTTCTCCCTGTCACAGCTTGTTTTGCTTTTCTTCAGTCTCCAGTTTTCCTCCTCAGTGTAATTCTGGCCAGCACATGGCCCTACTTGCCCTCGTGACATCGTGTCACACACTGCTGCCCATACGGTCTGATTTGGGGGTTCAAATTTCCTAAAAGGGGAAACTGCCTGGCTGACTGGCTTCCTTTACATTTTTGAGTCGGGTAACTTCAAAAGTTGTTGGCCAGCCTACACAGATCCTGGTCCCCTAACCTGCCTGCGTGTGTGGTGTCGGGAGGGTGACAGAGAGGGGGTCATGTGATACAACACAGCCACCTGGCGGGGGGCTGAATGAGGCCGCTCCCCACAGGAGGGGCTGTGTGTTGAGGGGCAGGTGTAACGGAGTGCAGAAGAGCAGAGACAGTGGGTTCCTGGAGCCCCCAGGGAAACAAGAAGATCAGGCCCCTCTACACAGAGAGACGCCACAAGGCAGAACACGGAGGCACCAGGCACAGGAGGGGAAAAAGCCAATTTTGGATCTTTCAGCCGCATTTTCGTGGATGCCATGTGGAGAAGAGGAGAGGAAGCTGGCCGGCAGACAGAACCAAGGCCCTTGACTTATGGCCGCAGTTGAACCTGCCCAGCCGAATCCAGATGTTCGGGTCACCCTATTTAAGGTCCAGACATGGTGGAGCAGAAGTAAGACGTTCCTGCTTCACTCCACCTGTTACCTGACTTACAGAATTGAGAGCATAAGTCACAGATTCTTGAGTCTGCCACCACCTGGAATCTCCCCAAACTCCTACCGCAGAAATTCCGGTGACTGCTAGTAAGAAGCCGGGCATTCTCATGAACACGGCTTTAATAGGGCTTGGAAGCATTTGGTACTTTACTGGACTTGAATCTTAGAAACCCCTTTGTGGCTTTGAGAGGCCACAGAAGAGACCGACTGGAGAAGCAGGACTAATTCAAGATGACCATGTAACAGGGACAGAAGATGGACCAGTGATTCCAGCAAAGGGAATTAAAAAGTCCGCAATGGGAAGACGAGAACTTTGAAGAGCATGGATAATGGGCAGACCTGGATTTGAACCTTTGCTCCTTTACTTCTTAGTTGCATGACCTTAGGCAAATTATGTCACCTCTCCAGGAGATAGTTTCTTCATTTGTAATCTGAGGACAGAAGCGTCCCATTTCAAGGGTTGCTGGGAGGATTAAATGAGCTGCTGCACGTGAAGCACTAAATGCACGCGAGTTACTGCTACAGTCAGAGCCTCTCACGCACCCGGTGAGTGGGGCTGAGCCCCAGCAGGGAGAGCCCGCTTGCTGGTCCCCATTGAAAGAACTGGCGTGGCGGTTCTGACGGGGAGCTCCGCTGGGGCCCCTCGTGGTGGGGAGTGGCGCTGGGGGGTGATTTTACAGACCATAAAGCGCTTTACAGCTTTCCTTCTAGTTTCTTGAGCTCCTAGAAGCCTTTGGAACAGCCTTCGCCAGGAGTCAGAGTCCCCTAGTCTCTCCGGGCTTAGAGTCCCTGTCCCTCCAGTCCCCTGCTCTCCCAACAGCCTTACCTCGATGAGTCATTTCAATCTCCTCTACCTGTTTCTATCATTTCTTACTCGATTTGGTCTTGGGATAGTCCTTAGAGGAGTGATTTGAGGGGGTGTTCTGGAGATCCAGTGTAAATGACGTTCCAGCTATACACTTCCAAGTCAGGAGCACGAAAACCCAGTGAGGAGCGTTCCTCCTGGCCAGAGACAGCGGCGTGCGTGAGCTCGTAAGCCTCGGGTAAGCAGGCAGAGAGGCAGCTGGCAAGGGCCCTCCCTTTCTCTCCTTATTACTCAACAATCTGCTCACATCTTCACCAGGTTCAAGGTTCAGCTGTTTAGAAGCAGCCCTCACTTTCTAGGAAATGCAGTTCTTATGGGCAGTGCCAACACCAGGGACTAACTCTTATCAACCCCACCGCGAACATTTCTAACTTACTAGCTTTCAAAGAAATTTAGAAGAGAGCGCCACGGCTATATAAATCCCTGGATATATACACAGAATCTGTCCCCGTTTTTGGTAGGGGAGATAGAGATTTTGCAGCTAACAAAAGACAAGGGATGTTCCTGCATTTTGCGCTTGGGACCCAGAACTTCGCTGTATACGAAAGGATGATGTACTCGTGGCGGGGGTGGCACAGGTGGGACGTTTCAATACAGTCGTTAACATCCGTTCTCCTGGTTACCTCCACGCTGGTAACCTTGGTTGCTGGTAACTACAGAAGCACTCAGTGCCAGGTGTTAAGTGAGGCACTGTGAATACAGAGATGCTTCAGACATAGGCCTTGTTCTCAAAGAGCTCCAATTTCATGTTGAGGGTGGACCCTGAGCCAGCCATCCTTATCCGGGACACGGGCGAGCTCTCCAACATCCTGATTTCTTGTTTGTTCCCTGCCTCCCCCTCTCAAGGTCACTCCCAAGGTTAGTGCAGTGCATGGCAGCCAGCAGTGCCTCCCAGGCAGAGCCGAGGCAATGGGGACCAAGCATCTGCCACCTCATGGACATCAGGGCTAATCTGGCTTCCGGGTCGGGAGGAAGGTGTGGCAATAAGGACAAGTTGACCCTTCCTCCTGTGTGACCTGGAGGAGAATGGCCGACAACCATCCCAGAGAAGGCAGGCTATGTCTTCAGTCAAGGGTAAGCGCCATCTCCATCTGACATGGCCCTGAACCGCAAATCCATCTCTCTGCGTCCACTGCGGTGTCCACAGCTGCATACAGTCGCCAATCCCCAAGTCGTCCGAGTCCCTTGGTGCTCAGAGGTGCCGTGGAGAGTACAAAGGACAAGATGTGGTTCTTCCTTGAAGAGCTTTCTGTCTGTCCAAGAAGAAAAAGGCATGAGAAGGCCACGAAGGACCAGAGCATTACCGGGGTGCTAGACGGGGCTCAGGGGCAGTGGACCTGGTGAGCACAGTGCAGGCTGGGAGCCCAACTGCAGGCGTGCAGGGTCCCAGGAAGGCTTCATGAAAGAGGTGGGCTTTGGGCCGGGCTTGAAGGGTGGGCAGCATTCGGAGGGATGGTGGTGGTGGCTGCATTCCTGGGGGAGCTGCACGTGAGCCATGACCATGGTGCTCAGGACATGGTTCCCTCATCACCCCCTTGTGAAACAGAGGATTCAGCCAGTGGTTCCTCTTCTTGCTGCTGTAATCACAACAGCCAGAGGCTAGAGGGTTCGTGCAGGCACAGAGCTTTGTGTGGCCGAAGTGGGGGCCTGTGACACTCATTTCCTACGGTGTCATCACAGCGTGAGGTCAGGGACAAGGATATGCTGTCAACACCTGTGCTCAGCCTTTCTGCCAAAGCAGCACGGCGGGGGCCATCCTGGGGGACCGCTGCTCCTCAGAGGCCAGGATCTGGAGCCTTTATGCTGAAGGTATTATTTTGGGAAACCACAGACTCTAAGGCCAAACCTCGCTCCACTGGCATGACTCACGTGGCCAAACACTTGGACCGGATTCTGGCAGAAGATCAAAGAATTCATTCGGCGGAGGAAATCTTTGGATATTCTGAATAAGGGGAAATTTCCATTCATCTCGTAATTCATACTAGAGAGATTCCCTATGAATAGTGCCAATGTAGGAAAATCCTCCGAGCGAGGCAGCCGCTATCACTGTTGAGAATTTACAGGGGGAGGGCTGGGGGCACGGGAAGCAAAGACAGTGCAAACAAAGAGCTCAGCCTGGAGCCCATCACACGGGAGAAAACCTATATCCTCATGAGCACAACGGCGCTCCGAGAAAACACAACCCTCACCCAACAATGGCTAAGCCCTTCTGCAGATTCATTCGTGTAATCAATCGGGGGTGGTGATCATTTCAAGAGAAATCAGCCCTCATTCATCACCCGAAGGTTCCAACTGGAGAGAGGGCAGATGCTCGTCATAAATGAGGAGGCTCTTGGGGGCTCTCTGGCCTCAGGAAACACGGAGACCATGCAGGGCCCCAGGAGGACTGTCAGAGGGGCCTCAGAGCACACGTCGTATCAAATGGTCATGGAAGAGGAAAACATGATGAAAGGGCAAATTTAGAAAACGATTTTGTTGGAACTTGCACATTTAGCACCTGTAATGGAACGACAGGCTTGGGCTGGAAGGGACGCAGACACCCCTTGGGAGACAGTCTGCTCTGGGGACACGGTCGTTCGCTTGCAGCCCGAGGGGTCCACTTGCCCAGGGACCTAGTGCTGTGCAGGGGAGAAGCCAGGCTCCGGAGCCCTCAGCAGTTTCCTTTCCCACAGGGCCTCGGTGTGGACGTTTCTTCATGGTCCCTCCTCCTTCCTCTCCCCTCAGTTAAGTCCTGGCCTTGTGTCTGCCACGTGCCCACCTGTCACTGGTGCTGCCCAGGGGGCAGGAGGCCATCTGCCCACCAAGAGGGCGGTGACCACCATTACATCTGACAACTTGCGAACACACCGCAAGGGATGCTGCTGTGACCTGTCCCTTCATTCGTTCATTCAACAAATATCTTTCAAGCATCTCCTCTACTCTGTGGCTGGCACATTGTTTGTGTTGGGATAAAGGACAGGGGAAAAGGAGGTGTCAGCCACAAGTGGCCCGGGCCACCCTGGGGAAGAGAGAGGAGAATCAGGAAACCAGGAGCACCTCCGAGACTGCAGGGGTGTCTGTGTCCCTGGTTTCAGAGGGGGGCTTTGGAGAGAGCGCTGGGGAGGGAGGGCAGAAGAACTCTGATCTAATGACTGCCTCCCAGGTGACAGGCTAGCGTGTGCTGTCTCCGAGTCCCCTGCGTGCGTGGCATCCATGATCTCCACTTTGTAAATAAAGAAAATTAGGTGCATGCACAGCTAGCAAGCGGCACAGCTGGTCTAGGTCTGTCTCACCCCTGATCCCAAAGTCTTCCCATCACCACAGGGAGAGAATGGGTCCTTTAGTGCCACCGTTCCTTGGGCGATGTTGTTGCCACCAGAGGTCTCGGGGACAGTGGGAGGCCCCTGGTGAAGCGGGAGGAAAGGGGATGGAAGGGGAGAAGGGGACTGGCTTTGGTAGACTCTACTTTAGGGAGCAGAGAAAGGCACACTCATTCATTCACTCCTCCCTTTATCCACTAGGCAAATCTCTACAGAGCCCTGCGGAGGGCCAGGCGCTGTGCTTCAGTGCTGGGGATGTGAGTGAGGAAGACGGACACGGGACTTCTATTCTAGGAGGCGGGCGATCCAGGAGGCTATGCGTTTTGAAGGGGAAGCCAGAGGAGAACCCTAACCTCGACCTGTACCGCTAAGGCTGACTTCTGGGAAGGGCTGACAGGTCAGGTAAGAGCTGAAAGAATAAGCATCAGCCTGGTGTGTGCTGGGAATTGCCTTCCAGAGAGAACTGCGCCGGCAGGGCTGTGGGTGACGGCAGGGCGGGAGGAGCCAGAGCCGAAAGAGGGCCAGTGTCACGTATGTGAGGAAACCAGTGCGAGACACGGAGGGAGGGACACGAGGAGGGACCAGGTCACCCAGGGCCCTTAGGAGGAGCCCAGACTGGACCCTGAGAAAAACGGGAAGCCCTGAAGAATGTTAATCGTGGGGAGACCCCGAGCGGTCTGCAGTTTACCCCTACCCTCGGAAGCCCAGGGCTGCAACTGCCAGAAGAGAGTTGTCCGAGGATTTCGTCTAACTAGGGCAGATGTGGTCAGAGAGAGCGTGTGAGTTCTGTCGTTTTTCCTCGTGAACCAAGGAGGTTTCCAACAGGTGCAGTGAGCCAAGTGAGCAATAAAGCTAGGGCTGAGTGCGGGTGGCTTGATCCCAAGGAGGAAACCGCTGGTGTGTGAAGGGCAGACCTGAAGGTCCCCACAAGAGCTTCGGGATGGACGTGCGTGGGCAGGCACCCCCCTCTTGTGGCCAAAAGAGGTACTGCGCCCGTCTTCCCAAACAGACCGGACTCTAGGTTCTCGCTGGGCTGGGGAAGCCCAGTGAAATGAAGCTGGGGCTGCAAGGAGCAGTGGACCCCAGGAAGTTCCCACCTGTTTTTTTTTGTTTGGTTTTTGAGAAACCTGAACAGTGGAGAAAATGTATATATATGCTTAGAAGTAAAATGCTAGAAAGACACTCAGTGTTACCAGTGATTCTGGTATAGGCTCTGGAATAGGTGACTAAATTTTTCATCGCGTTTATACGTATTTTAAAACTTTGTCACGTATTACTTTTGTTGGTAAGAGAAAAAAATGTATTATTATTATTTTTTAAAAAGAGCAGAAGTGACAGAAAACTGCCCCAAGCGGGTACTGAAGCGGAGGCCAGGTGGCTAGTGTGAGAGCTGAGTGGCTTGGTGAGGAGCTGCTGCCCAGGCAGCCCTGGGCATTTCACGAGCTGTGGAGCACGAGCCACTCTGAAAAGGTCTGTGCTGGGGACCAGGCTTCCTGGAGGCTGCCCTCCTGGCCGTTTCTCTAGCTGCATCCTTCAGCTCGCGCATCCAGCCTCGGGGTCCCTGCCCCTCTGCCTTTCTCTCATGTGCTCATCCTTCTCACATCAGAGCAACACCCTCCTGACCTGGCCTCACAGTGGCCCCAACCGCCAGGTTCTGGGTGACCTGGAAGTGTATTCCACACGCTCACACTGGAAGGTTCTCTTCTGCGTGGCCTCTGATTTTTAATGAGGGCTGGGTATGCTCAAAAACTACAGCCACGCGTGTTCCATCCATGGGGTCTCTGCCTGGACAACTTTTCTGGCTGGGAACAAGTAGCTCACCTGGCCGGCAGTTCTGATCACTCTGGTCACCTTCCCAGCTTCTCTCTTCTCTCTCCTGCTTGAAACTCTTTTCTGGGGCAGGGCAGCTCCTCGGCCTCCCCTCTGGGAAGTTCCCTGATGCTGGTCTAAGGGACTGGATCTGGAGGGCCAAGGACACAGCCCCCATCATTGCTAGGGTCATTCTTGACTGGAGAAGTTTCCAAGGAGGCTCACTTGTGCCGTGGGAGGGTTACATTTCAAAGAAACTCCTCATGAGCTTAATTTCAGAAACGTTCTGAAATACATAAAATATGTTTTTTAAAAAATCAAATAAAACCCCTTCATTATAGAACTTTTCAATCCCACTAAAGAAAATATAATAATACAACGAAATCTCATGTTCCCATCACCTAACCTCCATAGCTATTCATTTACTGCCATTCCTGTTTCCACCACACCTCACCACATTTTATGTGTGTATGTGTCTGTCGAGTATTTTAAAGTAAATCTCAGACAGTGTATCTTTTTTCTGATAGGTAACTCAGTATGTATCTCTAGCAGATAATTATATTACACTTGACGTTTTGGGGGAATATGTATGATAACAGAATAGTTTAGTGATCTCCTGTACCCATCTCCACCTCCAGTAGACACCCAGCCAATCTCCTTTCATCTGCTCTCCCCTCTCCCACCACAATGGATATTTTTCAAGCAAATCTCAGACATCATTTCACCCATAAAATCGGCAATATGTGTCTCTAAAACGATTTTCCTTTTTAAAGCATAACCCCAATATCATTATCACAACTAAAAATTTTAAACAGTAATTCCTTAATATCGTCCATGTTCACATTTTCCTGATTTAAAAAAATTTCACAGGGCTTCCCTGGTGGCGCAGTCGTTGAGAGTCCGCCTGCCGATGCAGGGCACACGGGTTCGTGCCCCGGTCCGGGAAGGTCCCACATGCCCTGGAGCGGCTGGGCCCGTGAGCCATGGCCGCTGAGCCTGCGCGTCCGGAGCCTGTGCTCCGCAACGGGAAAGGCCACAACAGTGAGAGGCCCGTGTACCGCAAAAAAAAAAAATTCACAATTGGTTGTTAGAATCATAATCCAAATAAGGTCTACAGGTTGCATTTGGTTGATAGTCTCTTCAGGTCCACTTCCCTCTTAAAAAAAAATTTTTTTTTTAAATCTAGTAATTTGTTGAAGTATTTCAACAGTTTGTCCGTAGAACGAAATGACACAATGCTCGAGCGCCAGTTCTGTGCCAGGCACTGTGTTTTGTGCTGGAAATAAAGGCGTGAGCAGATCTGGGGCAAATCACTGACTCTCTCTGGGCTTCAGTACCCGCTTCTCTAACAGAAGAGGATTGGACTAGATGCTCTCTAAAGGCTCCACTCTGATTCACTCGGATCCCCATCTCATCACTAGGATCCACTGTGTGAGTCTACGCGAACCGCAGTCAAACTTACTCCAAGGGAACCCTCGCCTTGACCCTACCTCTCTGGGCGGCCGCCCACCTGTCGGGGTGCTCGGAGGTCGAGATAAAGCGGGAGGACCTCGCCCGGACGCCGGAAAATCGCTCTGACCGCGGCAGCGAGCTGTAAACAGAGACCTTGCGCACGGGCCGGCCCCGCCCAACTACACTTCCCACAGCCCTCTGCAGACAGCCGGAGACGGGCCGGGATAGTCGGCTCTGAGACTGTCCGTGGCCTGGGCCTCCAGGTGGCCGTATGCAGAACAGCCTCTACCCCCACGGCTTCCAAACGGGCCGGCCACGCGCGCCCGCCACCCAGCCCTTGATTCTGGAGCCCGGAGGAAGCAGAGCCATTTGGCTGGGTCTGGGCCGCTGGGAGGAGGCTGAACTACATTTTCCAGGAGCCTCCGGGCACGCTCGCGCGGGGCACCGAAAAGATAACATCGAGTTGTTGCCAAGGAGACCAGTCCCGGGGTATTTGGGCCCCTGAAGCCCGTGGACAGAGGAGTTGGAGACAGAGAAGAGAGATAGAAGAGAGAATGAAAATGGGAAACTTGTTTATAAAGTAACATAAAGAGTACACTCCCTCCTGTTTAACTTTGTTTCCACCAACGCTCAGGGCCAGCGTGAGCATCGCACAGCCCTCTGGGAAATGCAGATGGCGCTGTCCTAAGGGCTATGGGAAGTGTAGTCATTGATTAAAAGCCACTACCTCGAGCACCTACAGTAAGGATACGGGATTGAATCCTCCCTGCTTCTCCCTTATTTTCCACTCAAACACAATGTTTACCTCCTCAATACTTACAGAATCTCTCCCTCTCTCTTCGTGCCAACCCTCAGTGCTGTATTTCAGACACTCCCTTAAATCTGTTCTCCTCACGGCCACCAAAGTAATTGTCCCTGCTGTCTTAGGGATCTTACACAGCTAATAGAACCAAGCCCACATTAACCGGCTGGCACGTATATTTGACCTCTCACCTACTGTCTCACACTAGCCTCCTCATATGTAAGAACCGTTCTCTTTAGATTGTTCATCTCATTTGTGATTGATATCTTAAAGCCATTGCCACCATTTTTTTTTTTTTCCGGTACGCGGGCCTCTCACTGTTGTGGCCTCTCCCGTTGCGGAGCAACAGGCTCCGGACGCGCAGGCTCAGCGGCCATGGCTCACGGGCCCAGCTGCTCCACGGCATGTGAGATCCTCCTGGACCGGGGCACGAACCAGTGTCCCCTGCATCGGCAGGCGGACTCTCAACCACTGCGCCACCAGGGAAGCCCATTGCCACCACCTTTTAAAAATGCAGAGCACAACTTCTTGCTTTTAACAGTTGCCCCCCCCAAAAGGGTGATACATTCCAAGTGTAGCTGGATTTGCAAAATATTCTTGAAAAGTACTTGAAATAGGTTTCTATCAGTAGAAACCAAGTTCCTCATACTTTGATAAAATTAGGATTTTATTTCTCTGAACAAAATATTTCATTACATGATCTGGTTAATTCACACCTAGGTGTTTTCCAGGTCTTGTAAAGTCACACAAAAGATTAAAACAATAAACAAAAACACGATGGTTCTTGTATGAATTACTTATCACAAAACTCCGGTAGGATTATAAACAGTCTCAACAGATTTTTTTTGTTTTTACACAACACTTTGGAAGTCTAAGATCTATAATTACACTTGATCCAAAGAGCTGTAAGTGTGGAGTGAATCTGCCTGAGGCTTTACAGAAAGGAGGCATACTTTTAAAGGCTATCAGAAAGCCTAGATAGGAGTGAACTGTACGGTGTAAGAAGACAGATGAGGTGTTGCTCACATCAAAGCACCAAGAAACTTTCCTTTTGAAGTGGGAATACTTGGCAGACACAACATTTCCATTAGCTTTTAACTTCGGTAGGAAGAATGGCCCAGATCATAAACATAGAGAATTATTTAACTGATAAAGCAGTTTAGAAGTCACAGTCAAATCCGTAATCTCTTCTTAACATTCAAAAGCAGAGTTTCCATCTTCCTCATTTCTTTCTTTGGTTTTGGTTTTTAAAATGTAGAATCCTTCATTTCTTGCCTGAGGAAAGAGTATGTTTGTTGAGAAAGCATCAGCCAAGGCCAGGATATTCATGTGGTTCTCAGGAATCAGGTGGGGAAGGCTGAAGTCAAGATCTAGAAGGGCCACAGTTCAGAATGATTTTCTTAGGTGGTACCAATGCAGTTACCTTTTCAATGGGTATCAGGAGCTCTTTTATTAACTCTTATAGGTTCTCAGTTACCAGCAAAGCTCCATCTGTTGTTATAGCAACTTAGCCTACACTTTAGACATAAGGGTCTTCTGGCGTTCCAGCAAATGTATAATGATCTCCAGGAGCTTTCCTGAACAATTTTGAGATATGGACATTCAGGTTACAATATAAGTTGTAATTTTCTTTACAACAGAGCTTCAGAATACTACTTGGTCATTTGATTGGTTTCAAGAAATACGATGGGGCTTCCCTGGTGGCGCAGTGGTTGAGAGTCTACCTGCCGATGCAGGGGACGCAGGTTCGTGCCCCGGTCCGGGAAGATCCCACGCGCCGCGGAGCAGCTGGGCCCGTGAGCCATGGCCGCTAAGCCTGCGCGTCCGGAGCCTGTGCTCCGCAGCGGGAGAGGCTGCAGCGGTGAGAGCCCCGC
>NW_006796716.1:4008535-4011876 GCF_000442215.2 Lipotes vexillifer | reverse complement strand
TTACACAAGACAGGGGAAAGAGAGGGGGCATGGGATCCAGTTCTGTCCCTGTCCCTAACTTGCTGAGTCGACTTTAACTAGTCCTTTGTCACTCCCCCAAAACCTGCTCATCCTCTTCCATTAATGCCTCAGTGAACAGCATCTGTGGTAGGCTGAATAATGGCCCGCAAAGACATCAGACCCCACTCCCTGTGACGTGCACATCCTGTAAATGATACTTTGCTTGGAAAAAGCGTCTTTGCAGATGTGACTAAATTAAGGATCTTTAGATGGGGAGATTATCCTGGGCCCTCAATGCAATTATAAGTATCCTTACAAGAATGAGGTAGAGAGAGATTTGAGTCAGATACACAGAGGCGAAGGTAATGTGAAGATGGAGCAGAGAGATATTTGAAGATGCTGGCCTTGAAGACTGGAGTGATGGAGCCACAAACCAAGAGATGACAGCAGCCACCTCTACACTTGTCCTCCTTCCGACCCAGCCCTCACACTGCGGTCAGAGGGGCTTTTCTACCATGGAGATCCGACCACATCAACCTGCAGTGAACATCCTTCAGTGGCAGCTCAAACCCTGCGCCACCAGGGAAGTCCTGGCCTCTTAAATTTTAAAACATTTTTCTCAATTCAAGGGCTCACAAGGGTTGTACTCCGGCTATGAACATAAATGAAAGCTGCTGGGTTAATTTTTCTATTGAACCCTTGGATAATCATTTAAAATCAGATAAAAATAATCTCTGTTTTGGAGCTGTAGTCTCAAGATCAATTATTATTATTGCAGCTATTACGTAAAGAAGATTTACTACAGTTTGCATTAACGTAATCTTGTGTTCCTTGCAAAAGTTCCAACTGAGAGCAGGTCAGGCAGAAGGAAATTAACCTGGGCCTAAAATGTGCTCACGGATAATCCAGGCAGTTTACTAAGAGTTGACTGTAGTTCAGTCTAAATTTACCAGGGGGGCTTCCCTGGTAGCACAGTGGTTAAGAATCCGCCTGCAAATGCAGGGTACACGGGTTCGATCCCTGGTCTGGGAATATCCCACATGCTGCGGAGCAACTAAGCCTGTGTGCTACAACTACTGAGCCTGCACTCTAGAGCCCATAAGCCACAACTACTGAGCCTGCACTCTAGAGCCCGTAAGCCACAACTACTGAGCCTGTGTGCCGCAACTACTGAGCCTGTGTGCCGCAACTACTGAAGCCAGTGTACCTAGAACCCGTGCTCCACAACAAGAGAAGCCACCACAGTGAGAAGCCCATGCACCACAATGAAGAGTAGCCTCTGCTCGCCACAACTAGAGAAAGCCCGCGCACAGCAACGAAGACCCAACGCAGCCAAAAATAAATAAATAAAAATAAAATTTAAAAATAAATAAATAAATAAATAAATTTACCAGGGAACTGTCGTTATCTGCCAACACCACTCTCTCAAGCAGACTGCCCACACACAGCCCTCTTCATTGTAAGAGTGAAACGCAGACAAGCATATATTTCATCTCTTGTGTCTCTACTTTTTTTCCACTCTCAGTTGAAAAGAGCTACATCTAACGTTTTTTTTTTTTTTTGGCTGCGTTGGGACTTCGTTGCTGCGTGCGGGCTTTCTCTAGTTGCAGCGAGCAGGGGCTACTCTTCATTGCGGTACGCGGGAGTCTCATTGTGGTGGCTTCTCTTGTTGTGAAGCACGGGCTCTAGGCGCACTGGCTTCAGTAGTTGGGGCACGCAGGCTCAGCAGTTGTGGCTCACGGGCTCTAGAGCACAGGCTCAGTAGTTGTGGTTCATGGGCTTAGCTGCTCTGTGGCATATGGGATCTTTCAGACCAGGGATGGAACCCACGTCCCCTGAGTTGGCAGGTGGATTCTTAACCACTGCGGCACCAGGGAAGTCCCTACATCTAACTTTTGATCTACTTAATATATTTTCAGGTTGGTTGTGTTAAAAAATTCAAGAAGTACAAATTATGAAAGAACAATAATTCATAAGATCACTAAAACAAACTCACTTGTACAATAAGCTATAAACTCACCATATTTGCTTATCCTGAGCATTAAATATTGACTATTTTTACAAATGGTTGTTATGACAACATAACATTGTTTTTCCCTGTATTACATGAAATAATATTTAAGAATTAAATTAAAAAGAATTAAATTCCCCTGAGATAATAAAAACCGTTTTTAGAAGATGTATATGTATTCCACCTTCCAGTGTGATGTGGTGTCCAGATATCAAGGACATCTAAATAAAAATAAAATCTTGGAGATGTTAAATGCTAATATTTTTCAAAAATATCCTAGGCAAATTGTACAGATCAAGGAATGAAAATCACATTTAAACCAATGTACGCAGATTAAACTACTGTTGATATCACTGGGCTATAACAGTTACAATTCCACAACTTTTATAGTATGACATAATGTGAAGGGGAAAAAAAAACACCTCAGTTTTCCAGCTCTCTGGAGAGATCTGGGGCAAAGGTATCGGAATTCAATAACAGGAGTTTCTCAGCTGAACTGAGGACAGAGAATAGATGGTATGAGTCAACTCCCTGGCTGACTGTTACCTTTGGCTAAATAAGGAAAATGTCTTCTACAGCCAAAGCGAGATGAGAACCTTAGTAGGTGGATGGATTTCAGATCTGCACTGAAATTGACGTCATTTGGGATGCGGAAGCGTCTAGGTGAAGGCCGGTTAGGTGATAATTGACATCTCCTCCCGGTCTCTGCTCTCAGACACTGAGTTGATTATGCTTCTTAAATACTTTATGAACTCCATTCTGATATCTTCTGGGTCATCCTCAAGATCTGAGTGCACCAGCTTCAGCTTGTTCAAGGGTGGCGCTTAAAAAAGAAAATAATATAATTAGGCATGAACTTTTAGTGAGGGGCTATTCCTAGCTCCAAAGGACCTGAGTCTTTTATTTTTTATTTTAAAAAAATATTTATTTATTTATTTGGCTGAGCCGGGTCTTAATTGTGGCATGCAGGATCTAGTTCCCTGACCAGGGATCGAATGTGGGCCCCCTGCATTGGGAGCGAGGAGTCTTAACCACTGGACCACCAGGGAAGTCCCAGCACCTGAGTCATACAGGAGCCAATTTGTTTAACTTTCCCAAGTCCAAAAATAAAGTTGTGCCTTGCTTGACACAATTTAACAGAGAAAGGTTTCATCACACTGCCACCTGGCAACAGGATCACAGCTCTCCAAGCCACTTCCAGGCCCTCTTTGTTCTTACACCAGAGGAAGGCATTTCTGAATTCTGAGTTGTTTTTTATGGTCACTTTGACACCTCTGTAATGGTGTGTGTCACATGCAAATTGGAGCTTAAAGGCAAGTCAGGAAAGAGT
>NW_006796716.1:3997083-4008525 GCF_000442215.2 Lipotes vexillifer | reverse complement strand
AAAGAGTGTCCCTAATAGTACCGATGAGTGGCTAAAACCAGGTTTTTTTCCCCTCTTAGTGTCTGCCTACTTTTAAAGTGTCTGCATCCTGGCCTGGATGGTACAGCAAATCTTCCAACCCAGCAGTTCTGATTTACATGGTAAGAAAAACAAATGTCTAGGACACAGCAGAAGCTCTTTAACTGCACAGGGCTGCTGGTTTCCAAGACACAGGGCAATATACAAATGCCCAGAGCATTTCAGACTACAGCAGAAGGGAGAAGTCCAGGCTTCCTACCCAAAGCCAGGTTTCCTTTGTCACTTCCAGAGCCTGGTTTGTGGTGTGCAATTAACAGACATTGAGTGTCCTGTAAAAACTGCTGCTGGACGAAGCAGGAATACCACATCTCAATTTCCTTCAGGTGGCCTGGGATGTCAGCATTGAAGACAACCACCACCCCGTGAGAGTCCTTCATCAGGGCTGGCCAGCAAGACTCGAACCTGCGTGGCAGAAAAGGACGCAGCGTGAAGGGCAGGTGGCTCTGGCTTCTGCATTTGTTTTGTTTTTAATTTTTATTGGAGTAGGGTTGATTTACACCGTTGTGTTAGTTTCCGCTATACAGCAAAGTGATCCAGTTATACATTTACACATATCCACTCTTTTTTAGATTCTTTTCCCATATAGGTCATTATAGAGTATTGAGTCCCCTGTGCTAATATAGTAGGTCCTTATTAGTTATCTGTTTTATACACAGTAGTGTGTATATGTCAATCCCACTCTCCCAATTTATCAGCCCCCTGCCACTTTCCCCCCTGGTAACCATATGTTTGTTTTTTACATCTGTGACTCTATTTCTGTTTTTTTTTTTGTTTTTTTTTTTGCGGTATGCGGGCCTCTCACTGTTGTGGCCTCTCCCGTGGCGGAGCACAGGCTCCGGACGCACAGGCTCAGCGGCCATGGCTCACGGGCCCAGCCGCTCCGCGGCACATGGGATCTTCCCAGACCGGGGCACGAACCCGTGACCCCTGCATTGGCAGGCGGACTCTCAACCACTGTGCCACCAGGGAAGCCCTCTATTTCTGTTTTATAAATAAGTTCACTCGTACCATTTTTTTTTGATTCCATGTATAAGCAATGGTTCTGGTTTCTAACTGTGGACTTTGAAAATAATGTCTTAAGTATTAATCATGGATGGATGACCTCTCACTATATCATAACCCAGTCACTAAAGTTTCAAGAGCAATGCATGTCACCAGTAATTGATGGAGCCCCTAACACATGCTAGGAAGGGCGCTCGCCAGGCCCAAGTCCAAGGTGCCTGGCAGGCAGCTGATTTTTGAATCATTTGATGGAGCAAATGCTCTAAACGAAACGTACTTTGGATCGCCACCACAGTCCCAGAGCTCAAATTCACACCCCGCACTTTTGTCGTTGCTGGTAACGTGTGGGTTCTCAAATTCCAGGATCCTAAACATAAAAACAAGAGCAGCACCTCTCCTTAGGAAACATTATACGTTGGGATGCCACCGGCACCAAAGTCAGGGGCGGGTGATGGTCAGGGACTCCGTGGGACGCGGACTGGTCAGGGCTCACCTCACTCCTTGGGTTGGGCTGTATTCGGTGATGTCAGAAGATTCTGTCAGGAAGTTGGCCAAAACAGTTTTTCCACTCTGTGAAAATGAAGACAGTGAAAGATCGTTGCTGAAGAGCAGAAAAGTAAACCATAAGCAGGCCCTCCAACAGCCAGCTTGGACCCAGGTGGGATGCAGTAGAGGCCACCCTGAGATCACCAGGGCAGAGGGCTCTCTCTGGTTGGGTGGGCACAGCCTGCTCTGGGTTGCAGGGAGCACAGATTTCAGTGCTGGCTCTGCTGCTGGGTGACTTTACCTGCTTCCAAGCAGAGGGAATAGCTAGTTCAAAGGCACCAGGCAGGAATGGACGTGGCACATTTAAGGACTAGAAAGGCTGGTAAATTAGAATAGTAGTAAGAGAGAGGGAGATGTGTATGTGCATAAATAATTTTGTTGTTGAAGCTAGGTAATGGATACTAGAGTTCACTGTTCTCTCTCCCCTTGTATATGTTTGAGAATTTCCATTTAAAAAAGATATCTGGGCTTCCCTGGTGGCGCAGTGGTTGAGAGTCCACCTGCCGATGGAGGGGACACGGGTTCGTGCCCCGGTCCAGGAGGATCCCACATGCCGCGGAGCGGCTGCGCCCATGGGCCATGGCCACTGAGCCTGCGCGTCCGGAGCCTGTGCTCCACAGCGGGAGAGACCACAGCAGTGGGAGGCCCGCGTATAGCAAAACAAAAAACAAAAAACAAAAAACAAACAAACAAAAAGATATCTGTGTTTGTTTTGCTTTTCATAATTCCGAGCATATTGTTGTTACTTGCCTATTTAACAGTTTAAGTCTTGGAGAGTTCTCTGTGTCAGTTTACATGGATTTACCTTATTTTGTTTCACTGCTGCACGAAGAATGTACCTTAGTTTATCCAGACATTTGCTCATTGATGGGTACTGAGGGTGTTTCCATCTGTTCAACATTGTATAGGACTCATGGGGAACGTGGAGGAGTCTTTAGCTACAGTAGCTTTTGAGAAATGTAACTGCCACGCCAAAAGCTGTGCACATTTAAAATTGCAATCCCAGAATACTCCGTTCCCTGAAAGCATTCTAACACTGCACGTTACCATATTCTAAACTTTTCTCATCCAAACTGATGAGCAAATAAGTGCCATCTGTTTGTTCTGTGTTCTGCGACTGTGCGACTGAGATCTTTTCATACTTATTGGTCAGTTGTATTTCTTGTGCACAGACTTTGTACACTATCTTGAGTTGCTTCTCTTTTCTTTATTGATTCTTAAACTTTCCTGTATGTTCTACCTATGAATCCTTTCTTTGTCATGCATTTTGCTAATACTTTCCCCTGGCTTTAACTTTGCTGTCATTTCTTTTAAGGCTCCTTCATTTTTTGTGTTGTGTTTAAGACCTTCCCTGTCACAAGATTAAAAACATAGCTTTCCATATATTCATCTACTACAGTGGTTCCCAGCAAGTGGTCCCTGGACGGCCAGCATCAGCAAAATGCAAATTCTCAGGTCCCTCCCAGACCTACTGAATCAAAACTCTGGGATAGGACCAGCGAATTGTGCAACTGACCACCAGGCAATTCTGATGGGTGTTTAAGTTGAAGAGTTATTCATTTGTTACTTCCACAGTCGTCCTTTTACACATTTAGCTTTTTAGTCCATCCGAATTTTATTCTTGTGTACGCTGTATAGTACACAGGTAGATTTAATCCCCCGCCATCACCACCCGCATGGAAAAGCTAAATGTTCCAAGACCAGGTAATGGTTCACTTTTTCCTCCTGGTTTTCTTGTTCCACAGACATATCTCATTAGGGAGAGCCACAGGCGCAAAGGAGAGTCGTGAGATTTAGGCTCTGATTCCATAACGCCACTCACTACCTTGGGCCTTCGGGCCTTACTCCAACCGGGTCGAGGTCTGGGAACACCGAGTTCACGGTGAAGCCAGCGGCGCACACCAGGATGGGCGCGGTGGGACTGGGCTCCCGGCTCCTGGGCCCCACGCCCGCCCGGGTCCCACCTGCCGCCGCGCCGGCCCAGGCCTCACCTCGCAGGGCCCCACGAAGAGGATCTTGGCCTTCAGCATCGCGGCCCGCAGCCGCATACCCGCCGGAACCCCAGGCGCTGCCAGAGTCCTCGCCGCCGTCAGGGCGGAGCGGAAACGCCGCGCCGGTTGGCTGCCTTCGTTCCCATGGAGACGGGAGCGGCCGCGGGGGCCGACGGGAGTGGGCGGGTTTCTGCCGGGGCGGCGGGGCCAGAAGCCCGAGGGGCTCTGGGTTGGTCTGACGGCAGCCTGGTGGGCGGCGTGGGTTTCGGGTTGGGGGTGGGCGGCAAGGCAAAGCAAGAGGGTAAGAGGGAAGTAAAAAACCGGTATCCAGATTCGCTTGTGAGCGGGGAACCCCGCAGAGTTCGCGGGGTCTCAAATCTCCTTTATTGCTCCCCGTAACCCCAAGAGCTGAAACGGGCCAAGTAGCTGGTGAGGTGGGGTGGGAACCAGGCATCTGACGCCTATATCACTCTGGCATGATACTGTCCACATTGAGAACGGATTTATCATATCCCTGGCCCAGTCTAGAAAAGGTCAGGGAGAAAATGAGTCTCTATGGTTCACCACTCACCGTCATTTGGATAATCTGGGAGAAACCAAAAGGATGATAATGCCCCGGCCTTGTTCACGGGCAGTGCAGGTGTCTGAACGCATTGCTGCTAAATTCAGTCACTAGGTCAGTTTTAAATTACGGAGGCGGAGCCGGTCCAGAAATTTGGGTGAGGCCATGAAATTGTATGCTAAAGGTGCCAATACAAAATACGCTAGTCCCCCAGAAGTGCTACTATAACAACTACAACAAGAACAACAACAAAACCAAAATAAATCCAATACCAAACTGCTTTTTTTGCAATACAAGGTGAACTGGGACTTCCCTGGTGACTCAGTGGTTAAGAATCGGCCTGCCAGTGCAGGGGACACAGGTTCGTTCCCTGGTCCGGGAAGATCCCACATGCCGCGGAGCAACTAAGCCCGTGCACCACAACTACTGAGCCTGCGCTCTAGAGCCCGTGAGCCACAACTACTGAAGCCCGCGTGCCTAGAGCCCGTGCTCCGTAACAAGAGAAGCCACTGCAGTGAGAAGCCCGTGCAGCACAACGAAGAGTAGCGCCCGCTCGCCGCAGCTAGAGGAAGCCTGCATGCAGCAACGAAGACCCAACACAGCCAAAAAAAAAAACAAGGTGAACTGTAAGGAAGAGTCTGCCTTAAGTTCAAGATGTCCTTAACTGATTGATTGGATAAATATCTTTTGAATGTCAGCTGTGTGTTCTAGGTACTGGGGATGTGCCTGTACCTCTTGAAGCTTTCATTGCAGTGGAGTAGATGGATATTAAGTAAACAAGTTAATAAAAAAAGTACTCTCAGGTAGAGACAATTTTAGATATTGGTAAACGCTATGAATAAAAATAAATCACTAAAGAGTTAAAGAGTGTGAAGGAGCCAATTTTGGATGGAGTAGTCAAGGCAACACCTTGGTGCAGAGGTGACATTAAAGCAGAAAACTGAGTAAAGAGAGGGCGCAAATAAAGCATGTGAAAGATCTAGGGTATGAGCAATGCAGCAGAACAGCAAGGGCAAAGACACTGAGGTGGAAATAAACGTGGTATGTTCCAAAAATAGCCCAGAGGGCCTGTGACACCGGTGCAGGAAGAGTAAGGAAGAGAGTGGTAGGAGATGCTTTTGGAGAGGTTGTATAAGACTTTGGGGATTCATTCTAAGGGTGATTGGAAGCCTGTGCCAGGATTGTATTTGGCTATGTGCCATAGAAACTCCACCACAGCAACTTAACCAAATAAGGGATGTATTATTTTCTCACCTAACAAGGAATCCAAGGATGGGCATACAAGGGCTGATGCAGCTGCTTTCTCCTTACTTTTCTGACATCTTTTGCTCCGCCTTTGTGTATTTGCTTTCTAGGCAGGAACAAAGGAGAAGGGCAAAGGTCAAAAGATCTAGAGTACTACACACTCCCTTTTCTCAGGAAAACAATGACTTCCTTAGAATCCCTATCCAGTGATTTCTCCTTCTGTCTCATTGGTCAGAACTGTGTCACGTAGCCTCCATAACTGCAAAGGAATCTGGGAAATACAGATTGTAGCTTTGCACATTTCTTTTCCCAAGAAGTGGGGCCCAGAGTGGGAGTGGGAGTGGGGATGGGGAGTTGATATTGGCTAGGAAACTGGCCAGCCAAAAAAGTCATCATGGAAGATTCTGAGCAGTGGATTGACATGATCTGATTTATGTTTAAAAGTGATCACTGGCTGCCGTGTGGAACAAAGGGGACAAGCGTGGATGCATACATGGCAATTAGGAGGGTATTCAGGTAGCTAAAGAGAGGGATGATGGTGGTTTGGCTAGGGCAGCAGTGGAGGTTGGATCTGGGACACATTTTGAAGGTAGAGGTAGCAGGAGCCGCTGATGGATTAGATGTCAGGGGAAGAGGAGTTAAGGATGAGTCCCATTGACTTATGAATGTCATTTTTCATTGACATGAATAATGTTTGCCATTTCCAGACTTGGAAAGACTGGGGCAGGGTTTGTGGTGGGAGATTAAGAGTTCTATTTTGGTTATGTTCGTTTTGAGATGCCTGCTAGTTGTTGAGGGAGAAATGGGATATAAGATTCTGTACCTGATGGGTGAGGTAAGGACTAGAGCTATAAATCTGGACAAGATATCAGTCAGCATGTGGAATGCCATGAAAGCCATGGACTAGATAACACGTAGGGGGTAAGTGTTGGCAGAGAAGATAAGTGTAGACAGATAGTGCCCTGGGACACTCTTCTATTTAGAGGAGAATCTAGCAAAGAAAGCTGAAAAGGATTGTCCAGAGAGGCAGGAAGGAAACTAGGAGAGTATGGCATCATGCAAGCCCAGTCAGGATGGTGTTGCAAGACAGGGAGTGATCCATTTTGTCAGATGCTTCCAAGAGATCCAGAGAAGTCAAGGAAGGTGAAGAATCAACCATCAGATGTGGTGGAGGTCATTGATCATTTTTTAAAAAATACTTTTCACTTACTATCTTTAACCACGTGACCACACATACATATAGCTTTGTAAAAATGGCTAAATATGATCATGCTTTCTTTTGGTGCAATCTCCTTTTTCTTTTTTTGTTTGGCTCCCTTACCTCACCCTTGACCTCTCCCTTTCCCTCTTTACTGCTTGAAGTTTTCATTCTAGTGAAGAGACAGACAGTGAGTAAACTCCCAATGGAGAGGCTATGATTACAACCTGGGGTGCATCGTTCAATATTTTTTTCCGTACATCTTATAAATTCCCATTCTACAAGGCTCTAAATACATAGAGATCTGTAACAGGTTGCTAAAAGGGTGACTCTATCCAATTTTGGCTGAGGCTTTAAAGGCTGACAATAGGTGTTGAGTGTCTCCCAGAGTCTAGTCCCTTTCTGTAGAACTTAAGCATATCGCCTGGAAGTTATCAGAGTCATGAAGTTGAAGAGGGAGAGAGGGGAAATTTCTTTGAAGAGCGTGCTGTTTGCTCATCTCCGGTCAAGTGAGACATGAGTCTTCAGAGAACTTGTATCCTCTGGCATTTGGGCAGCCCCTTGTTTTCACAATGCACCTTTGAAGATTATGTGCTTGAATCCTTAGATTGGGGTTCTGGAAGAAGAGGAGGGATGCATTCTCAGTTGATGAAAAATGAAGATGGAGTGGAAATAATCTGGATGGAGGGGCTTTGTATTTTGGGTGTGAATTAATTTGACTGAAATAACAAAACTGTATTCTAGTGTGAAGGTTGACAGTCTAGAGATGGTGCAGCAGCGCAAAAATGGCCTCATGCATCAGGTTCTTTACACCTTTTTTTCTCTGCTGTCCTAAGGTTTAGTCTTTGTCCTCATGCTTGTTATCTCATAGTCACAAGATGGCTGCTGTGCCTCCAGGCATCATGCCTGCAATTAAGGAAGGAAGAAGCGGGAAGAGCATATGCTTTTCTGGTTGAGTCTGTCCTTTTTTAAAAAAATTAACATTACTTAGTCATAATTTACATATAATAGAGTATACCTATTTCTTTTTGCGGTGCGCGGGCCTCTCACTGTTGTAGCCTCTCCCGTTGCGGAGCACAGGATCCGGACGCGCAGGCTCAGGGGCCATGGCTCACAGGCCCAGCCGCGCCGCGGCATGTGGGATCCTCCCGGACCGGGGCACGAACCCGTGTCCCCTGCCTCAGCAGGCGGACTCTCAACCACAGCGCCACCAGGGAAGCCCGAGTATACCTATTTTAAGTGTTCTTTGAGTTTTGAAAAATTCGTAGACTCCTATACATTTACTATCTTACCATCTTGCTCAAGATACGGAGCTCGAGTCTAGATGGGGAGACCAACCTGTATTGTGCTTTTCACCTTGTGCTTTTCCAAATATAATCTCATTTTAATTCACAACTGGAGCTATTGCTAAAAGGCACGTGATGAGTCTATACCCTAAATTGATGTCAGGGAGGAGGCAGGAACCATGAGGCTTTGCAGTGGTTCTCCTTTCTGTGTGAAAAGATGCTGTGTCTCCTCTGTACACAGAAATGGCTTTGCCTCTCAGTCTGCACCAGCTGTGTCGGGTCCAGAGTCAGGGCTTCCTCAGCCCCTGTGTTTCCTGAGCCTCACTGGGAAATGCTACATCCTTTAACAACCCATGACTTCTTTGAAGAGTCTTATTCATGTTTGGGTCCACTGGACCCAGTTCAAAGCCTGGTGCACAGTAGGTGCTCAATAAATTTCAGTTCCGTCTCCCTCTCTCCCCACACATGCATGCAGACACACATACACATGCACATTCATTTATTCTATAAATATGTAAGTTAATGAAAGTTCCCTTATACTTGCCTTGGGGGCTTTAGTTTTTGTTTCCAGGTGAGAGAAATAAAAATTGTGAATTGCTTTACATTTCTTGGATATAGTTACTATATAAATTTGGGATTATTATTATAGTAGATTACTGAAATACTTTGCTTTATGACTTTCATTTTAATTAGAAAAGGTTGACTTCAGATGGCTTAATACCCAGCCTTTGGTCCTGAAGGGAGCAATATGACATTGGCAGGGACCAGACTTGGATGACCTAAGAGTAATTTTTCTCCTGATTCTGTGACTTGATGCAATAAAACCTCTCACTTGAAAAAACTTAAAGAAATACATTTGACATATTTCAAATCCTTTCTATAAATTGTTGAAAAGATTTAATATAACCGCCCTGTCATAAAATCTTATTTGAGTCGACCTTGCATGGTCCCAATTCTTATACATGCATTTTTTATTACTAAAGAGTAAATGATGGATTTCCTGTTATTCAAGGGAATAAAAATGCCCTTCAATCACCTCCTCCTACAACATAGAGATTTGAACATATTCGGATGAACTCTCAAAGATAGGAATGATCACAAAATGGATTGTAACCTGGAAGTATTTTGTCTTCTATTAATGCGGGCATCCCTTATTTTTATTATTGTCTTTTAAAAAGCTCTAGCTAAGGATAAGGTTCAGCAAGTTTGGTTTAGGGAAAGTTCAATAAGATAAAATTATTTTTCATCAATTCCCATTAGAAAGCCTGAGCTATGCTTTCAATGTACATAAAAAAAAAATTCCCAGGGGGTTGAAGATAAAACTTTTGGCAAAAACAATGAAACAGGGATGTGGCATAACCAGGACATTTTGTTTTCATTTGTCAGTGTCCTGCATGCAGGCTTTGGGGAGGCAGTTGTGTGGTGGAAAGAGCACTGATTTCAGAGTAAGCCGGGATTTGAAAGTAGCTGAGTGATCCATAGAAGATTACTTATACTCTTGGTCTCAGTGGGAGCCAGCATTCAAGATGGCCTCATGACTCTCTCTTCTTGGTTTTCATGCTCTTGTGTAGTCCCTCTTGCACTGAATAGGGCTGACCTGTGTAACCAACAGGGTAGTGAGGGATATGTGACTTCTGAGGCTGGGTCATAAAAAGACAGTGTAACTTCCGTCTTCCACTCTCTTTGATCAATCATTCTGGGGCAGGCCAGCTGCCATGTCTTAAGGACGCAAGCTACCCTGTGGAGAGCCCCATGGGGTGAGAAACGGAAGCCTCCTGCCTACCAGCTGGCAGCAATGGGCTGGCCATGTGAGTGAGCCATCCTGGATGGATCCTCCTGGTCCAATCAAGCCTTCAGATGACTTGCAACTCTGCCAACATCTTACCTACAACCTTGTGAGAGATTCTGAGCCCGAACCACCCAGCTAAGCTACTCCCAAACTCTTGACCCACAGAACCTGAGATACTAAATGTTTATGGTTGCTTTAAGGTGCTAAGTTTTGGGGTAATTTGTCATGTAGCAATAGATAACACCGAACCTTAGTGTCTCACCCAGTGAAATGGCGTTCCTAGATCAATCCTATAGGATTTTTAGGAGGATTGAATGAGATAAGACATACAAGCAATGTAGCCCAGTTCCTGGTACATTAGGTGGTTGATATCTGGCAATTACCGTCACTTGTAACACTCTCAGATCTTTATAACACTTGTGATGTTTTTGATGCACTCTTTCCATGCCCTGGATCACAAGAGTTTTCCCACTATACTGACTGTACCTTTTGAGCACTAATCTACCTTTGCTGTACCCCTCCCCCCTCCTTTTGGAGGAGGGAGCATTTATATGTTTAACTTATTGCAAATAAGTTAATGCCTTGACTAACACGTGATATATTCCTGTTGAAATTTCTTCAGAGTTTTTTTCACTCTTGCTGAACTTAGCTAATTTCCTGCTTTCTCGACTTAGTTTGCTCCAGATTCTGTTTGCTTGAAATAAAGACTACTGTCCAGTCAACGGGTAGCTGCAAATTCCAGCCACATTCATTACCTAAAGAAGTCTTCATTAACTCACCTCCCACACTGAGATTTTGTTTAGGAGCAAATCAGATCATGTAGGCATGTGAAACTGTAGCTGACGATGCCTGGGAAACACTGTGATACACCTGTGGATTGCTTAGAAGGTTTGTGTTACGGAGTGTGCAACATTTATGTATTCATGGAAAGATTTACTTTCCTAATGCAGTTTCAGATTTGATGCGTTGTCTCTTCCGGGGCCAGACTTTAATCTGAAATTTAACCAAGATGATTCTAGAGCCTTCTTTTCTGAAAGAATGCCACCCTCATATAAAGCTGTTTTGAAATGTCGTCTTTATTATTCTGGTCTGGTGAGGCCAACAGATCAGGAGATGGTTGCATTTGGGAAGAGAGTTTGTTCTCACAATTCCTAAGAGGAGGGTGCACATCGCCCCATGGGGGACCACGTGGGAAAGCACCAGGGTCAGTGGAAAGGCAGAGGGAGCAAAAGAGAAAATTGTGGGCAGGAGCCTGTATGGTGGTTTCTGTAGGAAGGAGAGGCTAAGGCAGGGTCAGCAGGATTCGGGTTGGCTGGTTGGAATCATTTCAGGGGCTCTGGGATGTAGGGGCTGTCCTTGGTTGCCTGGCACCTGGCCCTCAGGTGATTAGGGCAGGGGGATAGTGGTCCAGAGTTTGAGAGAAAGGAGGTGGTTGGGATGTGGGCTCCGGATTGGTTGGTTTGCATATGAAAAGCATGCTCAGAGGCAGGCCTGTGGTTTACAGTCTCTAGGAATTAGCTAGTCCGGGGAGGGGTGGTCACTGCAGAGTCAGCGATGCCCTGGATGTTGAAGCATCAGAAGCACATGGTTCATTCAAAAGTCCATCATTTGGGCTTCCCTGGTGGCGCAGTGGTTGAGAGTCTGCCTGCCGATGCAGGGGACGCGGGTCCGTGCCCCGGTCCGGGAAGATCCCACGTGCCGCGGAGCGGCTGGGCCCGTGAGCCATGGCCGCTGAGCCTGCGCGT
>NW_006796716.1:3982028-3996912 GCF_000442215.2 Lipotes vexillifer | reverse complement strand
AGGGGCCACAAAGGGGAGGGGCCCCTTGCCCGAAAAAAAAAAAAAAAAAAAAAAAAAAAAAAAGTAAAATAAAAGAATAAAATAAAATAAAAGCCCATCACTTAATAGTAGTTAACATATTATAAAATGTACCTTTTGACTTTCAATAAAGGTCATTATTTTTATAGACTATTTTTGCCACTTGGTATGGATGGGTTGAAGGATTTACTCGTTGCTTTAATACTGTATATTTTGACTTTCAATAAAGGTCATTATTTTTATAGACTGCTTTTGCCACTTGGTATGGATGGGTTGAAGGATTTACTCGTTGCTTTAATATTGTATATTTAAACCTTTTTTTCTCTTGCATTTACTTAACTTTAATTTTTAAGCTAAAACAGTGTATGAAAGGAATATCCGTATGTGTTTTTTAAAGTCTGTAATGAAAAACAGTGAGAATTCACCTCTCACCGCATTCCCCACACTGTCCCCCTACCCGTCACCCAGACACCCACTTCCACCCACTTCTTTTGGTAGTTATCTCTATAATACAAAATTTTTATGCTTACGCTGCTTTTTTTCTCAATATATCATTTTTAGACATAGTGTATTGATTGACTTTTCTGTTATGATAATATGTGAAGAATTAGCTTTCTTCTTTTTAAATACATATATTTTTATTTGGCCACACCATGTGGCTTGCGGGATCTTAGTTGCCTGACCAAGGATTGAACGCGTGCCCCCTGCAGTGGAAGTGCGGAGTCTTAACCACTGGACCGCCAGGGAAGTCCCAGTATTAGCTTTCTTGTTACCACCTCCACCTGCTGTCTCCCCATCCTCTCAATACAGCTGAATCACTATTTTTTATTTTATATCAGTAATCAGGTAAACCTTTTGTTAATAGATTGTATTTGGAGATGTAATTATTGTGTGATGGAGTGCAGAAAAACTCTTTCAGTCCCTCTTTTAGAGGTGGGAGAGCTGGGGTCAGGAAGACCCTCGTTGCGCGGTACTGCGTGGCACCCTACACGGGGAAGAGGAGCTGGGAACAGCTGTTTCCTCGTGGCAGCACCTGCCCTCCAGGCCAGGCTGGAGAAGCATCCAAGGTGCCCTAGCAAGATAATGCCAGGTCATCATTTCCCAAGAGACAGGAGGAACATTTTTTTCCTCCTGTGAGACTAGATCACGTTGTCTCCTGAAACAATTGCTATTTGACTTGGAGAGACGTGCTTGCTTCTTAAATAATTAGGAAGGAAGTTTGCAAAGCTGGTTGATAGAGAAACTGAAGTAGGAAACCCCCTGCCCACAGTAGCCTTCCTCAGCCTGGGAGCCAGGGCGCAGTCCTCCCCTTGGCCTTGGCAGTGCTTCAGTAGCCTGTGGACAAAGTCTGAGGCCCTGGAGATGCAAGACCCAGGAAGGGTGAGAAAAGCAAGGTCTCTTCTCCCTGTGGGGAGGGAATGGAGCGTTCCATAGCAGGGGTGGATCCCTGAGGTGGAAGGCTGGATCACGGAGGGGATGGAGAAGAGAAAGCTCAGGAGACCTTGGCTACCATCTGCTCACCAACTTTCTTCCAAAAAACTTAAGGCTAAATTTTGTTTTATTTATGTTTGTGTGTTTAAATAGGTAACAAATACACATGGTTAAAAATAAAAATTAGAAAAAGAAAAATCCGGAGGAAGTCTCTCTCCCACCTGTTTCCATCTCCGCCCCCACTCTGCAACCCCTTTCCCAAATATAGAACCACTTTTCTTGATTTCTCATGCACCTTGCATTGTTTCCCCATATAAGCAAATATTAGAATATGGCCTTATTTCTCTCTTTATTGTGCAAAAGGCATCATGCTCTATATATCCTCCTCCATGCTTTTCTATTCTTCACTTAGCAGTATAGCCTGGAGATCTTTCCATGTCAGTGTAGTGAGAGCTTTTGTCTTTTCTACGGCTGCACGGTATTCTGCCATGTAGATGTACCATACTTTAATTAACCAGATCTGTTTTGATGTACACTTGGTTGTTTCCAGCATGATACCATTGCAGACTGTGCTGCAATGAATAACAAACACTATGTGTATCTCATTTCTGACATGCGCTGGTATATATGTAGGATAAATTCCCAGAAGTGGGTCAAAGGGTATATGCACTTTTTTTTTTTTTTTTTTAATAACAAACACTATGTGTATCTCATTTCTGACATGCGCTGGTATATATGTAGGATAAATTCCCAGAAGTGGGTCAAAGGGTATATGCTCTTTTTTTTTTTTTTTTTTTTTGCCATACTCCATGGCATGTGGGATCTTACTTCCCCGACCGGGATCGAACCTGTGACCCCTGCAGTGGAAGCATGGAGTCTTAACCACTGGATTACCAGGGATATGTGCACTTTTTGATTTGAATAAATAGAGCTAATTTGACCTCTACCTAGATTGTGCCATTTCCACCAGCAATGTCTAACAGCCCCTGTTTTCGTTCAGTGTCATCCACAGAGTATATTATAAAATCAGCTTTGAAAGTTCCCAAACTAACGATGCCTGTGGCTTGGGATAGGAATATTTATGTTGAAAACATCGGCTAACTTCTATGATGTGTTTCTTCTCTTACTTATCATCAGCTAGTAAAATTCTTATACCACCTGCCCGGTGGGTAAGGTGTTCAGATACAAGCTGTTGACTCCTTGGCTAGGAGAGGAGGAATAGACCATGGATGTGGTTGGACTAAGTGTCCTGAGATGCTCCTTCCACCCTGATTCTGTGGTTTGATACTGTGTCTCATCCACTGATCTCTCTTCTTCCCTCCCAATAAAATTTACATATTGGAGTCATGTTCTAAAACATTTGGTAATTGTTTTCTCCAAAGGCACACTTTGATGTCTAAGTATGTGTCAAAATTTCATGGACCAGCCCGTGGTGGAACTGACTGTGTGAGTTTCCTTTTCCTCGCGTGATGGCCAGGCTGAAGGAAGACTTGCCTGGGTGTGGAGCAGAGCCTGGTGATTTTGGCAGCCCTTCCAGGAGACGTGTTTTGGGAAACAATTCCTTTCTCACACAAAGCAGCCCAGCCACCAGAGCAGATCCATTCAATGGCCTTAAGCGCTGTCTGAAGTCCCTTGGGAATCAAGCCAAACACAAACTCAGGGTGTTTCCTCCATCACTGCCCTTCAAAGCACTTTGCCTCTGGTGTCTAATCAATCTTCATAGCAAGTTTTGGAAGGCAAGATTGCTTTACTCATGTCATGGTGACTGCAAGTCAGGAAACATGAGGAGGAGGCAGGTTTCCTGTAGCCCTTCTCCCACTGGTGCCTTGGGAGAGTCCTGCTCTGTTTCGCCTCCAGCTTTTCTCTTTGAATCTCTTGGAAGTTTGGAGGTCAGGATCATGTTCTCTAGTCTATGAGCTGAAGGCCCTCTCCCATAGCCACTGGCAGCTCAGCTTTGTGCACTCTGTCTAAACACTAGTAATATGACTTTGGGTAAGCATAAGTCTTTGTTTGAGCCGCTGTAAGATAGGAATAGTAATCGGCATGTCATGGGATAATTGGGAAGATAAAATGAGGTAATGTACATGAAGATGCTTGACACATCAGAGCCAGAATTAATTCAGTCAGGAAAGACAACCAACCAACCAAACCAACCACACAGCATCATTACCATCATCAACAACAAAATGGTTTGATCCTATCAGTTCAGTAGCCATCAGAAAAACATCCCAACATATCAGACAGGAACTTCATAGTCCCTGGCTGTCCCTGTTGGGTGAGTTGCTGTGCAAAGCAGTGCCGCAAAGAGTCTGGGCTCTGCAGCTGGACGGTCTGAGTTCAAAGCTTGCCTCCATAACTTCCCAGATGGGTGACCTTGGACCAGTTACTTAACTGCTTTGTGCCTCGGTATCCTTGCCTGTAAAATGGCCATAATAATAGCACCTGCTTTGTAGGACTGTCCTGAGGACAAACGTGCTAACCCACCCCAGGCACTCAGCTCAGTTCCTGGTACCTGAGAAGGGCTCCATCACCATCAGATTTCTAGAACTGTGCAAACCTGGCCCAACTCCAGGGTAACGCTGTTTCGTGGAATGGTCTTTCTCCATAGGCATGAAAAATTGCTAAGAAAGGCTCTTAGTATTACTACAAATTAGAACCACAAGAGGAGCCAGAAAGAGGCTTGATTGTGTTGTGTAATGCTGTCACATGTAAACTGACTAGTTACATACCTGCCCTGCAAAGAGCAAGTGTGCTAGGATGAGGACGGGTCAGCAAAGGATTCCTTTCAATGTCTTTCAGCTCACGGCACAGCTGTCTTGCAAAGGCTGGACAGGACGCTGGGCTGCAGGACAGCAGAGCAGATCATAAATCAAAGGCGTGCTCACTCCTACACAGACGGCGGGAGAGCCTGGTGCCATAGGACATGAGGTCCCCTCTCCCCCAGGCAAATGAATCATCAAGGATCACCATCACATCGCTTCTGTCATCAGCTAGTTATAAGGAAAGGCCAGAGAGTTTGGCAAATTCTTACTTGAAAAGAGATCTCTTTGACCCATCTGAAGACTCTCAAAATGGTGAAGGGCATTAATCAAATTGTTTCTGATTAGGAGCATGTGAAAACTAAAAGGCACAGTTGTAGCCAAACAACTTGAGGCAATTCTTAGCATTCATATGGGATACGTTACAAAGTCCAGGAGAGGCTGGGGAGCAGGGGACGGGAACACGATGGTCACCGGGTTACAGTGGCTGGGGAACGTGTATTAATGGTAATGAAATCAGCTAACATGTGCTGATTCCTTACTGGGTGCCACACCCAACTTGCAGCACTTTGCACCTATCCACTCCTTTAAAATTCTCAACAACCTCATAGGTAGGTACTATTATTACCTTCATTTCTGTTTTATAGAAGGTAGAACCAAGGTACAGGGACTGTTTGAGGCCATCCAGGGTTTGAATGAAGGCTGTGTGAAGCCAGGACCCAACTCCTTGCTGCTATCCTGTCCTGCTACCTTGCTGGTGCCATCATTAGGGTGGGATGTGGGTCACTTGGTGGCTTGGCAATGAGTTTTTTTTTTTTTTTTAAGAGCAGACTTAAAAAATATATATATTTATTTGTTTCTTTGGTTGCGTCGGGTCTTAGTTGCAGCAGGCAGGCTCCTTAGTTGCGGCTCACCTGCTCCTTAGTTGCGGCATGCATGTGGGATCTAATTCCCTGACCAGAGATCGAACCCGGGCCCCCTGCATTGGGAATGGCAGTGAGTCTTGATCAGGGAAACAGTGCAAGCTGATGACCAGACTGTTCCATCTCAGAGGGACGCCTCTAAACCCATTAACATTCCCCTCCCCCTCCCCCTCCACCCCCCTCCTCCCTGCTTCCTTCCTCTCTTAACTTGTCAATATGGACAACTTAAATATATACGCATCATTTGCTTTAACAATTATCAACCATTTTCGACCCCATTTTATCTACCATACCACTTTTTTTTTCTGTAGTGTTTTAGAGTAAATCCCAGACATCATGTCATTTCACCGGTACATACATGTGTTTAACAGATAGGGGCTTTTTAAAAAACATAACCACCATGTTATTATCACACCTAATAAAATGAACAACAATTCCTGAGAAATATCATCTAATATCCAGTCCATATTCAAATTTCCCCGATTGTCGTAAAGACGTTTTTACAACGGATTTGTTCAAACCAGGATCCAAACAAGGGCCATCCATTGTATTTGGCTCTTGTACTTTTAAAGCCCCTCTCTCTTTAAAAAAAAAACTTTTTATTTTGGAATAATTTTAGATTTATAAAGAAGTTACAAAGCTGGTACAAGAGTTCCTGTATACCTTTCACACAGTTTTCCTTAATGTTAATATCTTAGGCAATCATGGTGCATTTGTCAAAAGTAAGAAATTAACATGAATACATTACTATTAAGTAAATTTCAGAGTTAATTCAGATTTCATCAGTTTTTTTCCCTCTAATATCTTTTTTTCTGTCCCAGGATCCAATCCAGGATACCATAGCATCTGGTTAAGTCTCTTTAATCTAAATTTTGATCTAATTTAATCATCTTATTTTTTTCCCTTCATGCCCTTTGTGTTTGGGAGAAACGTTTGGTGAACGTCCTGCATTTGGACTTGGCTGATTGCTTCCCTCTGGTATTGTTTAACATGTTCCTCTGTCTCCCGTATTTCCAATAAATTCATGGTTAAACGTAGAGGCTTCATGAGATTGAGGTTCCATGTCTTTTTGAGACAGGGATTCTTCGTGGATGATGCTGTGTTACTGCATCATCTTATGAAACATAATGACTGGAGGTCCCACTTAAGGGCCTGGCATGTCATAGGCACTCAATAAATATTTGTCAAATGAATCAGCAAATCGATGATCCTGTATATGTTGGAGGTGGGCCATTAGGCGGTAAGGGAGGAAGGAAGGGGCTCAGGACAGGCTGTGTGGAGAGTTATCCTGGCTGTTTCTCTCGTCATGATCTGCGCAGTGATTTGTAGTTTCCGTCCCCAGCATGGATTTACCCCCTGAGTTCCAGGCCTGTCCTTCCAGTGAAATATCCTTCTTGGATATCCTAGAGGCATCCCCAATGAATTCCTTTCTTCTCTCACCCTCCCAGCCTGCTCCCCCGTTCCCAACCTCAGTTCATGGGACTTCTAGAAGTGCAGTATCGGTTGTGACTAAGAGCCTGGACCCTGGAGTCAGACTGCCTGGGTCCACATCCCTGCTCTGCCTGTGACCTCTCTGTGTCTTAGTTTGCCCATCTGCAAAATGGAGATAACATTGGCATCTGCCTCATTAGATTGTTGGGAGGAATGAAAAGAGCATGTGGATTAAGGCGCTTAGGACCATACCTGCATCCAGGAAGCAGGGGCTGCGTGTGGTACCCGCTATGACCCTAATCATCACTCAGTCTGCTGAGCAGATACCCAGAGTCATTGTAGGCACCCCCTCCCCCTCCATGGTCCCGCTAATCCAGCACCACCCAATAGAAATAGAATGTAAGATTTAGACGTGATTTTGAGTTTTTAATAGCCACATTAAAAACATGAGAGAGAAAAGAGAAAAAAGAAAAAAACAACATCTGAGAGAAATAAGAAGAGTTAATTTTAACTTTTATTTAGTCCAGTATCTCAAAAATATAATCTCAACATAGAATCAATATAGAAGTTATTAGTGAGATATTTTACATTCTTTTTTAAAATTAATTTATTTTTGGCTGCATTGGGTCTTCATTGCTGCACATGGTTTTTCTCTAGTTGTGGCGAGCGGGGGCTACTCTACGTTGCCGTGTGTGGGCTTCTCATTGCAGTGGCTTCTCTTGTTGCAGAGCACGGGCTCTAGGTGTGTGGGCTTCAGTAGTTGTAGCACGTGGGCTCAGTAGTTGTGGCACACAGGCTTAGTTGTTCCGCAGCATGTGGGATCTTCCCGAACCAGGGCTCGAACCTGTGTCCCCTGCATTGGCAGGCGGATTCTTAACCACTACGCCACCAGGGAAGCCCCTATTTTACATTCTTTTTAAAATTTTGAACTAGGGACTTCCCTGGTGGTCCTGTGGTAAAGAATCCGCCTTCCAACGCAGCGGAGGTGGGTTCGATCCCTGGTCGGGGAACTAAGATCCCACAGGCTGTGGGGCAACTAAGCCCGTGTGCCACAACTACTGAGACGGCGTGCCTCAACTAGAGAGCCCGCGTGCTGCAAACTACAGAGCCTATGCGCTCTGGAGCCCATGCGCTCTGGAGCCTATGTGCTCTGGAGCCCATGCACCACAACTAGAGAGAGAAAACCCGCACGCCACAACTAGAGAGAAGCCCATGTGCCACAACAAAAAGATCCTGCGTGCCGCAACGAAGATCCTGTGTGCCACAACGAAGACCTGACGCAGCCAAAAATAAAAAAATTTAAAAAAAATAAATAAAATAAATATTAAAAAAAATTTTTTTGAACTAACTCTTCAAAATCTGTTGTGTATGCCAGATGTGTAGGCCATCTCACTTTGGACCAGATGTATCTCCAGAGCTCAACAGCCACAAGCGGCTGGTGGCTACTGTGTTGGGCAATGCAGCTCTAACTGGGCAGAAAGTTTGGGGGATTCTCTCTAATCTGCTCCCTCGTCACCATCTCCACTTCTAGTCAGGTTTCTGCAAGAGCCTCTGAACTGGTTTCCCAGCCTCTCACCTTCCCTGCGCCTGTTTGCTCTACATCCTGCAGCCAGAGAAATGTTCCTAAAATGCAAACTTGATTATTTCTTGTCCCTTGTTTCTTGAAACTCCTCCAGGGGGCTCCATCCTCTGCAATGGGACAGCTTTGGCCCACTAAGCCCCTAATGATGTGTCTGTGCCGGTGCAGCTGTACTGGCCTCATCTCTTGCCCTCGCCCACATCTTCTCTGCCCCTGCTCCTCCTTTCCCCTTCTGTGCACTGTCCCCACTTTCTCTTGGGCGAACTCCTACGCGTCCCTAGGTCTTAGCTCACGTAGGGCTCTTCTGAGACACCTTTAACTGCCACAGGCTGGTCTAGCAGCCAGTCCCTCTCCTGGGACTCCCTACACACTCCATGCAGGTGTCACACTGCTTGTATCTGTGGGTTCACTTATCTGTCTCCCCAAGTCCTCTGGGTCCTGGGCACTGAGCCATGCACTGTTGCATCTTAGCTCATGCAATTTCCCAACCCTGTGTATATGGCTTGCTCTGGGATACGTGCCGGTAAAGAAGGAAGCAGTGAGAGATGATTCCAGAAGGGTAGTTTGGGGCCAGTTCATGAAGGGCTTCGAAAAATGCCAGTTCGAAGAGAGTTCAGACTTTATTCTGTAGCCAATCGGGAGCCATGGCAGGTGTTTGAGGGAGAGCAGGCAGGGCAAGGGGTTAGGCCAAGAGGGCCTTTTGGTCTGAGCTTCAGGCTCAAAGTGAGGTCAAATCTAAATCCTTGGCAGCCTCTGCAAAGTCCTGGAGGGCAATGATATGATCTGCATTCTAGAACCATCTCTTCTGAAGGTCACTTAGGGAAGGGTTAGAGAGAGGAAGTGAGGAAGAGAACCAATACACATGGAACTTCCATAGGCCCGGTTCTTTTCAAATATTGTCGGTATGAATGTATATAGGTATGGATTTTCCTAGTGACCCTGGGTGAGAATATTCTTTCCACCTCACAGAGAAAGAAGGAAACTGAAGCTCAGGGAGGTTAAGAAAGTTGCCCAAAGCACCCTGCAGTAAGTGTCTGAGCTGGGGTTCTGTTGGGCCTGGATGCTTGCTGGAGGGCCAGGAGATGGCAGTGGGGACACCGGGGAGAGATTCGGGCGGGACCAGGCTGGTGCTGCACCCTGAGCCCCACCCTCACACCAGGTGGGTAGCAGCCTCTGGATAGCACCAAGAGGTGCACGCTGGACTTGGGGGCTGCTTCCCCCCAAGACCCCATGGCGGGGTCCCTCTGGGTGGCTCTGTGAGGGTGTCCAGGCCAGCCTAAAAAAAGCCTGTGTGTGGAATCGGACAGTTGTATAGGGCTTTGAAACAAAATGGGTCACTTACTTTGTCCCCCTCCTCCCCATAAGATTTTGATTAAATTGACAGGGTCTTCTGGTCACAACCAACGCCTTAGCTTTAATAGTGCCTTAATTTAAAAATCCTTGAAATAAGTTTTGGCTCTCCTTAAGCATGAAAAGATTTTCCCCCAAAGCCTTTAATTCTGCAGTCATCTATTTTTTCCAATCAAAGGCAATTCCATGGACTGTCATGGTCTTAATTAATGACTCTGTAATCAGAGTTCCACTCTGGCTGCTTTCTCACCCCCCTCCCCTTTTTTCCTGGTTTCCCAATGAAGGGCTTATCTAGAACTTGTTTCAACTTCAAACAGATACTCCATGATAGTAAATTGAAGTGAGTTTTTTAAAAAATAAATAAATTTATTTATTTATTTGTTTAGTTGTTTTTGGCTGTGTTGGGGCTTTGTTGCTGTGTGCGGGCTTTCTCTAGTTGCGGCGAGCGGGGGCCACCCTTGGTTGTGGTGTGCGGGCTTCTCATTGAGGTGTCTTCTCTTGTTGCGAAGCATGGGCTCTAGGTGCGCAGGCTTCAGTAGCTGTGGCACGTGGGCTCTCAGTAGTTGTAGTGCAGGAGCTTAGTTGCTCTGTGGCATGTGGGATCTTCCTGAACCAGGGGTCGAACCCGTGTCCCCTGCATTGGCAGGCGGATTCTTTTTTTTTTTTTTAATTAATTAATTTATTATTTGCTGCACTGGGTCTTGGCTGCTGTGCGCAGGCTTTCTCTAGTTGTGGCCAACCGGGGGCCACTCCTCGTTGCGGTGCGCGGGCTTCTCATTGCAGTGGTCTCTCCTGTTGTGGAGCACTGGCTCTAAGCACGTGAGCTTCAGCAGTGGTGGCACGTGGGCTTCAGTAGTTGTGGCTCGCAGGCTCCAGAGCACAGGCCCAGTAGCTGTGGCGCACGGGCCCAGCTGCTCCGTGGCATGTGGAATTCTCCCAGACCAGGGCCCGAACCCATATTCCCTGCATTGGCAGGCGGATTTCCAGCCACTGCGCCACCAGGGAAGTCCCTGGCAGGCGGATTCTTAACCACTGCACCACCAGGGAAGTCCCTGCACTGAGGTATTATTATCAAGTGGAACAACCTTTTCATTCTCTTTGTTTTGGGTCTTGGTATCAGTGCAAAACCACCCTTAGGGAACATGGTCTGCCTTCCTCTCTGCTTTTCAGCAAAAGATGCCTTCCGAGAAGCACTGGGAAGGTGTTTTCGATTATGTGCAACAAAGACCAACATGGTAAATCCTTATAAGATGTTGGTGGGCTGGTATTTACGGGGCTATCTGGAGACTTCTGGTTTGAAGATTGCACCTGACAATCCTTTCTTAAGTTAGGATAAACTCAATTTTGGATAGAGATGTGAGTGGGGTAGATACCAGTCTCTCTTGAAATGAATGGCAAGTTCCTTCTTTGGTCTGATCATCTGTAGGACCCACCTGACATTTTCATTTGTGCTTCTCTCTTTTTCTTTGTCACATGCAAAGAAGGAAGAATACAGAGTACACAATTGTGTTGCTCAGGTTCCCAACACCGGCCCTCCTCTTCCTGGGGGCTTGGGAAAATGAACCAAGTGGTTCTTTGATTTACTCAGATATCCAGCTAATATTTATTTAGCTTGGACTGAGTGTGATACTGTTAGGCCCAGGGAGACAGAGATGGGTGGGAAACTACCCTTGTTCTTAGAGTGTGTGATGTGTTGTAGGGGAGACAGCAAACATGTTAAGAAGTAACCATGGCAAGTGGAAGTGGGTGTGGACTAAGAAGGTTGTGGAAAGACCTCTGGGAGCACAGGATGGGTATCAATCCTAGTTGGGGGGATTTGGTGAAGAGCTGCATCCTGAAGAAGGCTCACCAGGAGTAGACTGGGTGAGGATGGAAGTATCTTAGTTCATTCGGGCTGCTATAATACCGTGAACTGGGGGGATGATAATTCTCATGGTTCTGGAGGTTGGGAAGTCCAAGATCAAGGTGCCAGCAGATGTGGTGTCTGGTGAGGGCCTGATTCCTGGTTTATAGAGAGTCATCACCTTGCTGTGTCCCCACATGGCCAAAGAGGGGAGGGAGCTCTGCGGGGTCTTTTATAAGGGCACTAATCCTATTCATTAGGGCTCCACCCTCATGAGCTAATCACTTCCCAAAGGCCCCATCACATTAAGGGTTAGGATTTCAACATATGAATTTGGAGGGGACACAAACATTCAGTCTACGCCAAAAACATGCCAGATAGAGAGAACAATCTGTGCAAAGCCATGGCAGTGGGAACGATCTCGGCCTGTTGAGGGAATTCAAGCGTTGCTCTGTGGCTGGAGCATGGGGTGGGGGTGGGGGAAGGTGGAAGTGGGGGTGGTGTGGCAGCAGGACAGACAAGGAAGGCAGGACGGGAACAGGTGGCAGAGGATGCACTCAGGGATCCAGGCTGACAAAGGCCCAGCCTGGAGAACATCTGCTGTGGCAGGGACAGAGAGGGCTTGGAGAGAACTCATACTCTTTCTTTCCTCTTTGTCCTGGACGTGGCACAGCTCCCTTCTGCTCAGAGCTCACTGGCCAGAGCTAGTCACATGACCTTCCCTAACTGCAAGAGAGGCTGGTAAGGGAGGTTTTCTTTGTGCCCAGAGACGACAGGAGATCCAGATGTTGGTGAGCACTGGTAAAGCCTACCATACTTATTCATGCCTGTTCAGGGAAAATTCTATAGTTAATTAAATCCCTTTCTTGCCTCTGAGGTTCAAGAATCATGGTCTCAGGGCCATAGGTAGTGCTTTCTGCTTAATTATAATGTTTCTACTAGGGGCTACCCCACTCTCTGGCTGGATCCTGCTAGTGATGGGGAACTCACCCCTCAACCCACCATGCAGCTAAATCCAACTGTGGACAACCTATTTCAAAGTTCTTCCTTATATTCAGCTAACATCTTCCATCCATTGGCCCCCAACTCATCCCTGTGACTCAGAGAACAAGTTTAATTCTTTTTTCCTGCATGTTTTTTTTTTCCCCCTTTCCTTTTCTAAGCCCAACATCTCTCTTGTTACCTACCTGCCCTGATGGCTTTCCTTTTCACTCACAGTTGGTTTGTTTTACCAATAAGCTCTCATGTAGGAGCCCCAAGTGCTGAACTGCAGAACTGGGCAGTGGAGGGGGTATGGAGAACCAGGGTGGGGAGCCCTGAGCAGAGCCCCCACCACAGACCCCCAGCTAGGGGCAGCTAGGGAGGGATATCATTGACATGGGTTCAATGTGTCTAAACCCCCTACATCTTCATGCCTGTGCGAGGATAAAGCTTGTTAAGCCAACACTCCCCAGGTGTTGCCTCTTTATTTTATAGCTGTAATGGACTGAATGTTTGTGCTCCCCCCAGATGCATATGTTGAGATCGGAACCTCCAAGGTTTTGGTATTAGGAGGTGGGGTTATTGGGAGGTGATTAGGTCATGAGGGTGGAGCCCTCCTGAGTGAGATTAGTGCCCTTATAAAGGAGACCCCAGAGAGCTCCCTTGCGCCTTCCACCATGTGAGGACACAGTGAGAAGACAGCTGTCTGTGAACGAGGAAGCAAGTCCTCACCTGGCTACGAATCTGCTGGTGCCTTGATCTTGGACTTCCAGTCTCCTGAAGTGTGAGAAATAAATTTCTGTTGTTTTTAAGCCCCCTCGTCTATGGGATTCTGTTATAGCAGCCAGCCAGAAAAAGACATCCCCTTTCTTCATTTTTTTCCCAGTAATCTCATTAAGTACTTAGGGAAGCATTTGTTTAGCTGTGGTTGCATTAGTCAGCAGTCAAACTTCTTATCAACACGTTTGAGTTGGGCTTTTGGCATTGGTAGCTGGGCAGACTCCATGTTTCTAGCGTTTTTTAGGTTTTGCTTTTAATACTTCATTTTCCCTTCCAAATCTGTGTTTAAGATCATGGGCTATGGTGGGAGCCATCTAATTTGCTGTCTACTTTTTGTGTGTGTGTCTGTGTCATCATTTCTTTATTTCTTACAAGAGAAGACAGAGACAGTCGACTTGCTAAAGACATACGTGAATGTTAATGCAAAAAAGGCCTAGATGCATTAAGTATTTGTCTTAATCTGCTGTCTTCTGAATGTCTATTTCACTGCCAAAGTTTAGGAAAACAGGTATGCTGAGCAAGGAAGTGTTCCCTTTTATAGGGTTGGGTGGAATTTTGCGGGTGTCCAGGTAAAGAAGAAAATTCAGAGTCGGCATCTTCCATTATATCCACATTCTGCTCATATTTTGCCCCTGGCCAAGTACAGAAAGTTTGGAGCAAAACAAAGAAGGCCCTTTGTTGCAACCGTCCCACTACGTTGAGTCAATCCAGCCCATTCCTGTGCTGGCCTGGGATCTGGAACAGCTGGGAGGATGGGCTGCTAGAGAGATCAGGATGAAAACCAGGCTGCCCCTACTATTGCCTCCCTGAACTTCTGGGGGAATTGTGGGATCCGTGTCCTGTAAGGGTACTCACGGGGGAGGGGCAGATTTCTGTTTTAGATTAACAGGAGGGTTTATCATGCCAGAAGGTCAGTATTTACCTTGGCTTCAGCTCGATGAGTCTTTACTTCTCCGTTCAGTTGGTCTTTCTGCTGACTTCAGCAGAAGTGAAGCTCTGCTTTTTGTCTGCCCAAGAGGATGCTGACTGATATTTTCTTATCAGAAGGGCCTGGAAACATAGTTGCGGAGGAGCCCACTTCTCTAGTGTGTGTGTGTCGGGGGCTTTGTCTACCTCCACCGAGAAATCTGATCCCTCTTTGTACAAACAACCCCGTTTCTAAGGCGCTTTTGAACTTACAGACGGGGGAGAGAACACAAGATCGCAGACAGATCACTTCTGTCATCTCCTTGTATGATGAAAACTGGGGAGATTCTGAGAACCCTGACTGTCTGTGTCAGAGTTGTGGTGAGAGGTCGAGGAGTTAAGGGCTCAGTGGCGCCCTGCTGACCCTCATTTGTCCAGTTTCCATTTTATCAAGGTTTGGGGGTGGGGGCACGCTGTATGATGCCTGAAGATCACCAAGGAAGAGAGGAGGAGGGAGCCAGAACTACGACCCCGGTCCCAACTCCAAGGCTTCAATGCTTGATTTCTTGGGCTCTTGGGAACAGTGGCTTCTGTCTCTCCTGGGGCTTTAGCATGTAGTTGGTGAGTGCCGCGGGCACAGTATAGAAATACAGAGACCAGTGCTCGTGTGGAGTTTGGATCAGGGGCCAGCCGGGGTGGCTGACGTTTGAGGAGGCACTGGACCTTCTGAGGGCACCAGTACGCCCTTCAGTTACGGGCTGCTCAAACTTTCCCGCTTTTGCCGCCACTCACAAGTATGTTTTATCTTGAAAAATAATGCAAATGGCGCATTCTATTCAATACTCTTCCCATATTTTTTTTTTTTTTTGCGGTATGCGGGCCT
>NW_006796716.1:3978080-3981780 GCF_000442215.2 Lipotes vexillifer | reverse complement strand
GTTGCGGGGCACAGGCTCTGGACGCGCAGGCCCAGCGGCCACGGCTCACGGGCCCAGCCGCTTCGCGGCATGCGGGATCCTCCCGGACCGGGACACGAACCCGTGTCCCCTGCATCGGCAGGCGGCCTCTCAACCACTGCGCCACCAGGGAAGCCCCCGTATTTCTTTAAAAATAAAGTTTCATTTTAAACTGTCGACCACAGAGAAAGATGTACCAGGTTTATCCCGGGGCTCCAGAGTCTCCTGAGGAAGCTCCAAGCACTCCTGGGTATAAGCCCACTTGGGGCTTTGAAAAGGGAGCCATTCTTCAGCTTTATCCTTTACCAAAGCTCTGCAAATAATAATCGTTAACATTTATTGAGCATTACAATGTGTCAGGCACATGATTCCAAGCACTTTGTGTGAATAATTCATTGAATTCTTTTAGCAAAACCCATACATTAGGTAGTTATTATTCTGATTTTACGGATGAAGAAGCTCAGAGAGGTTAGGTGACTTGTCCAAGGTCACACAGCTGGTGCTGGTTGGAGTTGGACTCTACTACCTGATGTCCTCTGGGGGCGAGGGAGGGGTTAGAATGTGATACCACAGAATCCTTCTCCATTCTTCTCGGCTCCCATGGCCCCCCTTACGGGGCTGCTGCCGCTGGAAATCTTGCCTACAAGAGTGATGGCTTGCTAGGGTTGGGTTTATCCACAGCTGCCTTGGTGATAGGAGTGGAGGATGAAGGGAAAGTGAATTATAGAAGGCCACAACTGGAAAGGTCTTCAGAGACAAGCCAGTCCACTCTTCATTTTACAAATGAAGATGCTGGGGAGGACCGGAGAGGGAAGAGGTTTACTCCAGGTCACCCAGCAAGTCAGCAGGGGCACCAGGAGCAGCCCTGGGGCTTCTGCATCTGGGTGGTGTGTGTGATATCACATTTCTTGATTTTCTGCATCTTTGTCTTTTTAACCCCTTGCCCTCTAAATGGAACCTCCTCTTGTTTGCAGAGTATTTCTCCAGACTGCCTGCTGGCTTTTTAAAAAATTTTATTTATTTTTGGCTGCGTCGGGTCTTGGTTATGGCACGCAGGATCTTTCGTTGTGGCACGCAGGCTTCTCTCTAGTTGTGGCAGGGGCTCCAGAGCACAAGGGCTCAGTAGTTGGGGCACATGGGCTCTCTAGTTGTGGCGTGCAGGCTTAGTTGCTCCGCAGCATGTGGGATCTTAGTTCCCCGGCCAGGGATTGAACCCGCGTCCCTTGCACTGGAAAGCGGATTCTTAACCGCTGGACCACCAGGGAAGTCCCCCTGCTGGCTTTTGAAGGAAACAAAAAAAGCCCATTTTAACGCTTCCTAAAGAATAATGTAAGCATCCTGAGGGTGAGAACCATGTTATTTGCTTCTCTAAGAGCGTTCACTGCACCAGGACAGTGCTGGACACGCAGAAGTTCCTCAATACATGTTCACAGGGCCAGAATGAACTTTTTGTCCTAGAAGTGAAACAGAGGACCAAACTAGACCTGGCTTAGTCCTTTAGTTTCTGGGATGTATTAATTCCTTTCCTAAAGCTTTTCATCCTAAAAGAAACCTGCAGTTACGGAATAGTGGTATCCTTTCCTGTCCTTGGTCCCTCTAGCTTGGGTGCAGCCCATGGCACTGGAAAAGTGAATTTAAGATAAAAACTAAATTCTTGTTCCCTTACTGCAGTGTCTACAGCATAAAGCCAATTTACAGCAATGTGGAATTCCTCTGGTCTTTAAGATCTCACTATGCAAGTAAAGGAGGGAAAGGAGGAAGACAGATGCTTACAAATTCCTGGCGGGGGGTTGGGGGGGAGGATGACCTCATCATTTATTGGGTGTTGGAAAACAGCCCAAGGAACACAGTTCAGATTCCTTTTGGGGGAGGCACTGAAAATCCCCTGATAACCCAAATTCTCCAAATCTTTTAGGCCTTGAGAAAAGGATGGAGGACAAGATGAAGGAAGTGGTCCTAGGTGCAAGTGACGTTTCTCATTAGGGGGCTGTCCACTCTGAGATGGACTGTTCATCCCGATTCCTAGATGGAAACTCTGGACTTGGGAAGTGTGGAAGTTCCATTTAAAAGGCCCAGGCAGGGGACTGCAGTCCAGTGGTTAAGACTCCACCCCTCCACTGCAGGGGGCGAGGTTTCAGTCCCTGGTGGGGGAACTAAGATCCCACTAAGATTCTGCATGCCTAGTGGCCAAAAAAAAAAAAAAAAAGAAGAAATAAAAGGCCCAGGTAGGATTTGAGGGAATTGAATGGGTGGTTTGGGGAGAGGATAAAGGGGGTTGGAGATGATATCTTGGTATTTGTACTCAAGAGGGTACATAGGGGAAATGTACATATGGATATATATTGGGACATGTAAACAAGAGGACAAAAGTCCTGGGAGCGGCCCTTTCCCTCCACATTTTCAACAGCATCTTCCGGTTCTTCCTTTAACAACAGTCCCACAGTTCTTTTACAAAATGGGTTGCAGTCCACGGAGCACTTCCATACTTGATGGCTTCTCTCCAGTCCTACTGGCATTTTACGGACTAGGAGTTCCCCACTGTTAGCAGGGACAGAGCTGGCCTCAGAACCTCTGCCAACCCTTGGTTGCTCTGGGGAGAATTAGAAAAAGACTTTCTCCCTGGGGGAGTGGGGCACAGGATGGCCCCCTGCTTTGTGCTGGGTACAAGCCCTGTGGGGATCCTGTGGTCCAGAAAAGACCAACTTGGGGCCAGGCTGGCCTTGGGCTCAGTGTGCGATCTGAGACCCAGCCTTCCCATCTGTAAAAGGTGGGATTGTATTACGTCTTCCCCCAGCTCCTTCCCAGATACGATGCCTCATGAATCTGTGAGTCTAGGGACAACTTCTCACCCCACATCAAATGCTTCCTTCCTTCCCAGCTGCTTCTCAGCTTAGAGAGACAGCTGGCAAGGTAGAGGCTGGAGGTGAAAGGGCGATAGAATTCTGGGGAAGTCTGGGTGTGCAATGGTTTGGTCAAAAGAGCCTTGGACAAGGAGTGTGTATTTTTTCTGCTTAACTTTTTTGAGCCTCAGTTTGTACCTCTGAACAATGGGAACGGCACCACCTTATATAGAGAGCAGTGCTGTAGGGCTTAAACATTGCCCAGGTGAACTTGCCAGACACAGACTGGGTGCTCCGTAAGCACTTGCGACCCGAAGAGGGTTTGGTTGGGAAGGTTCTAAAGAGCGTGTGTTTGGGGACCCAGGCACAAGATCTGGCTTTCGGGGCGCGCGGCTCCACGGACCCCCAGCGGAGGAGGAGCCCCAGCTCTGCCGCCACTGCCGCCTCCTCGGCCCCGGACCGCCGAGGGTTAATGAGAAAGCCCCACGCCCCCTTTGACGGCGCAGAGCCCACCTCGCCGAATTTGAAAAGGCGGCCCTGAGAGGCGTGAGCGCCCCCCAGACATTTCCAGCTCGGACCTGGGCTCCGCTCGCTCACCGGCGCGCTCGCTCGGCTCCCGGCGGGGGCCGCGGGTTCGGTCCGGCCGTCGGTGCGCTCCCGACTGTCCTCCCGCCCGGGACTCCGGGTCCCCGCGGGCGGCCGCGCAAGATGAAGCTGGCTCTGCTTCTGCCCTGGGCGTGCTGCTGCCTCTGCGGGTCGGCGCTGGCCACCGGCTTCCTCTACCCCTTCCCGGCCGCAGCCCTGCAGCAGCACGGCTATCCTGAGCAGGGCTCCGGCTCTCC